>NC_045541.1:124557181-124892806 GCF_009769535.1 Thamnophis elegans
TTTCTGACTGTATAGGGTATTTTTTTGCTGAGGAAAAAAAAAGCTATGCATTTCCCAAGGTATATACAATATGTAGTTTGTATAGTGCAAAATAGTGCCATTCCCAAAGCTCTGAACCCAGTTACTTTGTTGAATTTTGTAATCAGCGCCTATCATAAAGAACCATTTCATATTTCTTCAAAATATTCTGCAGGTAAAGTGTACCTGTTAGATGGTTTGGTTGTAAAGAGGATATGGAAGAAATGTATTTAAGTGAAGAAAAAATGCATTGGAAGGGAATGGATATGATTATGCTTCCACTGATGAGTCATAAATACCATTGAATACTCATGAAGCGAAACTGATGACAGAAGTGAGAAAAATGCAATCAATAAGGCTGGTGAAATAGGCAATAAATGCAAAGATGCTTGCATAAGCATAGAACAGAGGAAAGAACGGGTGAATAAAAAAACTATAGGTTTTTTTAATGTATCTGCTGAAGGAAAGGTCTTTAACTGCAGATTAGAAAAGAAATATGAAAGTATTGTAAAAATTGGACAAGTACGTAAATTATGCACATTGCTCCTAAGAAACATCACATTAGTAACTTATTTACTACTAATAATAATTTATGATTAATATCACATTATTAACCACAAAATTATTGTTAGGTTATTAAATGCCAGAGACAAAAACATGTTTTTCTTTCAATCTGATTTGGGTGGGGGCTTTATGTATGTATAAAATTGATAACCTTCTTTACAGAGTTATCTGCAGAGCAAGATTTTTAAAAAGTGAAGGTGTTTGAGATATACATGTGAAACAGATGCAACATCAATTGCACTACTTTAGCCATTATGTTGACTCCCCCCTCCATTCTACATAAACTCCTGGTTCCTTTTATGGCCTTCTCTTTTCACATTTCTGAAAGGTTGGTCAGGGTGAGATTTATAGTGGGTTAAGAATAAGCATTTGGTCAGTTCAGGAAAGTCCATCATTTTATCCACTATACCATCCTAGAGCTCAAGTCAAGATGGGACCTGTTAAAGCTTTGAGATGCTGCAAAATGTGAGACTATACATAACTTTAGCAAAATGTACAGCCCAGCTTTGAACATTATATTGGGAGTAAGTTGAGAGTAAACCAACATGAACGAAATTCCTAAAACATCTCTAGTATTCCATTATAAGAAATAAATGATATTCAAAACAACCTTTGATTTTTCCCCATCCTAGAACAACACAAAATATATCTCTGTGTATTATTTGATACCAAGATGAGAGGGTTACCCCACCGCAAAGAAGTATATTAATGTAATTAAAGGGTCATCTCATATTCTCATATAATTCAATTAATAATAAAAACAACAACAACAACAACAACAACAACTCCGCCGTTGCCGGTCCCAAGCCCAGATGAGAAAGGAGGAGGGTTGGGGTCAGGTTGGCATCTGGTCCCATAAAAAAACCCCGCCAACCCATACAATATGGTAAAAAAAACGAATAAGAATTCCATATGGCATCGGTCATCGCGCGGGTTAACAAGGGTCGCGGCGGATGTTGGGGTCCCTGGACATCCGTCGACAAGTGGGCTACAAGTGGACCAGCCAACAAAACGACAAAAATATAGTGCAGATGAAAACCGTGCCATAATGGCCTGTTACTACAACTCAGAGCCAGAAAAAAGAGGCTATTTAAAGCGAATGTATGAATTATGGAAACAACAATATCCAGATTCAAATGTTAGTGAACAACGACTAGCAGATCAAAGGCGATTTATTATACGGAATAAAGTGTTTAGTGAAGTTGAACTAGAGGAAATTCAGGCAAATTGCAAAACCAAAAAAACAATATCACAAGCAGATACAAAAAGGCCAAATTGATGAATGGTTGACAACTGGAAAAACATACTTGATTCAGAAAGATGCAACTAAAGGAACAACACCTGAAAACTACAGACCAATAACATGCTTGCCAACAACCTTCAAATTACTCACAGGCATTATTGCAGATAACATGATGGATTATTTGGAAACAAACAACATCTTGCCAGTAGAGCAAAAAGGCAACAAAAGAAGGAGCAGGGGCACAAAAGATCAGCTTCTAATTGATAAATGATATTAGAAAATTGTAAGAACAGAAAAACGAACTTGAATATGGTCTGGATTGATTACAAAAAGGCATTTGACTCACTGCCACATAGTTGGATCATAAAATGCTTAGAAACAACTGGCATTAGCAAAAATATTACATCCTTTACTGAAAAGGCGATGAAACAATGGAGAACTGAGTTGGCAGTAGGGAATGAGATCTACGGAATGGTTAATATCAAGCGAGGAATTTTCCAGGGTGATTCATCACCTCTTCTCTTCATCATCACAATGATCCCACTATCAGTAATCTTTAAAAAAATGAAATTAGGCTACCAAACAGCCAAAGAAGCTGAAAAAAATTCGCATTTACTATATATGGATGATTTGAAACTCTATGGAAAGTCAGAAATAGAAATCCAATCATTGACAAACACAGTCCGAGTATTCAGCACCGATATTTCAATGCAGTTTGGCATGGAAAAATGCGCCACTGTATCCATAAAAAGAGGCAAAACTGCATGTGAGGGAATTGAAATGCCCAATAGCCAACTAATTAAATGCAACGGAAATGAAGCCTACAAATACTTAGGCATTCTGCAGTTGGATAACATCAAGCATGGAGAAGTAAAAACTATTGTCAGGCGAGAGTACACCAACAGAGTTAGGAAAATTTTGAAATCTAAATTGAATGGTGGAAATACAATCAAGGCCATAAATACCTGGGCAATACCAGTTATAAGATGCACAGCTGGTATAGTTAACTGGACACAAGCTGATTTGGACCTTTTGGACCAAAAAACCAGGAAACTAATGACAATGCACTACAGTTTACATCCACGTGGTGATACTGATAGATTATACCTGCCCCGAAAATCAGGTGGCAGAGGATTATTACAAGTGAAGCAAACAGTTGAAGAAGAAAAACATGCACTGGCTGATTATTTAAAAGAAAGTCAAGAACATCTATTAATCGAAGTAAAGAACAAAAATCTACTGAAGGCCCAACAGACGAAACAAGATTACAGAAAACATGTGATAAAATCAAGAATGGAGAGTTGGCAGAACAAAGCACTGCATGGCGAATTTCTGGAAAAAATAAATGATAAAGTGGACAGTGAACAAACTTGTTTATGGTTAACAACAGGTACATTAAAGAAAGAAACAGAGTCACTAATCCTGGCTGCACAAGAACAAGCTATCCGCACAAATGCCATTAAGGTCAAAATCGAAAAATCCTCTGATGATGCCAAATGCAGACTTTGCAAAGAAGCTGATGAAACTGTTGATCACATACTCAGCTGCTGTAAAAAAATAGTGCAGACTGATTATAAATTGCGGCACAATTCAGTAGCACAAATGATCCATTGGAATTTGTGCAAAAATTATAATATTAAAACAGCAACAAACTGGTGGGAACATCAGCCTGAAAAAGTCACCGAAAATCAGATGGTCAAGATCTTGTGGGATTTCCGTATACAAACAGACAAAATACTGGCGCATAATACACCAGACATCACATTGGTTGAGAAAAATAAGGTCACAATCATAGACATCGCAATACCAGGTGATAGCAGGGTCGCTGAGAAGGAACATGAAAAAATCGCAAAATACCAGGACTTAAAAATTGAAATTCAACGACTATGGCACAAACCAGCAGTGGTAATTCCAGTGGTAATTGGCACACTGGGTGCTATTCCAAAAGCACTGGAATTACATTTAAAACAGTTAAAAATTGACAAAATCACCAGCAGTCAAATGCAAAAAGCCGCACTGCTTGGATCTGCACACATATTATGAAAATACGTTACAACGTCCTAGGCCCCTGGGTGGGGCCCGACTAGTAACCAATGCCAAATCCGGCGAAACAACTGGCCGCTGTGATACAATTGTATAATAATAATAGAGTCATAGAAAGACTCAATAAAAATAAATGGACAGGAGATAGCATTGTACTTCCATGAAGCAGCATAGCTTAATTCATAGAAGTCATGAATCCAATTTGGGTTTGTCACCGAAATCAAAGGTTTTGAGTATTCTGACTTATGCTGGAGCCATCCTCCCGGAACTCCTTTCTACCATAATGTTTGGTATAGTGAAGTTCCTTGAGAATAGACTCCTGCACAAATTCGAAAGCTCAGAAGACTAAACTTCTGGTCCCGATGATCAACCCATATTGGATCCTGTAACATTGTCCTGGGGCATGCCTTCATTCATAGAAGACATATTTACTGTATGCATAGCCATAGCAGGAGTTGAGGGCGAATGACTACATAGTAATATAATCATGCAAATACAGCAGTGTTTACATTTACATCAAACATCAGGAAGTTAAGCACTTTATGGTGGTATCTGTATGGTGATAACACTGCAGAATTAGTTTTTTTTTTGTGTGTGGACATAGCTGATTCATCCATAGGGCACAGGAACAAGCAAATGACTGAATTTGTGTCACTACATCTTGATACACAGTGATGTCACATGTATGAAATGGACTGAGCTTTCATTTTGACATCATATTTCTTCATTTTGACAAACCTTGAGTTTCAGTATGCCCATGTGATGGTTGGAAACCTATATCAGTACTGGGGGGATTGAGCTGTGTGAACAAGTTCTACTGACTAGTGCTATCTTACTTATTGTGAATGTGCAGTGTTAACTATTAAGCCACAGAAAATGGAATAATCTCAGCTACCTTGTTTGGCCAATAAAGCATCACTTGGAGTCATTACTAATTTCAAAATTGGAAATGCAAGTTCAAATGTTGGATGAACTTTGCATTTGGCTAGCAATCATTCAACTATGGATTCCCAATCAAATTCCCTCCCTGCTGGATTAATGGCATTTATTATTATTATTTGTGTTAAGAATATGAACTATCCCACATTAGTCATATATAAGTTCAGCTGATAGGGCAGAAAATGATGCAACAATAAGTGATTAGTTATGAACCAATACACATCGAAACTAATTGTTATACCATGTTGAAGTAATGTTAAACATTCTGGTTCTCCTGGGAAAATCTGGCAGAATCAATCTTCTTGGTTTCTTTTCCCCCTGTAATTCTTCAATTATAACAAGGTTATTATTCTTAATACCATTGTTATTATTTTTGCCCTGCCTTATTATTTTGTCCTCCATAGTATAATGTTATGTTCCTGAATCTGACCTCCAGTGAGAAATATGGGACTGATTAACCATATCATCCTTGTTTCTTATCTTTCAGAAATTGGACATATTAGATTTAAAGCATGCAAGGGAATTGAGTTACAGATGTCCTGCGTAATGCTGGGAAGATTAATGTACAGTGCTACATCTCTGACTCTAGATGTTCCCAGTGGGCAGCAGAACAAGGAAGGCAGGATATTTTGTTATCTTCAGCCAAAACATTATGCTGTGGTGCAGAATCAGTTACTCCAACAGAACTTGTTATGGTGTAGAATCTGTTACTCCAAAAGAACTTTTCTTTCAATGAAGATGGAATTCCTGAAATAAAAAAGGGTTTATTTTTGGCATTGAGTCCTACTTAGGGAAATTGCACTTCTTTAAATTACATGTAACCTAATGAGATAATAGAATTCAGGACAAGAAGGCAATTTTACACTGTACATAGCTTTAAGGGAAACCAGCTCCCACTTTTGGCAATTGTTACACGTCTATCTGCTTTCACTATTCTCTTTCAAATGTGGTGACAAATGCAATGTGATGGTGCATTTTCAGAGCTTTGCATTGTAAAGGCTTTTCATTTTTTCCAAGTTTTTGGCTTAATAAGAGCAACATTTTACATTTCATTTATCTATATCTATATCTATATCTATCTATATCTATATATATCTATATCTATATCTATATCTATATCTATATATATCTATATCTATATCTATATCTATATATATATCTATATATATCTATCTCTATATCTATCTATCTATCTATCTATCTATCTATCTATATATCTATCTATATATAATATATATATTATAATATATATATATATAAAATTTATTCTAGCTGAAAATTTTATAAAAGCAAATAGTCAATGCAAACTGTATTTTTAGAAGATGTATATTTGTTTGAGAACCCTGTGTACTTTTAAAAAGTGCTGCAATTTGTATTGAAAATAAATAAATTATATTAGATTTGTGTATATTAGATTTGTGTATTTGTGTATATTAGATTTGTGTATTAGAAAGTGAAGATAAGTTTGCAGAATGGGGAAAAAATGGAGAGAAAACCCCATATGTCAAAAGACTACCGAATTGCTTTCTACGAAATCTAATTATTATTTTTCTCATCTTTGCTCAGATGAGAAAAATCACTGATTTTGAAATATCTCACTATCCTTTCTGCTTATTTGAATAAAGTACAGTTTTATACTCTTTTCTTAGTTTTAAAAAATCAGTTCAAGTGTGAGAATATTGATTTATCTATAGCAGCATATTCAAATGTAATAATATTCCAGACAGATAAAAGGAAAAAAATATAAAAATGAAGACATTTGCAATGAAATTGTAACTTAAGGGAATGTTAACTTGTTTATAATTGCTTGCAAAAAAAATTCCCTTCTATAAATTACTAAACATGAGTCTTTATATAATCTATGTTATCTACCCATATATTCAGTTATTTGTTTGTGAAATCAAATTTTGGCAGCATCTTTAAAGAGTGTTCTCATATGCACCTTTATTCCTACATTACTTTTGTACATATTTTTCTCTAATCCATTTATGTTCAAAGACATATTCTGAGATCAAATTTCAGACATTTTCCCAGTTTGGGGGATAAATATATACCAGGTCCTATAGGAATTACACAATTGCAGATTGATTAGGTCCATTTGTTTAAAAATGTAGCCAAATGAAATATCTACAGTTTATCACGCATACACTTTTCATAGAGAGATTTTACTTTGTGTTCTTAATTATAAATCTGAAATATCTTTTCAAGAAAGTAATTAAGCCCTGATGAATGAGCACTGGCTGATGTATGAAAGATCTGATTTTCAAGGTGGAAGTACCTCAGAGAAGCCATAAATGTGTAGAAAATTCTAATGTGCCAGACTTCATGCCAGGCATGGTAATAAATCTTGACTCTCCAGGCACTAACCCATATTCAGAACTTGCTTACAGCAGAAGTTAAGAAAGACAACATAGATTATTTGTGATAGTACAGGCAAAAATGAATCCATGCTGCTAACTGGCAACTGGAACAGAAAAAACAAAGTTTATAGGGTTGTATGGATGTATGGATGGATAGACAGACAGACGGATAGATTGATTTATTTTATGGTTTAAATGCTAGTGTTCTTCTTCCCATCTCCCCCCTCCCCCAGACAATTTGGCACTGGTAGAAGATGTGTGTGGAAAAACGTGAAGGTAGTAATCACAATCCCATGATCAAAGTGTTGAGCTTTTTATTCAACACAAATAAATCAGAGGAAATCAGGGAGTTGAAGTCCATACAACTTACAAACACTGATGTACAACATTCTTCTTTCCCAATCTAGACTTTAGGAAACCACCTATGTTTGTTTTAATCTGCTGATCCTCCTTCAATTCTACTTAATGCAATCTCTAGTCTCTTTATGCAGGACTATAGTCATGTAATTATTATTTAAAATATTTGTTTTGCCACCCACCTTAAACAATCCTGGGCAACTCATATCGACTCCAAAACTTGAAAGTCCCAAATCCCAATCCCTGTATTTCTTCTGGAGTGTCCTTTAAATCAACAGAAGAGTGAGGTTTTCTTCTCTTGTGGATGTCTTTATCCAAGAATGGCAGTTTTCCCTATGTATCATTTGCCAAAATATGCCCAAGAGGTTGACCAAGCAAATTATGAAAATTAGTGGGCTGAAGCACTTCACATTTTAGCATGTAATTATATTTTACATCAAATTTACCTTTAAAGAATAGTATATTCTTTATTGTCATTGTACAAAATAAATACAATGAAATTGGTAATAGCTAAGCAAATTATACAAATTTATCAATAAACCACAGTGAATTATTCACTAGCATTTACAGAGGGGATTATAATCTATAGAATGGGAATATTAATTAATTAATTAATTCAGTCGATCGGTCAGTCAGTCGGTCCTTCAATCATTCGTTTTCCATAGTGCCCAACTCAACCAAGTGACTCTTGGCAACATATACAAGTAATGAGACACTTATCCTTACTTTTGAAATACTTCAATATTTTGAGTATTTCCTTACCCTTTCTCACATTTTATAACATTTACAAGATATCAATTTATGTGACTTCCCAATAGAAGGTGGATTTCAAAAGAGCACCTGGATCAAGGTGGACATGAGATTCCTGTTATTTCCTATATCACCCAGCATGTAGTGAGGAAGAGAAAATTGAGAATGAAATGGGAATTAATTGGGTGGATGAACTGGATCTTCAATTAAATAGTCCAGACCCTGAAAAAAGTTCTGATGTTCCTTAAAATAGTTGTAATATATGTAGCTTTTTTTCCACCCATCTACCTACCCAGTTCACCTATCTATGATGGTGGGACACGGGAATGTGGTGTAATGGCAGCAGAGAGTACTAACCTTAGAAGATTTTCTGCATTTGGAAATATAGTAAAGGTGTTCCACTAGGGAATATTTTCAAATAAGACTACATTTCATTAAAGAAATTTTATCTATTGTCCATATGTTCATTGAGACTAATCATCTACTACTCAGATCAAGTAACATGAATTTCTTATAAACTGGGAAGAAAGAGAACTCTGGTGAACTCTGGAAATTCTTTCAGGTGTAATTCCTGTACCTGTATAAAGAATGAAATATATGCAAAGATTTTAACAGCTTCAAAGAGAAATGAAATAACCACAATAATATTTTTGCATACACTGTGTTACCATTGTTATTTTTTTCTGGGTTGCCTAAGCTGTGCTAGCAATGCAGTAACAGCAATCCAATTTTACTGTATATAATTAATTAACAGTTCTCAGGGGCATCCAAGCTTGTGCATTTGCATTCAGGAAGCACTTTTTTTTAAAGAAAAAAAATCCTCTCATTCAAATTGTGCACTCTCTGAATATCTTTGCTCAAAGGAAAAACTTTATGATTATTATTTTTAAAGAGATTCTGCTCCTTTTATATTCTTCACTAACAGGTCCCTTCCTAATCAGTGGATGAAAAGAACAAGAGTGTAGCCATTCTTGTCAGACTAACCTATAGTAGCAAGGCACCTAAGGAAGAGACCCATTTTATAATGCAGAGTAAAAAAAAAGTTCTTATTACTTCATTTCATCTAGCTTTGTACCAAAATGTAATACAAGGGATATGTTTCTGAATTTCAAACAGCCTAACAACTGCAAAATACCTGTTGATATCCCACTTAAACTATCTACTAAAAAGGATAAATGTAAGCGTACAATAGGCTACTGCTCCTTATCAGACTAGCTGTTTTTAAACACGGGGGCTGGGGGAGGGAGGGGGGAGGGGAAAGGAAGTTGTTACCAATAACTGACCCACACATACACGTAATCAGCATGATTTTGCTCATCCTTGAGAGCACGAAATATTCTTCACAGTAAGTGGCTTCTTTATGACTGAATTTTCTGATCTGCTCAACTTTCAGTCTTAACAGAGAGCCATCTTCTTCATTTCTATGTGCTCAAGATGGGCTGAATTTCTATCCCATTTTGTCCAATCAAGTACAAGTACAAAATAATTTAGATGAATAAGGAAATAGAAACCTTGGAAAAGGAAATTCTTGTGATAACTTACTTTGTTATCCTATAATGACTACATTGGGGAAAAATTATATTAAGGCTTTTTTCACAACTTAACTTGAGTAAAAATATTATATTACCCAATGTATAAGAAATGTCAAGAAAACACACTAAATCCTAAACATTTGGAAAGCTACAAATTATTATAGGTGCAATGTAAGGGAAGGAGCACAGGCCATGATTGTTCTCTGTCACAATTTCTGCAACAACCTGCAGAAGGTGCCTCTATCATATATATTTGGAAGCTGTCTTGAACTTAAGCAGAAAAAGTAAGACGTGCACATTTTAAATAACTACTTTGAAATATGGTAAATATTTGATTGATTTGATTGATTTGATTTTATTATATTTATATGCCGCCCTTTTCCCCTGAAGGGGACTCAGGGTGGCTCACAATTCTTATCAGGGACAAAAAATTAAAAAACGAAACATAACAATGCATAGTTTAAAAACACACAACAGTCATACCATTCAAGACGGGGGCAACAGCTCTTTAGCCCCAGGCCTGTCGGAACAGCCAGGTTTTAAGGGCTTTGCGGAAGGCCTGGAGGGTGGTGAGGGTTCAAATCTCCATGGGGAGTTTGTTCCAGAGGGTCGGAGCAGCCACAGAGAAGGCTCTCCTCCAGGTAGTCGCCAGTCGACACTGGCCGGCGGATGGAATTTGGAGGAGGCCTAATCTGTGGGATCTAATCGGTCTAGTGGAGGTGATTGGCAGCAGGCGGTCTCTCAAGTACCCAGGTCCAATACCATGAAGGGCTTTATAAGTGACGACTAGCACCTTGAAGCGTATCCGGAGACCAATAGGCAGCCAGTGCAGCTCACGGAGGATAGGTGTTACGTGGGTGCACCTCGGTTCACCCACGATCGCTCGCGCGGCTGCATTCTGGACAAGCTGAAGTCTCCGAATGCTCTTCAAGGGCTGCCCCATGTAGAGCACGTTGCAGTAGTCCAGTCTAGAGGTCACAAGGGCACGAGTGACTGTTGTGAGGGCCTCCTGGTTCAGGTAGGGACGCAACTGGTGCACCAGGCGAACCTGGGCAAATGCCCCCCTGGTCACAGCCGACAAGTGGTGTTCAAAAGTCATCTGTGGGTCCAGGAGGACTCCCAAATTGCGAACCCTGTCTGAGGGGCGTACTGTTTGACCCCCCAGCCTGAGAGATGGAACACTTGTCCAATTAGTAGGAGGGAAACACACCAGCCACTCGGTCTTATCCGGATTGAGTACAAGCTTGTTAACCCCCATCCAGTCCCTAACAGCCTCGAGGCACTGGCACATCACGTCAACCGCTTCACTGAGTTGGCACAATATAGTAATAGGGGTGAATGATATTAGTGTTCCAATATCTCAGGGGTTGCCACAAAGAAGAGGGGGTTGCAGGAAGCCTCCCTTTAGAGATTGAAATATTTTGGGGAATATTAACAGAGGCAAAATATTATATTTCCCCAAAGGAGAAATGGAAAAAAACTTAACTAAGGCAGAAAGCAGCCTCAACAGCCTCCAGCAGATACCTGAAGTCTTTAGAGATGGATTTTTTGTGCCCATTAAAAAAAAACTGGGACAATCTATTCACAAACAAAACACCTTCAGCTCCAGTTGAAGGAGCAAGAAGGACAGGACAAGACCTTTAGGACATAATAGGATTAACCCATCAATATTAGAATAGCAGAAGACACAAAGCTCACCACATTGCACAACCCCTGGAGCATTTCAAACACAAACCCCCAAAGAATGTATAAAAGCCCACCTATCCCAACCCTATTTTGTCAACTGTCCCAGAACTACATGCTGTTGTTGGTTCTGCTTATCAATAAACAGAGTCCTTCTTTCCAATAACTCTCCATTTTATTTCCAACATTTTTCTCCCAGCTTGGAACTGGACCAGACTTTTCTTCCAACAGAGTCCAGTTTTCTTCAAAAGGCAGGACAAGAAGCTATAGATGGAAACTAATCAAGGAGAGAACCCAGTGGTGGGATTCAAGTAATTTAACAACCGATTCTGTGCCCTAATGATCTATTCCAACAATCAGTTTGCCAAACTGCTCAGAAAGTTAGCAACCGGTTCTCCCAAAGTGTTGTGAGCAGGCTGAATCCCATCACTGAGAGAACCAACCCAGAACTTTCCTGACAGTTAGAACAATGAATTGGTGGAACAAATTGCCTCCAGAAGCCGCCTGAAATGGTATACAGTTTTGTGCCTGAGAAGGGAGTTGGACTAGAAGATCTCCAAGGTTCCAACTCTGTTATTCTGTTCTGTTCCTGTAATGTAATTGTAAAATTCATTGACTTTTTGTAATGCTTTCCTTTGTTAATGAACTTTATGAATTTATTAATACTGACTGCCTATTACATTTGAAAATCTGAATGCATCAGATTCATCAATTGATGAGGAAAGAATTGGAAATGTCCCTACGTACTTTGGAGAGAGCAGGAACCCCTTTTGTGGGTTATCTCTATTTTTTAATTAAGTGGCTTATGTTAATTTCCACATGTAGTCCTCAACTTACAACCATTCAATTAGCAACCTTTAAAAATTACAAAGTTACTGAAAAAGTGACATATGATTGGTTCTCCCACTTATAAAATAATCCATGCTAGATTATGATGATTTGTTCTGTCATTTACTAGATTTGATCACTTTCATTCCAACAGCAGACTTTTTCTCATACTGCTCAGGATGCTGTCAAAAAGTTTGAAATGTGCCATGATCTCAAGAGGTTTTATAGGCTGTACAATAGTGATTGACCAAAATCTTGTTTAAACCCTGTATCAATATTATTTTATGGGATTATATGAACATTTTGTCAAAGTGCTTCATTTGCAAGCAAACTACACCTCTGAACTCATTTCTTGAAGTGACAAAGCAGCTAGAGCTATTTGAAATCCTCTCAAGGTCCTTTGGGCAAATTTGTCTTCTCTATATCTTATTGATATTTGAAGGTCTGCATCATTTTAACCCTTTAAATATTCGATCAACTGGTCCTTTGACACATGCAGATTCTACAAAACAATGCAATCCCATTCCTCTGTACTAGATAACTGCATGCTAATTCAAGAGGAACACATTGACTTTTGATAATTGCAAAATGTGTTGGTAAACCTGCAGTTTTAAAAACCATCATTCCTTCCTTCTTTCCTCCCTCCCTCCCATTTTCTCTTTATGCTACTTTATTTCTTTTTGTCCTTCAGCAACTGATAACTTGCAGTCTTGTCATCATGCTTATATTTATAAGCTTGAGGTTAAGGTTAAGCTCTGCTTCTATTTTCAAAGGATTTTCTTATTAATTTGGGTGGGAAGATGAGTTCCCATAAGACTTTGGGTTTACAGCATTATTGCTAATGGATAATGCCTTGAAGTATCACTTAGTTTAGCCAACCTTCACCAAATTTGCTTTGACATTAAATTGCAAGGTTATGTAAATACAGTATATATATTTTTTTTGGGGGGGCGAGAGGAGTAAGTACTTCAATGCTTTTCCATAATAACAATAAATGTTATTGTCACATAAGTTTTCCCTGAACTTCTAGGTCCAAAATATTTTTAAAATATCAGATTTTTATGCTGATAGAGGACTCTTATGTATGCACATATTCTTCCATCAAGAAATAGACATATATTGTTTGGAAGGCAGTGGTCATATTACTGGGCTAATTGTTTTTATACATACAAAGAGGAAGACAGTGCATACATGAGCACATTTGTGGCTGCATTTTGTAAACTTACTGAATCACAACTAGGAAGGAAAGGATGATTTATACATCTTCAATCACTCATTTCCAGACAAAGATTCTCTACATGTCTTGAAGCTTACACAAAATCTAAATATCACCAACAGCAAGAATAGAAAAAATGACATTTATGCTTTGCTCCTTCCAGATCTTCTCATTTTTAGCCAACCTATTTGTAGTTTTTCTTCCATTTTCTTATGAAGAAGTGCCGAAAGTAAGGGCCTTAATGAGGCAGTCATTCTAAACACGTACAGACAAAGAAGTGGTTTCCTTAGCAACGCGAACATTGCAAAAGCTCTTAGAGCTGTTATTTCCCTGTGTGGTAGACTTTCTCTCTGGTTTCCATAGCCTGTTAGCCAGACTTCAGGAACAGAGGTGTCAGCCTGTTCAAGGGTTATGATCCTAAAAGGAATACAATAATTATCATAAATATTAACATATAGATGAAGTTTGATAGATGCAGGGTTTGGTTAAAAAAGGGGGCACAAGGAGCTAACTCTTATGCATATCAGCCCTCAAGTATAGTTCAAGTGACCTTAACAGGTAAGCTGAATGCTTCAACTAATATATGTGTCCTGAAGAGAGCATGTGGAGAGCTTTCATGTTATAAATAAAAACTAATGTAGTAGAGTAGGCAATGGTGTTGGATTTGGCCAGTGGGATCATGGTGAATTTAAATGCTAAAGTACCTTCCTCCCTGCCCTGATAGAGAGATGATGAGAGAGGCAGCAAGAAGGAGGGAAAAAACACATACATACAAATATGTATACTTGACACAATGGGAGGGGGCTGTGATTAAGAGAGAAAACCAGTTCCCTATAATGACACTTATATAGGTCCTGAATTCTGAGGGCGAGGCTTTTAAAAATATTGTTTGTTTGTTTTTTAAAATATCCAACTAGCTGACTTTCAATTATTGTATTGTATTAGGAGTGCAAATTACATTCTAAAACGAATTATTATATCTGGAGTGCTGAAACAAAGATACCAATAAGGAAAGGAAAGAATAAAAGTTCTGAGATTTCTTTTTCTTCCTGTCCCTTTTATTTATGCTAAATTTGCTATTCTATGCTAAATTAAGATTGCCTTAATTTCAGAGTCATCTTCTTTGGGAATAAACAATAATAAGCTTTGAAAATCTGATCATTCCTCCATTCATATCTCAGAGGGAGCTACAGTAAATAACTCTGGCATCTGGCATTTAAATATTTTTTTTTTTAAAAAGGTTCAGATATTTCCAAAGTTTGGTGGAACATCAAAGTCAGTCACTCTTCAATTCTTACAGTTGCACAACATACGTAGTAGAGGTCAAGCTGATCTCCCACTGATGTGTATGTAATGAACACACACACACACACACACACACCACAAATTAAGCTACTTTTTATGTATGCTGTTTTCATAAGTTACTTCAAGGATAGCTGTAAATATAACCATAAACATTGTATCTGCAATATTGAATTTAAGAAGTTTAGGATTTTTAAAAAAGATAAACATTAACATTCAACTACATAAACTCCACTTAGCAATTTTAAATACAAAAAAGAAGCAAGAAAGCTGTGTAATTATAGAATACATATACAAAGTAATAATGTGGTTTTAGATATTAGACAAAATGTTAGAACTATTTAAATTTGCATAACATAAAGAGTAAATATTAAAGTGTTCTTAAACTTAGATACATGTTATATGATATATTTCACAAAGAAATTAAAATTAAATTTTGGAGTTCAGCTCAGATGACAAAAAAGTCATTAAAAAGGCAGCTCCATTCTTAGACAACTATGAAATAAGCATCATAGAGTTTATTTGGTCATTTTTAATTTGGGTAACAGAACGTTACGAAGTTGTTCTCATAGGTGAAAATTACAAAATAGTTCCGTCCATTTTCCTATCTTTGTCTCCTTACCAATTCTTTTTTCCAAAATAATTTTTCATTGAGGGGAATATTTTTCTGCTACCAACTTCTCAGAAGAGCAAAAACAAAACAAAACAATTCGTGGGAGATGGGACTCAGTGGGTTCTACATTCCTCTCTGCTAATTTGCTATTGAAATTAGATTCCCACACACCTTTCCATGTACATTATCATATCTAGAATAATTCATGCTTTGTTTTTGTTTTGTAATTATCTATAAAGTCACAAAATCTTGTGGGAAAAATGGAGTTATTTCAGAATAAACTATCGAACAAATTCATAATAGCTAGAAATTGGGTTGTTCCCCTCCTTTCTTTCACAATGTATAAACAGTGCTTGAATTAAAGCAATACTGTGGAAAATTATTGAAATCCAATTTCAGAATAAGATGTCGAACAAAATAATGCATATTATGAAGATGCTGTAAAGCAAGTGGGAAGTTAAAGGAAAAAAATGGATCAAAATTATTTATTGCTATTGTGACTGAGATGCACATTATTATAAAAATCATGTATGTTTCCTGCTTTGTATGTGTTCCACATTTATTTCCATGCCATATATCCTGTCACCTCAGCACTTGGAATTGAGTAAGAAACTAATGAATGTTGTATGGGGGTTGGCTAGAAAGAGAAAGTTTTGTTAAAAGTAGTAAAAAAATGATCTGCCTGACTTCTTTCTTTCTTTTTTTTTACCTTGGAAAAATTGCAGAGGAAAGACATTTTAGATTTGTAGAACTGCTGTAATCGCTTCAGACACAAAATGAATCAGACCTCCTGTTGGATTATGTGGGTGGCATTTCCACTCTTCCCTGGTGTGATAATTCACTGCCTGCAGCTGTGGCGTGCAAACTCAAATATTTTCTCTTTCTGTTTGGTTTTCAAAAGAGGAGTGTGAGACTTCACGGATCTTTTGGAGAAACATTAAAGTTGAGTAATGTAAGAGAAGGCAATCATTAAATGAAAAGGAAGCTTCTTGAAACAATGTATGGATCAATGTAATAGCAATAGATTCCCTGTAAGCCTTCATGAGGAAATCTAAGGATTACATCTCACCTGACATTTTTATTGGAATATAGCTACTCAGGTGAAAAACAAAAATTTAAAAATGCACATATTATCAATTATACAGCTACAGTTGTATTAGGGCAAGAAATGTTTGTTGACGATCTGAGTACATTGTGGTTGCCAATTCTGTCTAACCTTTTGAATATTTTGCCTTTTCTTCAAGCCAGCACACATAACTTTCCCTCATCCACCCACCCCATTTTTCTCACAACAGCACTGTGGGATAGTGCTGAGGTATAATGACTGATCCAAAATCTTCCAGGCTAATTTATTTAAACAATAATAAAAAAGCTTTGCTAAATCAGATGAAACGTTTTTTTTCTAATCTAATATCTATTCTAGTCCAATATTTATTATTCATGCATAATGGTGTTTCCCCGCTGTCGCTCTTCTTCAGCTGATATCAGGAATAATTTGCTACTGATGATATTGCTGGTAGTAGCTATTTTTGACTTTATGCTCTGTGAATGTATTTAAGGCCTTATAAATTAACTACCATCAATAAATCTTTTGTTAGCAAACTTTATAAGCTTTGAACAGGAGTATGAAGGAGTTAAGGATATGGGTGCTACTTTCTTCACTCCTCTCTGTTGACATGGCCTTCTCGTAGGGATGTGTTTTAAACCAAGAAAGCACAGAATTCATATGGCTGTCCTTGTGGAAAATTTAGCTGATTCTGCCCAGGAAACACCCAAGTTTAGGATTCCTACATTTTTCGGGGAGGGTGCCTCCTTGTGCCTGATCCATGTAATATACTAAAAAAGCACTGACAACTGATCTAGCTTTCTTAAAACAATATTTTCACAAATGGGGACTTCAGCCAATCCCAGGTAAGAGATAACAGGCTTCCACCTCAACTACAATGTATTGCTTGAGAATCCTTCTTTGCTCATAACAAATGCTTGAAATACCTAGGAGTTAGTCTCAATAGAACATTGTCTTTCAGAGAACATCACAAGTGAACCAAAAACAATAAATTATATTTTTGGCCACATCAGTAGTAAAATGAAGAAAGTGGGCCTACTGCTAAGGAAAATAGGGAGGATAGTCACAAGTGATGGAGAGAAGGTAGAAATCTTTAATTCCTATTTTATTTTTTGAATTCTCCCCAAATAGAACTAAGCAGAATTATTGACAAAAAGAGGATGTAGCAATTCAAACAAAGTAAAAAGGGAAATAGGGAAGCATCAAGCTAACATTAAGGACTTTGCATCTCCAAACAAGGGCAATTCTATCTGAGACTCTTGAAGGAATTGCTGATGTCCTCTCAAAATCCTTTTCTGTAATCTGAGAGGACATGGAGGACAGATGTAGGGCCAAATGACTGGACAAGGGCAAATGTTTCTATCTTCAAAATTATAGGCCAGTCAGCTTGATAGTGATGCTTGTCAGTGTCAGACACAAATCAGGAACAGACTATGGAGCAGTCACCTTCAGAGTAATTAAAATGCCAAACTTCAATGTGACCTCCTTTTCTGATAAACTAGTATTGTTGACCATGAAAATGTGGTGAAGTTAATGTACCTCGACTTCAGCCAGGCATTCAGCAAAGCCTCCTATGACATTCTAGTTGAAAAGATGGAGAAAAGAATGCTGGACCACGTGACCATCAGATGGATATAGAGCTGCTTGAAAATCATACATCTATGGCTTCATGCCAAGCTGAAAGAAAGTGTTGAGTGGCTGTGCTGTCAATGCATTTATAAATGACCTGGATGAAGCATTATAAATATGTTTATTAAATTTGCTGTTGACAAAGAGATCTGGGTGAAGATAAATATGTTAGAGGACAGCATAAAGATTCAGGATGATCTTGACAAGCTGGAATAATAGGCAGAAAGCAGAGAGGAGAATTTCAACAGAAACAAATATCATGTATTCTATTTCAAGAGGGGGGAAATCAAAAGGATCACCCTAGAAAAAACAACAAAAACCTTTTTCCCCAGAAGGTTATGAATGTCTTTGTGGATCATAAAGTGAACATGAGCCAACCGTGTAATATAGGCTAAAAAAAAAAAAAACACCCAATACAGCCCTAAAAATCCAATACAGCAGAATATAGTGTCATATTCAAGAGAGCTGTCATTCTTTTATTGTGAGTTGATCAGATTACCTTTAGATTAATGCAGGCACTTGAATATGTCCGTAGGAGAGTAGACAATATTATAAAGGTTGGTTTATGATTGGAAATACTGATGGTGTGTGGCACAGATAAAGCAATAACATGATAGTGTCTTCGGTTATCTAAAAGCTTGTTGTATAGAAGATGGGAAATTGTTCAGAGTTGTTCCAGAACAAGAAACAATGGGCTTCAGTTATAGTGTAATTTTGATCTGATGTTAGGAAATCATACCTAATGGTAAGAGTTGCTCAAAACAATGGAACAGACTGCCTCAGAAAGTGATGGACTCACTGAAGATATTTAAACAGAGGCTGGATGGTCAGCTCTTGGGGGTGTCTAACTGTGCATTTCTGACCTTCAAAGGACTGGACTAAATCATCTGCAACGTAACTTCCAGTTTATATTAGATGATTCTCTGTGTGTGAAATCCTCTTTCCCAGAATTACCTATATGGTCACTAGGACAATGACAATGACTTTAATCAATCAATCAATTGGAATGTGTTAACTTCTATAAAGTCTATTTAGATGGTTCACATTTTTGAATCAAATGATGGGTCACAATTCAAAATTCCCACCACCTGGAATTCATGTCATAGTGACAGGCTAAAAAAAAAGACTCATTGAAGTTCTCTAAGCAGTTTCCTTTATTGTTCTTCATGTATAGAGAGAAATTTTGCCAAACTAATGCAGACTTGTACCATGAAATATATACAGAACTCTGGAAATGATTAGAAAGGAGCTACCTTCACCTTTTTTCTCCCACACCAACTATCTAAACTGTAATGTCTTGCTCTTCTGGAATTCATACCTTCCCTCCTGAGAATCTGGACAACATTCATCACACATCTTTACTTTACCTTAAGCAATGCATAGAGAAACTGCTAATTTTATGGATCCTGTTACGTCCCAGTGCGGCTACTGACAAGCTGGGAAGATCCCTATTGGCTGAGGTGCGCCTGCTGGCTGGTGGGAAAATAACAAGCACATATTGGTTGCCTGACTGACAGCTGATGGTATAAATAGTTGTCAGACAGGGGAAGCTTGTTCTTATTGAATGTTTGAATGTTTAATAAATTTATAGGCCGCCCAAACCTGGAGGACTCTGGGCGGCTTACAACAATATAATTAAAATAGAAGTTAAAAAACACAGGAAAAAAACCATAGTTAAAAAGGTCACAACATACACCCAGTCTAATCGGGGCTGGAACTCATACATGAGTTCAACAGCCTGGGGCCTGCCGAATAGCCAGGTCTTAAGAGCCTTACGGAAGGCCATGAGAGTGGGTAGGGTCTGGATCTCTGGGGACAGTTTATTCCAGAGGGATGGAGCAGCAACAGAGAAGGCCCTCCCCCGGGTAGTTGCCAGCCGACATTGTCTGGCTGACGGCACCCGGAGCAGGCCCTCCCTGTGCGATCTTATCGGTCATTGCGAAGTATATGGCAGAAGACGGTCCCGCAGGTATCCGGGTCCTAGGCCATGTAGGGCTTTAAAGGTGATACACCAGCACCTTTAATTGTGTCCAGAGACCAATGGGAAGCTAGTGCAGCTCGTGGAGGATAGGTGTGATGTACCTTGATACACCCAATATCGCTCGCGCGGCTGCATTCTGGACTAATTGTAGTCTCCGAACACTTTTCAGGGGCAGCCCCATGTAGAGCGTGTCACAGTAGTCAAGCCTCAAGGTAACAAGGGCGTGAGTGACCGTGTGAAGTGCCTCCCGATCCAGGTAAGGCCACAGCTGGTGCACCAGGCGAACCTGGGCAAAGGCCCCCCTGGTCATAGCCGACAGATGATGTTCTAATGTCAGCTGTGGGTCCAGGAGGACTCCCAAGTGCGGACCCTCGCTGAGGGCTTATTGTTTGTTAACTAGTTTTGTTGAATAAAGCCTTGATTATATAAGAAGCCTCCGCTCCTTCCCCTTAGCTCAATACAAGCACTGACAACAAGTGGATCGGGGTCTAAACACCCACCCAGCATACTTGGACATTACTTAGGAAAATGTTTTACCTCACAGTTATAATTTTAACATCATGGCTGTGATTCCCAGTTTTGACGCTTTTATGCCAGACAAGGAATCTTGAGAAGCCTTCCTTGAAAGATTTGAATGCTTCCTGAACGCAAACGATTTTGCTGGAATTTCCTCTGAAAGGAAACAAGGCTATTTTCTAAGCTCATGTGGACTGGAGATGTTCTCCACTGCTAGGGCTCTAGCTGTCCTGTACCTGTGCACTCAGTACCATGGGAAGTATTGATTAATAATTTAAAAGCCCATTATGCTCCAGCCCCGCCTCGCAAAGGCTGTCGGCATGCCATCTGAAAATGCACTCAAGGTTAAGGCGAGGTGGTTAGCCAATACATGACCGCATTGAGGAATTTGGCCATACATTGTGAATTCCAAAACCTTGATGAGGCTTTGTTGGAACAATTACTCTGTGGAGTAAAAGACATGTGTCTCCAATGCCATTTATTAGCCCACTCTGAGCTGACATTGCAAATCTCTATGGATGAGGCTAGAGTTGCGGAGCAATCCGACAGGTCTGCTGCCAAGATTCAGAGGTACCAGGCAGCCCACAGTCAAGCCTCCACTTTAGCTGCAGTGCATCAGCAACAAGTTGGAGGAGAGACCTCAGTGGGGGACAATGATGACATCAGTCGCCTCAAAGCAAACCAGGGAAGTAGATGGAAGGCACAGCCGAAAGCTCCTCAGCCTGGCTGCCTGAGTTTCGGTGGTAACCACTTGCACTCCACTTGCAAGTTCAAGACAGCCACCTGTAGGTATTGTGGGAAGATGGGCCACCTAGCATACGTGCACACTACCCTCCTCTGAGATGGCAAGACCGCGACCTTTCAATCAGCCGGCTGGCAGAAGAGTTAGCAGATCTTGTGAGAAGCCTCATATTATCAACTGTGCTGTGGCTTCCAAAAAGAATTCTGGACATAAAAATCTTTACCTCACTGTATGGCTTGAAGGGAATCCATGTAAAATGGAAACTGACACTTAGTCTGCTCAGTGGATTATATCATGGAGTAACCTCAAGCCGTTAATTCCTACTGTAATCATCAGATTTTGAACCCATGGCATTGCAATTTACGAGAGTATCAGGGCAATTCTATTCACATAATGGGATTTTTCAAATGAATATGGTTCTTTTAAAGGGCCCCTGACACTATTGTGGTGGCTGACCCCCTGGCTACACTATTGGGGTTTGATTGGTTTGATTCCTTAGGTCTTTCTATTGCAGGAGTCCACACTATGAGTCCAGCTGATGACTATGCCACCCTGGCCAGAGAGTTTGAGGATGTGTTAGTGACATTCTTGGTAAATATACTGGGTCACCCATATCTTTAATCTAGACCCTACAATCACCCCCATACGATTGAAAGCTTGCTGCATTCCTTTTGCCTTAAAGGCTAAGGTTGATGCTGAAGTTGACAAATTGCTAGCCCAGGGAATATTGGAGCCCATAGATTATGCAAAGTCAGAAACCCCCATTGTGATTCCTCTTAAGTTAGATGGATCCATTAGGATCTGTGCTGACTTTAAGTCGACAATAAATAAAGCCCTCCATGCTAATCCTTACCTTGTTCCAGTAGAGCAGCATTTGATGCACTCCCTGGAACAAGGTAAGTTATTTGCCAAACTTGATTTGGCTCAAGCGTATCAACAACTGACTGTTGATGACAAACAGCTGGTGCCCAAACTATAGTAACTCACCAAAGGGCTTTCTGGTGCAGGTGCTTCCAGTTTGGAATTTGTGTGGCACTGGGCATTTTTCAAAGTATAATGGACCGAGTGTTCCAAGGGGCGCCGGGGGTAATACCCTATTAGATTATGTTTTCATTGCAACAGATAGTCATCAGGAATGTTTAAATTGAGGAGCATTCTTCAGTGTTCCTACAGCGCAGGAATCAAATGTTTTATTGGAGTGGAATCAATAGAGTTCCTAGGGTATCTGATTGATGCCCAAGAAATCCACCCCACTCCGTCCAAAATTGAGGCCATTAAAATGCCCCTGCCTCCACTAATAGGGCAGAATTGCAAGACTTCTTAGGTCTATTAAATTTCTACGCCATGTTTCTTCCTCATAAGACATCCATTGCAGAGCCTTTACACAGACTGTTCAGCAATCTGGAAGTGGGACAGCTGTGAAGCGCATGCATTCACAGCTGTCAAATCCCTGCTTATGTCATCCTCTGTACTTAGCAGTGCAACAATAAATTACCACTCATATTAGCATGTGATGCGTTCCCTTATGGTATCAGGGTAGTTTGAACCATAGATGCCCTAATGGGACAGAAGCACCAATAGCATATTTCTCTTGGACCTTTCCAAGGCTGAGAGAAATTATAGTCACCTGGATAAAGAGGCTGCCAATTTTTGCTCCTTACAGACTGCAAGCCCTTATTAGGGATACTAGCTGGAGACCACCCAACTCCTGCCATCCTGTCACCACACATGTCATGTGGACAGTCTTTTCGGTGGCTTATTCTTACCAATTAGAATACCATCCTGGTAAGAACATGGGGCATGAGGATGCCCTGAACTGCTGCCCCTTGCTGTCCCTGGGTCCAGATCTGGTCCCAGCAGCATCAGTGCTCTTAATAGAGGACCTTGAGTTGCCTCTAACGGCCACTGATATAGCAGTTCACACTAAACAGGACCCAGTTCTGTCCAAGGTGCTAGATTGGATCGGCAGCGGGTGGCCTCAAATAAAACTATCCGATGAGTTCATTCTGTATTAGAGACGATGTCTGGAACTATTGGAGTGGAAGTATTGCTTATTATGGGGAAGCAGGGTGGTCGTTCCGCCCTTGCTTTGCCATACAGTCCTTGCTTACCTCCACAAGGCCATCCAGGCATAGTGTGGATGAAAGCGGTAGCCCACAGCTAGTCTGATGGCCCAAACTGGATGAAGCAATTGCTGGGTAGGTTGACAGCTGTCAGCCATGTCACCTGTCAGGGCCAGCTCCTCCGGTTTCACTGCTGAGGGAATGGGAATTAACTCCCAAAGATTCGATCAATATTCCATCACTCAGGCTGGGGGGTCAAATTCTATACCCCTCAGAGAGGGTTCGCAACTTGGGAGTCCTCCTGGATCCACAGCTATCGTTTGACCACCACTTGACGGCTGTGACCAGGGGGGCATTCGCCCAGGTTCGCCTGGTGCGCCAGTTGCGACCCTACCTGAATCGGGAGGCTCTCACAACAGTCACTCGGGCCCTTGTGACCTCTAGGCTGGAATACTGCAATGTGCTCTACATGGGGCTGCCCTTGAAGAGCATCCGGCGACTTCAGCTAGTACAGAACACGGCCGCGCGAGTGATCGTGGGTGCACCTCGGTTCACCCACATAACACCTATCCTCCGCGAGCTGCGCTGGCTACCTGTCGATCTCCGGATGCGCTTCAAGGTGTTATTAGTCACCCATAAAGCCCTGCATGGTAGTGGATCTGGATACTTGAGAGACCGCCTTCTGCCAATTACCTCCCTGCGACCAATAAGATCTCATAGATTAGGCCTCCTCCGTATTCCATCGGCCAGCCAGTGCCGGCTGGCAACTACAAGGAGGAGGGCCTTCTCAGTAGTAGCCCCGACCCTTTGGAACGAGCTCCCCGTGGAGATTCGTACCCTCTCCACCGTCCAGGCCTTCCGCACAGCCCTTAAGAACTGGCTAGCCCGTCAGGCCTGGGGACAAGGATAGGCGCCCCTCCCGAATGTTGAATGTATGTTGCTTGCTATTTTATTATATGTCTCTATGTCAATGTTTGTATTCCCCTCCCTGATTTTATGTGAGCCGCCCTGAGTCCCCTCAGGGAAAAGGGCGGCCTACAAATATTAATAAAATCTCTAAAAAAAAAAATCTCTAAAAAAACTCGTGGACTGTGGTCATGCATCCATGTGGATTTCGCAGGCCCAGTCCAAGGGCAAACCATCCTAGTAGTCATGGATGCATTTTTATGCTGGGTGAAATTAATACTCATGAAATCAACTACTTCAGAGAAAAAAGTAAGAGCTCTGTAGCACCTGTTCGCTACCCATGGGTTACCGGACACTTTGGTGTCCGATAATGGCCCCCAACTAACATCAGCAGTATTCTAGACCTTCTTGGCCAAATTAGGCATTCGGCATGTACTTGTGGCCCCTTACCAGCCAACCAGTAATGGTAGGGCTGAATGGGCAGTTCGGTCAGCCAAAGAGGATCTTTCTCAAATGTGCCCTGGTAACTGGGTGGATAAAATCACAACTACCTGGCAGTCCAACATTCAACTCCCTGTTCAGTGTCAGGCAAAAGTCCTGCAGAATTATTAATGAGGCAGTGCCTGTGGACATTACTGGACCGATTGCACCGCATGTATGAAACAGACTCCCCACAATCGGAGACAGGTCACTCTAGAAGTTTCTTACCTGGGGATAGAGTGTATGTCCGTAACTGCCTGGAGGATCCCAGATGGATGCCTGGAATTATTACACAAGTAACCGGGCCCAGTTTTTATGGTACAATTAGATGATGGATGCCAGTGGCGCCGCCACATATATCAACTGTGGCACCAAGTTCTGCAAAAACAACCTGCAGCTGAGTTACTTCCGAACCAGGTTCAACAACAACCCAAACAAGCCTTGGATGCCGCCTACCAGCAAGAATCATCACTCCACTCAGACAACTCCTGGCCTCGTTCCGATGCGTTCTCATTGCCAGCTTACCTGTTAGTTCTGGAAGGTCACAGGGGTGGAGTCTCCAGTAGCCGATGACTCTTATCATCCAGAAGTGGAGGAAGCCAACCAACAACCCGATCTTCTGGCTCCAGCCCAGGAACTGAGATGCTCAGGGCGGATCTGACATCTCCCCACCTACTTAAAGGACTACGTCTGTGCAATCTTGGAGGGGGTGCAGATGGAGTGTTACATCCCTACACAGCTACTGACAAGCTGGGAAGATCCCTATTGGTTGAGGGTGTCTGCCGGCTGGCGGGAAAATCACAAGCATACTATTGCTTGCCTGTCTGACAGCTGATGGTATAAATATCTGTCAGATAGGGGAGGCTTGTTCTTATTGTTGGTTAACTAGTTTTGTTGAATAAAGCCTTGATTGTTATAAGAGCCTTCTCTCGTTCCTCAGTAGCTCAATACAGAGCAGATCCTATCCTGTATTGCTCACTTATAGGTTTATCGCCATAATTTTTTCATCAATGAGAAATTTGGGCTGGATAAGTGAACAAATCAGTTATTTTATTCTTATAGCAACATATTTTTTATATTTTTGCATGATTCTGAAAAAATCAATCTATATAAATGCTTTATCCTCTCCTTCTCTTCCATCTATCAAAATTATACTATTTCCCTATTTTCCTTTGTTGCATTGTTGGACAATTGAGTGAACATCTATTGACACAAGTTAATTAAGAATGTAAAACTTTTGGGGTGCATTTATCTCATATGTATGTGTATATATATCCTCTATATCCTCTATATCTATCTATCTATCTATCTATCTATCTATCTATCATCTATCTATCTATCTCTATCTATCTATCCTCTATGTACCTATGTACCTATGTACCTATGTACTATGTACCTATGTACCTATGTATACTATATACGTATATCGTATATACGTATATACGTATATACGTATATACGTATATAGTATATACTATATATATTATATACTTTATGCTTGTGTGTTTGTGTTTGTGTGTGTGTGTGTGTTCGTAGATTTTCACAGATACAGGTATGCAGGTTTTGGTGCATTCGGGTCTTTTCCCATGTAAGATTGAGAGTATTGAGAGTGTGTGTGAGTGTGTGTGTGTGTGTGCGTGTGTGTGTGTTTGTGTGTGTGGTGTGTGTGTGTATTCTTATGTATGAAAGAAAAAAGATTGCTTCTAAATTTCAAGAAATGAATGTAAGTGTTCATATTCTGGTACATTAACAGTTGGTTCCAGTACATTGATATTTATGTGGAAACCCTACTCGCAATTAATATGCCTGAGACAAATTGAAAAACCCTAATCCATCCATTCCAGTTGGAATGTAAGAGTATATTATTATTGAGAAACTACAGGATATCAGGGCCATTTTTTAAACTTGAATGCTCATTACCTTAAATCTGCATATAAAATAGTTTTGCATTCAGACAAGGTGAATTGCATAACTAAATACATTATGTTTCAAAGGAAGATGCAACTTAAATAACCTGCCATGCTTCTATTTCTAAAGCAATATTTACAACTTTAATATACAGAAGTTCCTTATGAATTACAAAGTAAATATGTAGAATATTATCATTTGAAAGAGAAAGGATTTTTTACCACTTTATTTGCATGATTGACTATAGGTGCTATTTATGCCCTAAATCCTCATGTATAATTGACCTTATTTTACTCCTGGTAGAGGGCATTGTTTTTCAAACCTGCTAAATTGTTTCAGCAATAATTAGTAAAATTAGTTTGGCAAAGGGTTTTAAATGGCATGAAAATCAACAACATATGCTAATTGCAGAGGTAACTTTCAATCAATAAATTTTATATCCTTGCCATACATACATACATACATACATATACATACATACATACATACGATAGGAGATATTATTCTTGTCTTCTATTTCTATGTTTTACCTAATAATTTATATTGCATATACAGATACTTTACTAAAGTTACAAAGGTGGATAATTTTAAAATTCAATTGTAAAACTTAGTTTTGGAGAGTTTAGAGAGAAAAGCTTTGTGTAAGGAACATACCTTTAAGAAAAGGGAGTAATATACTGTCTGCAGGATATTTAAGGGGGTCCTTATAGATTTGCTGCAGCAACAGCAACATGAGACCCATTTCTTGAGCATTTGGGTTATTGGAATATATCAATGTTTGTGGTAGCAAGCATGTGATACTAATTTAAAATGAGGACTCTGCAAAGGAATTAAACCAGAGAAGACCCTAAAGTTCAGTTCAATTCAGGGCTTAGGTGGTGTTTCCATCACCAAAACAATGGACTATGTACGGGTAATTGGCTCAGTTCAAAAAGATACATACCACACCACCTGGTAGACTTAAATCTGTTCCTCTCCTCATAAAGGACACACATAGAATTTTGATCTAGAATCTATGTTGCCCACAAACATCATATCTGTGTTACATGGTGTTTATTTTGTAGCTTACTAGAACATGACATCAATTCCCTTATCTGTAGGATTCCCATTGGCTCTTCTGTCCCCACCCATATATTATCTTTGAAAATTCTAGATATTCTTTCTGGATAAATGCACTTTACCTAGTACTGTACTTAGATGCTACAGATGGTTCATGCTATTGGCTTAGTTATTGGTAGGTGCTTTCATAACTATACTAATTAGTAGAGCTTCCATAACTATATACTTGTACTTTTGTTTCCAGTTTTCCAGTAAACCTTTTAGTACAATTTAAAATACTTACTTTAACTATAAAACCCATGTGGCTTGATACCTAGATCTCTGAACAATTCCTTCCTTCAGGTAGAACTTAATTATAATTACAGTTACAATTTTGAGAACTCCACTCATTCATAAAATAAGAGACACTATTTCTAAGTCTCTGCTCCATCAAGGTACAACAGCTTCTTTTTGTTTTTAAGATTGAATAATATCCACCACGTTAATCTTTAGGAAGGAGCTCAGGATGAAGCTCTCTCACAGTTTTTAATAGTTTGGATGTCAAATTCAGAATTATGATACAAAAATTATGACATACAGATTGGGAATATTGATACACAGATACTTTACCATATTTTTCAGAATATAAAACACACTGGAGTATAAGATGCACCAAGATTTTGAAGAGGCAAATTAAAAAAAAAGTTTTTGCACTCTGCAGATCTCCCCAAAACAGCCCCTTTTTCACAAAAACAGGCCTGTTTTTTGTCAGAAAAAGGGCATACATAGCCTTTAGGAGGCTTATAGAGTGCTCCTGGGGGCCGAGGGGCAAAAAACTGCCTGTTTTTTTGCTCATTTCTGCTCTCCCTAGCCCCCAGGAGGACTCAGGAAGCCTCCATAAGAATATGGACAGCCATTTTTGCAAAGGAGGCATGGTTTCAGAAGGCCAAAAATGCTGTATTGTATAAGGCACACCCACATTTTCAGCCTCTTTTTTGAGGGGAAAAAGGTGTGTCTTATACTCTGAAAAATATAGTATGTATTCTATATGTGATTCTTTTTAGTGACTATGTTTATGGATTTTATAAACCAGAAGAATCATTGGAACTAGCAATACACAATACAATACAATACAATACATACAATACAATACAATACAATACATACTACAATACAATACAATAAATATAATACACCAAGCCAATTGAAATGTTGAAAATTTAAAGAAAACATGGAGTGTGTGCCTGTACACAGACATGCATGTATCTAAAAGCAAGTAATACCACAGCCTTCCTTTTCCCAAGATTCTCATTACAATAATATCAATCAATTACCTGATTGAGGAAATAACATCCATTTTTGGGGGTGGGTGATCAGGGAATAGGACCAAAGAATATTGTCTAGGTCTTTAAAATCTGAAGGCAGCAAAAAGCAAAACATAAAACAAAAACTGACATATGTCTAACAAACAAGTTCTGTGTCTCCCCCCTCACCAGAAATGATAGATGAGGTGGTTGTCCTTCAAATTTAAAACTCTTGAGGAAATGGCAGTAACTGTACAGTATAGAAATATTCTCTACATTTGGTTCTGCTTGGTTGGAAAAATGCATTGTGGGAGTTGTAATTTCCTTTGCTTGATTTAGATTCAAGAATTGTCTCTCTTCCTCCCACAATTTTTGTATTTTAGGAATTTGTTTGGTCCTTCAAAGAAAAAGAATCATTTTACTCTATTTTTTATATATCAAGATTGTCTATTTGGAACATCATTTGAAGGATACTATTCATTAACTTTCAAGGAGCCTGACATCTGAAGAATTTTTAAATGCTTATAGAAATGTTTGTCTATGTTTGTAAGCAAGCTGACCCAGTCCATCCTCTGCCATCAAGGCACAAATTCTTAGTATTTTTATTATATCAGCTTTTGTCATATAGTTCTAAGGGTATGCATTGCAATTATTATTGTTACTAAATTATATTTAGTAACAAAATATCAGAATGACAGAGTTGGAAGGGACCTTGGAGGTATTCTAATCCAATTTCCCACTTAGGCAAGAAACCCTGTATCACTTCAAACAAATGGTTGTTCAATCACTTCTAAAATCTTCTGACTATGGAGTACCCACAACTTTTGGAGGTAAGTCATTCCACTGATTAATTGTTGTAACTGTCAGGAAATTGCTCCTTAGTTTTAGGTTGATTCCCTCCTTGATCAGTTTCCATCCATTGCTTCTTGTCTCGCCTTTAGGCGCTGTGGAGAATAGGTTAATTTTATCTTAATGGTAACCACTTAAATATTGGAACACTGCTATCGTATCACCCCTAACTTCTTTCCATTAAACTAGATTTACACCATTCCTACAATTGTTCTTCATATGTTTTATCCTCCAGTTCCCTAGTCATCTTTGTTGCTTTTCTCTGCATTTTTTCTAGAATCTCAATATCTTTTTTTTACATTGAGGTGACAAAATGTGCCTAAGTGGCTAAAATGTGAATCAAATGAGTAATGTAGAGTACATATGTAAAAAAGTTTGTATTTCCTGAAAAATATAACTTATGTGTGTTATGTTTTAATTAGATTGATTGGAAAAAAAGAATCATCTGGAGATAAGAGTGAAACATGTATGAAACAGATAGACACAAAATAGATTGATAGACCTATTCATGCTATATAAGGTGATATTGAATGCAACAGAACAGGAAGGCTCAGCTGTTCAGATAACCCAAACCAGTTCTATAGTATATAATACCAATAAAACTATGTGGACATTGATGTATTACAAAAACCTCACAGAGGCTTTCATAGGCAATTTTTTTCCATGCTCATAAACGGGTGCTATTCTTTGTTCTGTAGGATTCCAATAATGGTTTAATAACCTTTATGAACTTCATAAATCAATGTTGAATATAGATAAAAACTAATTCAGGTGCCAACATTTTAAGCACATCAATAGTTAAAAGCCTAATCTGTGCATCTTCAATAATAAATTAGCGCTGCTGACAGCTAAATAATCTATAAATCTTTTCAAGATTGCTTCAGTGAAGATTAGTCTTCTGGTTATGGAATTCACCATTTTTCGTTTGTGTTTGCTTTTTTTAGATTCCACATCTATCTCACCAAGTAGCTGATAATTGCACCTTTTATACATGAACATATTAACTTATTAAATTCAGTGATGGATTAACCATTATACTTAGCACTACACAGTGCAGACCTGGCCTAGTTAGGTCACCTGCTGTGATCTAATTATGGGATTTTTCAATGCAAACTTTTACTCATATTGCTTGCTCCCAAGGACTGTACCTTATAATATGGTAACTGCTTATTTCCCTAGAGATGGAGAGGATCATGTTTTTTTAAAGTATTGTATTACAAATCAAAGTTCATAAAACTAATAATATTCAATATTCAGGATTGCGCTTGGCTGAAAATTAAGTCCTTGTGCATTTCTTAAATATTCCCAATAAATCTTATGACAAAGAAATTTGTTATTCTATGATTTTCAATAAAGGCATTGTCCTTGCACTTATCTAAGTTGTGGGTGGCCAAACAGTGTGCATGTGTGTCCTTTTTGCCTTCTCCTGTTTCAATAAAATGTTAAAGAATGTCACCACAAGGGAAGACTTAAAGGTAAAGGCTCCCCTGCACTTGCGTGCTACTACTCATTTCTGGCTCTATGGGGCGGTGCTCATCTCCGTTTCTAAGCCGAAGAGCGAGTGCTGTCCAAAGACGTCTCTGTGGTCATGTCGCTGGCATGACTAAATGCCAAAGGCGCACGGAGCGCTGTTACCTTCCCATCAAAGGTGGTTCCTATTTTTCTATTTGCATTTTTACATGCTTTTGAACTGCTAGATTGGCAGAAGCTGGAACAAGTAACAGGAATTCACTCCATTATGTGGTGCTAGGGATTTGAACTGCCGAACTGCTGACCTGCTGATCAACAAGCTCAGTGTTTTAGCCACTGAGCCACCAAATCCTCTTGGAAAGACTTACATTGGGCCTTCTCAGGTCCATTTTCCGTGAAACTACAGAGCCAAACAGAACATGTAACAGAAAACAACAGCATCATCCTCTGTCATTTCAGAGCAAACAAGCAAATTAATAAAAGCCCATTAACACACTGTAAATAATAAGACTGTACAAATCAACCCGAGTTGATTCTGATTCAAAATTCAACTTGCAAAAGGTTTGATTCAGGTTTGCCAAATCAATCTTGTTCAAGCACCCTGGAAGTGGACTGATGGTGGCAAAATGGTAGTGACAGTCAACATGTTCAAAAACTATTTAAAGGGCTCACTCTTACTTTCCCACCCAAAAGTAAAGGCACACTTTTACTTTTCTCTGATTTGAAATTTGGCATAGCACTAAAGAATGTGCTTCATTTTTGCCACTTAAGGCTTCCCTTTGTTGGATTATGCACTTCGGTGCCTTTCGGGTTTTATGGAAGTTCCAGAAGAGCTGACAAATCTGGTTATCAAGTATACTCCTGGCAACAGAACTTTCATCATCATCTTCAAAAGAGTATCAGATTGGGCAGAGCTCAGAAGGATAACATTTACTTTGCTTTGCAGCTGCTGATCTCTGGGTCATGCAGGTAATAGTAGGATTCCATCAGTAGTAGGATTCAGTTTTGTCAATATTAATTAATAAGCAGATGCAGCAGAAACAAGCTGGCATAATGAAAGAAAGAGCCACAGAGCTAGATCACAAAGAAAATGAATTAGCCTTGACACCTCAATTTTTAAAATAGTAAATGGTTCAGTGTTTATGGTAAGCTAACACCTATTCATTCATAGCCAAGTAACTTAATATTGCAACATTTAAACATTTAAAAGTAATGTTCACCCAAGTGTGACAGCAGACCTGACAAGAATCAGAGTGTTGTGTTATTCCATTAGCTCAAAAGAAAATTACACTGTGGTTCACATCATAAAATAAGTTGAGAGAATCAACACAACTCAAAAGAACTGCCTAATAGGCTGAAACTTTGATGAGGTTTATTAATACCTAATAACTTTGGTTATTATGTCAATCAAACTGATGCTGCTTGCACCTTTTCTTTCTCTACTTATAAATTTCAAGAAAGGTCTTCTTTTAGGTTGGATCTCTTTTTAATAACCTTCCACCCATCACTTCTTGTACTGCTCTATGGTGTTTTGGAGACTAAAGTCAATCCCTTCTTCTTTGTGACAGTCCCATAAATACTGGAAGACAGTTATCATATCTTCCCCACCAAATCATTCTTTTCAATAGGCTAAACATATCCAGGTCTCTCAACTATTTGTCATACAATTTAGCCTCCAGACCCTTTATCATCTTTGTTATGTTCTCAGCACACTTTCTAGGTGCATTTTTCTAGCATCTTTTTAGATCATGGTGACTAGAACTTTATACTGTATTCCAAATGTGATATCACCAGTTTGGTATAAAGCAGAATTATCATTTCGTGTGATATTGATGCCATTTTTCTCTTGGTGCATCCAAGGGCTTTTTTGGTAGCTGCGGTACATTACTGTCTCATGCTCAAGTAGTGGTCCATGAGGACATCTCCCACAGTTAGTACTGATGAGCCCGGTACCACCTATTCTGTACCTGTGCTTTTGTTTTTTCTTGTCTGAGCGCATGACCTTACTTTTCTCACCACTGAGCTGCATCCGATTGGATAGGACCCAATGTTCAAGTCTGTCAAGATCCTTCTGAATATTCAGTTTGTCTTTCAAATTCCTCACAGCTTGGTGACACTACACTGACAAAGTTACATATGTCTAAGGTGATAATTTTCTCAGTTACAGCAAATGACTGTGAAAGTTCAGACAGAGAATATTGTCGAGAATACATTGGACTGCAAACAGAACAAACAATTCAATGCTATCATATACAATTCCTTTCAATGGATGAAATGTTGAGAAAATTAGGAAAAAACATTGCTGTTTCTATTTGATTCTCTCAGCGAAAGATTTTTTTCCACATAAAGAAGAAATATAAAATGGGGAAATGACACCTGCACCTTTTATTATTAACAGTCATATATGAAACCTGCAGTTCCAAATTTCTTGAAGTGACTTCAGACTGATGTCATGTGTGCCCCAGGGCAAATGTGCCTACATTGTACTGAAAAAGGCACAGAAGAAAATCATGAAGATAGTCACAGTATTTTTACAGATATAAATAGTCTTATTATAAATATCAGGATTTTGCCAAAAGAAGAACAATTTGAGATGATATCCCAAGACAAAGGACATAGTATATCTCAGTGCTGTGAAAATTCAGTTTGCAAGGGTAGCCATGGTATTCTGAAACAGAAAAATTGAAGACAGATAAAATAACATTATTCAAAAGTGGTATGATTACAAAAGGTAAGATTGTTTATCAGGGTAACATCATCTATACAACATCCTTTATAAAGCTAGACATAAACACTTATTTTTGTATATTTCTGCTTACTCATTCATATGTTTTGAATTTAAACAAATTTGAAGCATGAATTTTATAAGGAACAGGTACAGCTTCTGGGCATCACTTACAGTTGCTTATTAAAATTAAGTTTTCTGAGAAGACACATTCCTTGATCTGATTCTGAGACTAGAAATAGTCTTTTAATAAACACAAACAATCAAATATATTGATATACCTTATCCCCCTTTCATTTGACCATTCAAGTATTTTTCAGGGATTCTTGATAGAAGTTCAAGTTTATTGGTTTACAACCATGGACCAAAATATGCCATGAAATATCAATATGTGAATGGAATTATTAGAAGAAAATCTCATAGCTAGTTACCTTGTGACATTGGACAGTATGCCAGTATTAAGACAGAGCTTAATAATATTTAAAGTTTCTTTATAGTGATTATGATTGATTACAATTATTTTCCCTTTTTGAAACTCTGAGGTTTCATTGGCTAATAAAAAAAAAGTATTCGCTTAGAGAATTTGACCAGTTTGCAAGATGGGTTAATATTAATGCACAGAACAGTGCATGTTACAACAGACAGCTCAGCAAAACACGTGATGTTGATTCATAACAATTCTATGCAAGTTCAGGTTTATTCATGAAAGAAAAGATGATCACACCTCCCTTCAGTACCTTTGGTGAAAAGACTGAACTTCTATCAAGAATCCCTGAAAAAATGAAAGGGAGAGAAGGGATATCAAGTTATTTATGTCAAGGTTCCAAGTAACACCCCAATGAAAGAAGACTCCGAGGCTAGCAATTCCTCAAAGTTCCATTTTATTATTGGCACATCGGGGAAAATCCCGATCTGAAAGTTCCAGGTTTTCCCCACCCAAAAGAAAGGCCCATCCCCTGTACCCATAAGTCCATCACATAGTCCAATCAATTCATCGTCACAACTGGAGACAATCCCCCAGTCACTCCCATCCAGGTGCAGGCCAAACAGTCCTTGATTCCCAGAGGAAATAATGTTGTTATGGCTATATATCTCACCAACTCCGTGCAATCCCCCCTCCCATTTTCCAAGGGTAGTAATTGTGGCAGCTCTGAAGCTCCAAGGAAAATATGGCTTCCAGGGCTGACAGGCCACCATTCCCTCAGCTGAAGACTGTGTCCTAGAACGAGAGAAATGTAGGGGGTTAATACAACCAGCATCCTAACCACCTCTCCCTCCCTCAGGGGGACCCATTAGCTTATCAGGGAATTTATCATGAAATTGTTTTACTAATGCATCACATTCCAACTTTTAACCCAGGTATTCTCAGACAAAGGGTATCCTTTCCAATGTATTAAATGTTGTAATCTACCCCTATGTAGTCTAGAATCCAAAATCTTTTTTACTTCATAATGTGTCTCTCATTGTACTCAGCTTTAAAGTGATAGCAGGCTTCAATAAACTGCAATGGAAGACTGGATGCACTTTCCATAGTATGTGGGGAGGCTAAGGTGTACTGTTACTGGGTTTATTACTTTCACTATGGGAAAAGGTCCTAAGAATTTAGGTCATAGTTTCTTACTAGATATTTTTAACCCAATATACTTGGTTGACAGGTAAACACACTCTCCCACACGAAAGGGAGTTGGAGAGATCTGTGTTCATCTGCTTGTTATACTTCTGTGACATTGGGAACCACTTTCCTGGTGTTTTCCCAACACATCTTCAATGACTCCATCCACTCAATTAGGGTCATTGAAGAGACTTGTAGACTATCTTGTATCAGGAAGAGGATGACTGCACTGTCTACAAAAACAAATTTATTATTTGCTAACATTGGAGATGTTAGAGATCAGTTTTTATGAAGACTTGAGCTACCAAATTGATATAAGAATTAACAGAAGTCAGCATACAATAACTTTTTGTAGTGGAAATTGTGGTACAAATATTTTCACTTGCTGAAGATTTAACTTGCATGCATATATTCTCATAGAACATCATGATTAATTTAATAAGATAGTGATACATAGATACATTTAATAATTTCCACTGCAATCTCTCCCTAGAAATTCAATCAGATCTATAAATGCAGCAAAAAGAGACTCTCAAAAGCAAGAGGAATATATTTTTCTACCAAGTAATTTAGGAAAATACATTTATCTCATCTTGATTGCCCTGCCCTAAAGTCTTCTTATTCTTCAACCCAAACTTGCTCTGGTTCTAACTGACCAGTGCATTTCTCACAGGAAATTTTGATATATAGTTTATTAGGAAGATTTAAAAGACTAATTGGACAGAAGTTAGCAGGAACCGATTTATTAACTTTCATAAAGATTATAACTGTAATAGTACAGCACCAGTTGGGGGTATATGACTGAAGTTATCAATATGTGTGAAAAGGGAGACAAATATAAATGCCTATCAAATTCTCTTCACAAAATGCCACAAAATGTCTTCTTCAATACTGCAGTTGTGGTAACAAAAGATGGACTTTGTTTAGTTTTAAAGGAAGAAGGAATACAAAAATTTCCAACTCGTATACATGATTCATATAAAACCCATATAGAATGATAGGGTGAGATATTCTTAAAATTTATCTGTTCCCTGAAAATAATTCTGTAATTGAATGTGGCTGGATTTTTCATCTTTCTGCCAAAACTGAGAAATTCAGCCTAATACTTCTTTTAAAGTGTTTTTGATGCTCCAGTGGTAGATGAAAGACATCTTGCCAGCAATACAAGGAATAACACATGCTCTTTATCCAGCAGGACAGAATAAAGATGGGAACTCACTTAGTGCATTTAAATTTTTCACTTGCTTTTATTAAATAATACCTGATTGGCATGAAGACAGAACTTGGAGGGGAAAAAAATCTATTTCATCCTGTAGTAATTGGATGCTCTTTATGAATTTCAAGAAATTGACAAATACTATCCAAGTTTTCTAAAAATGGATGGAAAATTTTATGAAGTATAGCACTTTCATTAAAGTCAAGGTTAGGTTAATAATTGATCATATTTCCCCAAACTCTTAAAAATTATAAGAAACAGTTGATAAAAGTTCTTCATTTTTTTAGGAACTTGATGTGAGTTAAAGTTGACAATTCCCAAGCAGTTAAGTCTATTTGATTTCACATGATTCTGAGTACTTATTAGCTTTGAAAGGGAGTTGTCCTACTGCATTGAACTTTGGGAAGGGAGCCTCCTAGGCCATTACTGGAATATGGTAAGTCTTGATAGGAAGGCTCATCTTTGGTCCTGGTTGTAACTAAATGCTAAAATGTGGATGATTTTTTTTTTAAAAAAATATCTAGCTTCTATAATCAGCTGTTGTCAGTTTAAATAAGTACATTCCCTCTGTAAATATGGGTTGTGATCTGAATCTTGCCTATAGACCTTGTAGCTGGCAAATAAGCTCATTCCAAACATGCATGCAGACTCCGTCAAATGATTGTTTGGCTCTATGGAGTTTAGTTTGTGGGTTCTGTGTCATGCATTTAAGATACTTTTTCCACAAATAAGGAATAGAATAGAGTTGGAAGGGACCTTGGAGGTCTTCTAGTCCAACCCCCTGCTTAGGCAGGAAACCTTATACCATTTCAGACAAATGGTTATCCAATCTCTTTTTAAAAACTTCCAGTGTTGGAACATTTACAACTTCTGGAGGCAAGCTGTTCCACTGATTAATTGTTCTAACTGTCAGGAAATTTCTTCTCAGTTCTAAGTTGCTTCTCTTCTTGATTAGTTTCCATGCATTGCTTCTTGTTCTGCCCTCAGGTGCTTTGTAGTATAGCTTGACTCCCCTTCTTTGTGGCAGCCGCAGAGATATAGGAACACTGCTATCCTGTCTCCCCTAGTCTTTCTTTTCATTAAACTAGACATACCCAGCTCATGCACCCGCTCTTCATACGTTTCAGCCTCAAGTCCCCTAATAAGGATTTAATCAGGATTTAAGTTTTGAAAGTGACTTAGCAGTTTTTGTCTAAATATAATAACATTTTTGAACAAGTCTGAATTGATTAGAATTTAAATGTTGGGGCAGAACTTTTAGGTGATATTTTCTAGATCATCTGATATCCAGAGCAGCCAGCGTTCTACAAATACTGTTGGTGGATTCTATTAATTTAAGGTGTGTTATGTTTCTTAAAACCCAGATTTCAGAAAAGCTCCATTCCTGAAATGGTTCCTAGTCATAATCTCAGAAGTTCATAATTTAATTAAACAACTGAAATCTGGAAAAGCCTTATTGCGGATGAGATTTAATTCCTCCTGAATTTAGGTATAACAGTTCTACCTAGTGGAAACCAATTTTGATATCTCTTTTCAATAGAACTGCCCATGTGCCAAAAGAATGGGAGGGCTATAATCGTCACTATGTTTAAAACAGCCAAGAGGAAGGATCCAATGAGCTTTTTTAGCAGAATATATGCAAGGCCCCTAAATTAAACACTTATGGACTGGCTTGAGGAAAAAAAACCCCAATACCTCCTGAGAAGGCAGCTTCCAGAACAGAATGTTGAGCTTTAGATCAGGGCTTAGTAATTACTATTCAATTGAGATATGTACGCATATTCCTAAAACAGCTCTACTTTTGTGGATTTTAAGCTTGCCTTTGATTCAATATCAAGGGAAACACTATGGCACAAGCCTGAAAGTAAGATAAAAACTGGGGGTCTCAGCTCAGATCAACTCTCCACAAAAAGCAGAGTGAAACAAAGATATCTTCTGGCTCCACTTCTATTTCATTAATGCATCAATACAATAGTGGACTATTTTAAGTTTAGCATCACCCACCAATGTTTTAATTTTGATGTTAGTATTACTGTTTATTATCTCTTTGCTGAAATCGTCTCAAGCTGGCCAAAGACAACAATAACAACTTTGTTCCTTCCTTGCTTCAGCTTGGATGGCTTGGCAAGAAATATGATGTATATAGTATTTTAGAGATTTAAGTACTTCTACACGTTTCTATTAATCCCTCTGACATTTGTTTTTATTAGAATTAGAGTGCCAGAAATGGAATATATGCTTTGGCTTCAGAAGAAAGTCTTAAGGATTAGGAGAACAATAGACAAACACCAGGACACAATTGGACCACAATAACCTATACTCTAAAAATAGGAGCTTTTATTTTAATGAATATATGAGATTGTTGAAGGAATGGGAATATAAACTGAAATAACCTAAACTCTTGTAGAGAGATGTAGGAAATAGATTCTGAATAATATTCAAAATAACAGAATAACAGAGTTGGAAGGGATGTTGGAGGTCTTCTAGTCTAACTCCCTGCTTAGGGAGGAAACCTTAGGCATTCCAGACCAATGGTTATCCAATCTCTTCTTAAAAATTTCCAGTGTTGGAGCATTCACAACTTCTGGGAGCAATTAATTATCAATGGAACAACTTCAATAATGGGATTTCTCCTTCACACATTAAAAAAAACTAGGAAAAACAAAGTTTTTAAATAAGAGCCAGCTGCATTTTGCAATTTCTAAAACTTAAATATGTCTACATATATTTTTGCAAAGTTTAATACCGCCCCCATAGTACGTAGTGCCTGTGTTGACCCTTTCTGAACAAAATAAAGCTAGTAAAAAAGATCTGCAACTCGAAGCAAAGCATATACACCTTCCAAATGACTGCAGACATGCCCAAAAATGTCCTGCAAGAAGAGATTTGTTACAGGTTCAGGCATGTCTAGAAGAACTATACAAGGCATGCTAAGAACAAACTGCAGGGATAAACATTTGTTTTAGTAAAGGGGCCATTGCTTATATATATCTCAGAAAATAGGCTGCATTTGACTTCTACTTATTAAATTCCTGTGTGCTTCTGCAAAATAAAGGCCTCTAGTTTTGATGATCCAATCTCAGATACCAAACGTTCTACAAATCATTTTGCAATATTGGAAATATTCTTTAGCACCCAGAGCAGCTCAAAGTCATATTTCTCAGGATCTGCTACGGTACATTCTCCGTGCAGAGTGCCCACAGCCAACAAGTTGCAATAAAATCTTTTGTCAGAGTTTTGATGAACAAAATTGTTTCTTTGGGCTGATCTTGTTTGAGTGTTATAAGCTGTGTTTCCATTCTGGCAGATCTGACAATGAGCAGAGAAAATGGAGGCAATGTTATGTAATAATTATTGGGCAACTTGTAAAGTGGTGAATCATCCCATTTTGACCTCCTTCAAGCACCCCGATAAGTAAATAATTCATTTTTATTTCTTGTTATGTACATACCAATGCTTAGATACTGTATCAACCTAAGAATCTGATTTTTATAACACAATCTCTGACTTAAATGCCACCTAAAAAGCAAGCTGTCCTGCTCCCACCCACATGCACGCACAACACAGAGGATTTAAGGGATTTACTTTCCAAGTACTCCCAAGAGTCTTCTCCAGAGAATCTCCATTCAGTTCCTTAATAACTTCAGCATGAATTCACAAAGTTGGAGCAGTCCACAAGGCAAGGACAAAGTAGAGGCAAGGCAAAGCACATATACCAAGGTCTGCTGCTTCGGATGTGGAATACAGGGTTCAAAGAAAAGGCAAGTTAAAGGGTCAAGGCATGAATCCAGTGTCTAAGTCCACAGTCCAGGTCAGGAAGCATACAAAGAGACTGACAAATGAGAGGCACCAAAATAGATGTGTTGTTCCCAGCATCATCTCCCTCTTTTCGCCACACTGAATAGCCATTGCCCACCAAGAAGGTGCTGCCTTGTGAATAGCTAGGATAACTGCCATTGCTCCTGCCTCCTTTCTGCCCTACATACACTCAGATCAGGCCTGTGAGGCAGTTCGTTTTCATCCATGCTGACTTGCTGCAGCTGTGCATTCTCTGCCCAAAGCTTCAGGATTGTCCTGCTGCAACTGTGCCTCAACTGTTCCAAGCTCAGCCAGCTGTTCATTCAGTTGTTCCCTCTGTGACTGCTCTGCCATGCCTGGTCTCACTGATCCTGGCTCAAAGCCACCAGCCACCTCCAGATGTGCTGGAACCCCTCCCTGGGCATGCCTGGGACCCATTCATCCTCCTCTGAGCTAGCATCCAGAGAGTCATCTAGGGAAGCATTCAGGAAAGCATCTGAGAAGGCCATCACACAGTTTGAAAGAGAGAGTAATTACATTACTATGATATCACATATCTGGGCTTTTTTTTCTATTTGGAATATGGCTATGAGTCTTTTCTATCAGAGGCTAGATTAGAGTCACTATTTTCACTGTGACTTGGAACGCTATAATTAAACTTTATTTGTGATTGTAGCTCCGTTTTGTATATCGATCAGCAAGGTGTGCATGCTGTAAAATAGTGTCACATGACATTTTTTTCTGAAGATGAAGATAAGTGGTTAGCATCCATTGAGATAGAAAAGCTACTGTGGTCTCCATATAATTACATTATCAATCAAAATTGATTGCATCATCAATCAAAATAAACTTTCAAGTCAGTGTTATTGTTTCCTCATAGTCCTTTGATACGTTGGAGTAGGAAAACATTCTAAAAAGTATTTATTACATGCCTAGTCATGGCTTAGGGAGTTAGTAAATTCCCTATTTCAAGAAGGTCAGAAAATGCAATAAAAAACTACCCAGAATGAGATATGGTTTTTGTGGCAATAAGCTTATTATCCTTCATAAGCCTACAAAGGTTACAAGGCTTACGAAGCCTACATTTTCCCTAGAAAAAAATGGCAGTGTCTCATCTACATCAGGCTAAACTTCAAATTTACCGAAGAAAACTATGGAAAAAATTAATCTTATTACTGATAGACATATTATGTAACTATGATTGAGTCATCCCTTTATCTAACACGATAGAGAGAATGATAGCCATATGTGTATGTTCCAAGTGGGCCCTCAACTACAAACAAATACAGGTAAAGCATTCTTAAACAACTCTCCAAAGAGTCTTTTAGAACATTATGGCATTCATTACTTTGTCACTCATAATAAAACTAAAGCAACTGTCTCAAGAGGTTTCAGGGTAGAGGTTTAACTCTACCCTGAAAACTGAACTGGAGATATTTTACAGCTTGAAATACCTATCAGTACAGGGATACTGAGACTTTGATGCTACAATAGGACCTACTGTAGACTGGTCTTGGCACTCTAGATTCATCTAATAATGGGATGTTTAAATACAATTGTATGGGGAAATTTCAAAAGGTGAATGAAGGGAATCTTTTCAAAGTATCCTGGTGAATTCTTTGAATGGGCTATCAGCAAACGTCAATGGGTGAATTATTCATCATCAAGGAATTGGAAACAGGGAGCAAAAGAGTAATATGCAAATTAAAATATTATGCAGAAAACCCTGTATAAAACTCTTTTTTATATCCAAAAATTCTAGAAGATTCTCCATGACCAATATGGCATGGAAAAGGTGCTCAAAAAGCAACAGAGTAGCAACAAAATTCAGAAAAATCTAGTGAAATGGTCAACTCACCAGAAACATTCAACAGTAGGGTTAAGAAAACTGAAGTACAACAAGTTTAATATGGAAGGATTTTGTATCTAATCCAGCAATGCATTAGTGACAGTTTTCTCCAAAATTCAAATATTCTAATTTCAGTACTTAATTAGTAAGGGCCATGAACCTTCTTGTAAGACTAGTAGAAGTCCACTGGAATACATTAGTATAAGATTTTAAAAAATTACCATTAAAACAAAGAGCTTTTTTCTTTGAGAACTACATGCTATGCCAGCATCTAAACTGCTGAAAACACAAATGATCTTATAATAAATACCATAGATAGCCCTAAATGATCCTGTGGTATGATTTGGAGGTTCAAAAAATTGATCCTTGAGACTCATCCAATTCTAACTATGAAGAACTTGGACATGTATTGGGATTAGAGTTGCCCATATATTTTTAAAAACAATCTTTGTAGCTTGTTATATTATTGGAGGCTTCAATAGATTACATGTTTATGGAGCCACTGTAGAGCATCAGATGGTAGTGATTTCTACATCTGTTACAGCACTGTATATCTATGTGAGGGCAAGACAACAATTTCATCATGGTAAATTTATGACAAGCCCCATTAGGTCTTAGTCAGAAAGATTACATTGATACCATTGCTATACAAATCAAAACTGACCAGAACAAAATCACCCATTTTATCACAGGAAAATGGTTGCTAAGCTTAATTTTAGGCTACAGAAAAATGAATGATAGTTATGGTCAAGGAGCATGGAAGTTCTCAAAGTTTCTAACTTACTATGGGGCATAGTACAGGGCATAAATTGGTAGAGATATTATAAGGTTCTTGTAAATCATCATGTACGGGTCTGCTTTATGAGGCGTATTACATGAACTTTTTAGAAAAAAAACAAAAACAAAGCAAATGTATTTTCAAAGGAGTCCTTAAAAATAATTCAATCATATTTCTTAAGTTCTGCTAATCATGTTTGCCAAATCTCTGCTGGGCTTCCTCCTAGTTTTGAATGGTAAAAATGGTAAAAACTCAAAAAGTCATCTAATTCTATATCAGATGTGACACAAGTTTCCTATAAAAAGCATTAAAAAAGTCTCAATTATGAAGTCCTGCTTAGAGAAATTTGATTCAGGGAAGAGCTGTGCTCCCACTAGAAGTAGATGTCCTAACCTTCAATGAGTTCTCTGTTTGTCTGCTACAGACTTCTGGATAGTTTACAAGTTGGATAATTCATGTTGATACTCTTTCAGATAAATCAGAGGGACTTGTTTGCCGATTTTGGAAACCAGAGCATGGTGTTCCCAATTACATCTTATAAACATAGTGTGAAGAAACAATTTCAAGTGTTAACAATTGCCCTTCTTCATTAATATGGGTACATAAACTTTCTTGGAGGAATAGCCCAAGGAAAAAAAATCTCCTTCTTACTCCAGTCATTGTACGTGTAATAGCTAGAGGCAAGGCCTTATTTTGCTTAATGCTAAATCATCTCCTTTTATTTTTAAATGGGGCCATCTCATATATCAAAGGTATGTTTAATGCAGGAGATAAATTGTTTAACCCAAGTGAATATAAAGGTAAAATACTATACTAGTAGGCTTGAATTTGTGGTTTAATAAATAGATTGCTTAGCAGCAGAATAGCAGTACCTAATATGGAAGCAATAAAACCTCTTGATTACTTATTTATGTGCTTCTTCCTTTTGAGTTAGACCTTTTATTATTCATTTAATGACTTCCTTCGTCTTCTTTAATCTTTGGAATTGTGATATCACAAGATCCCTTTTAATTTGTTCGTGCTTATTTTTGCTATGCATAAGATGGCTTTTCTCTGCTTTAGTTCAGCATTTACTAACACTTTTAAAATACCCATCACTACCACCATGACCAATTTCTGTCTGTGCTTCTCTGTCCTGGTAAACCAAGTTAGTAACTGAGCACTGCTTCTTTCTCCTCTCTCTTCCCTCCCTCTTTCCCCCCATGTAGTCAATCAGGTATAAGAGACATGTGTTTTTCTGGAATAGTGACTGCCAAATTACCAAAAGATGGGTTTAGCTGGGGAACATCTAATAGCAAATCTATGACATGTGTGTCAAAGCTGACATACCACAACATTTTGAATGACATGCCAGTCTTTATACCAACATTCACCAACACCTTGCAAGAAAGGGGTGTGCTTTTGCAATTTTCAGAGGCTTCAGAAGGCATGCAAGAGAATTATCCAAAGTCATGTTAAGAACAGAGGCCTTGTGTGACCTGGGGCAGCCTTGGCTGGACTGCATAGTTCTGTTGTTAGAAACAGAACACTGTCTGAAGGTAAGTAGTGCATAGCAGTTCTTGGGAAGGGGAGCAAGGTGGGACAGATAGATAATTATTTCTCTGTTATTTGGGGCAGGGGAGATGTGACATATCAGCAGGATCAAATTTTATAATTTTATTTTAATTTTAACCCATTAAGAAATAAGAAAAAAATCATAAATACTACTTTGCTCCTAACAAAATTACTTTTTTAATACAGAAGTTGTAAACATCTATACTGGGAGCTTATGCACCAAAGACAAATTCCTTGTGTGTCCAATGACATTTGGCCAATAAAGTTGTTATTCTATTCAAGTCTGTTCTGTTCTGTTCTATTCTATTGTGTTCTATTGTGTTCTATTCTGTTCTGTTCTGTTCGTTATATGTTTTGATAAAAGTTCTTCTTACCTGGGAATGGTTCAGGTTGTTGGTTAAGACAAAGAGCCTCATGTTGGAGCAAACAGGTACAATCTTGTCTTTATACCACATGTTGATGTCACAAACTATTTGCATCATACCTAAATTTATAACTCCTTTGCAAAACCAATCAGTTTCAGTAAAACTGGTTTTGATAATGCCTTGCTTCAGTTTGCTTAAATAATATCCATTTCTTTATAGTCTGACATGGTTAAACAGGCTTACATAAGAAATATTTTTTTATATATTTTATGACAAAATTTCAGTGGGAGAATGTTACATAGTTTTGTAATTGATCGAAGGTAACAGTTTGACATATTAACTTTTTAAATTAACAAGCACTTTGGCCTCAATATTTGAGATTACTAAAAGTGGATTAATGTTCTCCTTATATGAAGTTTGCCATTTCAGAAAAAAGTGCCTTGTGTGAAATATAATTTATTAATCCAATTAGTAGAAATAGTTATGATAATCTGAAGCCATGAATATGGAAAGTCTACAGATAAACTTTAATGAGATCAGTTTCAGTGCATCATCAAACTGTTTTTGATCATATAGACCAAGAATTCTCAACCTTTTTTTTCTTTGCTTATTGTGTCCTTCTCAGCCTTATCTACTGATCCGACCATTCTCATCATCACTACCTAAAAAACATAGTTTACAATCTGCATTGTTTATTATAGGGGATGACTAAGGGACTGTATTAGGGGATGATTAGGAGACTGGAGGCTAAAATGTATAAAGAACGGTTCCTGGAATTGGGTAGGTCTAGTTTGATGAAAAGAAATGATGATGGCAGTGTTCCAATATCTCAGAGATTGCCACAAAGAAGAGGGGAGTCAAGCAATTCTCCAAAGCACTGAGGGCATGACAGAAGATGGAAACTAATCAAGGAGAGAAGCAACTAAGAAGAAATTTCCTGATTTCTACTGGAATTAACCAGTGGGACAACTTGCCTCCAGAAGTTGTGAATTCTCCAGCACTGGAAATTTTTAAGAAGAGATTGGACACCATTTGTCTGAAATGGTATAGGATTCCAGTCTGATCAGATACTAGAAGACCTCCAAGGTGCCTTCCACTTTGTTATTCTATTCTGTTCTATTCTATTCTATTATATTCTATTCTATTCTATTCTATTCTATTCTGCTAAATTGTATCATATAAAGACTATTGCCTTTTTGTTATGGACCCTGGGCGAACATGTGACCCAGATTGAAAATGTGGGATGTAGACAACCCAAAAGATAATAATGAAGGATTTTATGGAGAGGCTGTCAGAATCATGCTGACATCTTAGAACCTTACAATTTCTAAAAATAACAATGCATAAAACTCCAAATAAATTAAAATTAGGGTACTTCCAAGGTCTATTTTTTCATTGGAGAGTTGTATTGATAGATAGTGTGATTTTTCCCCAGTTAAATTGTATTTAGCAATTGTATTTCTGTACTTAACATTTACAAAATACAAAAAGCACCATGTAATTTAAGACATTCTCTTTCTCTGTATTTAAGGTTCTTGCTTTAAAGGCTCACAGTTTTATTTCAAAAACTGTATCAAAATATAATGTCGTTAAAAATAAATATTTCCAACATTGTCAAACCTAGAGGCCAATGAATCAAGTAAAGAGTTAGATTAAAGATGACCTTTAAGGATGGCAACCAGCCTTTAGTAGGGCATTAGGGAGTGTACCATATTGGGTAGCATTTGTGACCAAATGACATCTGCAACTATGGATTTTGATCATATAGTTTAAAATGCTACTGAACCAGTCTTGGTCTATATTGTACACTATATGCTGCATACATTTTAGCTTGTATAGTGTTGAGTTATCTATCATTTGTCTGTCTTTAGGTCTGTCTGTCTATATCTATCTATCTATCTATCTATCTATCTATCTATCTATCTATCTATCTATCTATCTATCTATCATCTATCATTTATCTATTATCTATCATCTAACTAACATCTACCTACCTACCTATCTAAAGCAAGCTGAGCAGTGTGGGTTTCAATTTTTTCCGAACCTACTCTGTGGGCGTGGCCTCCTTTGTGGGAGTGGCTTGCCGGCCATGTGTTCCCTCTCTCTCTCTCTCTCTCTCTCTCTCTCCTTCCTTTGTCTCTCTGTCCCTTTTTCCTTTTTTTTCTTTCATCTCTCTCTTTCTTTTTTTCTTTTTATTTATTTATTTATTTCTTCCTTTCTCTTTCTCATTCTCTCTCTGTGTGAGTTTGTCTGTCTCTGTCTCTGTCTCTCTCTCTCTCTCTGTCTCTCTCTCTCTCTGTCTCTCTCTCTGTGTGTGTGTGTGTGTGTGTGTGTGTGTGTGTGTGTCAGTGGTGGGTTTCAAAAATTTTTGGAACCTCTTCTGTAGGTGTGGCCTGCTTTCCGGATCTACTGGTGGAACCTCTTCTAACCGGTTCGGTAGATTTGACGAACCGGTTCTACCGAACTGGTGCGAACTGGTAGGAACCCACCTCTGAAGCTGAGAAAGAAGAGATTAAACCACTTTCAAACATTTTTATACATATTCATCATTCTGGTAGTCTTGAGGTCTGAAAATTTCATGTCCAACAGACTGAAAAATTGATATAAATGTAAAGATCTAATGACATAGTTCTGCAAAGGATGGTGAGAAGAAAAATTCTGGTGATTTGCAATTTAATCTTGAAACTGGCTCCTTTAAATATATCATTTGAGCAGTACAGTTCAGTAAATCTATCTTCATTATCCTCCTTTCCACATTGCTTCGTTTACATTTCTCTCAATATATGGCTTCATAAGGATTGTAAGATTTCAGAAAGAAAAATGCTCATTTTATTTATTTATTTATTTATTTATTTATTTATTTATTTATTTTACATTCCTTCTTTCTTTCAATCACGTTTATTATTTTTACAAATAATTCAAGGCTACAAACATATCCAAACATCTACAAACATATCCAGAACATCTTCCTCCTGTCCCTTTTCTGTCAGGTTGGTATGTCTGGTCCCAAATCACCTACTAGCTTTCATGGCTAAGGTGGTTCTTGAACTCATGGTCTCCTGCATTCTAGCCTGGTGCCTTAACCATTAGACCACTATGGTTCTGCCAACCATGAAAAAAATATAATTAACTTTAGTTTCACTCTAAGCTGTTCATGAAAACGCTTACAGTTCCTCTATTGTTCTGGTGTTTATTATGGTTTCACCATTAGATTCACGTCAACCATGTTTAATATACCAAATTAACAGAATAATGGAATTGGGGGGGGACCTTGGAATCCCCTTGCTCAATCAGGAGACCTTATACCATTCTAGACTGTCCAAACTCTTCTTAAAGATCTCCAGTGATGAAGCAGCCACAACTTCTGGAGGGAAGCCAGTGATTAAGTGTTCTCCCTGACAGGAACTTTCTCCTTATGGACAGACTTTTCAGAATTACTATCAAAATGCCAGTGTAGTAAATAAAGCCAAACTCATGGTCATTGGCAAATTAGTGTTTTCTAGAAGACTAGCAGTATTAAATGTATAGTTGCATCTCGTATATTATTTTAAAATGTATGCCTAAAAGAGGATTATAAAGGTCTAATGTGAAATACTACAGAACTGATGTTAGCATTGTAAATTGCCTATATATTCATAGAACACTTTAATTAAAATTGGAAAGCATCTATTAGCTTTTAAAATGGAATTCTTCCTCATATTAATTAAAGTAATGACAGCTTTTTGAAGACTGCACTAAATTGTATTCCATCCCAACAGAACAATGGGAAACATTATCTTATGATGGGTGGTGCATTTTTGGATTACATTCAGAATTTACTTTATATGTCAACTCTAGAAATTTAATTTAGTTATTATTTTTCAGCTATGAGATGATTTTATTAAACTGAATGAGAAATGGTAATATAACAATAAGGAAAATTACCTTAGAAAGTACCTCAGATAGAAAGTCCATAAAGAGAGTGGTAAGGACAGCTGAGAAGTTTATAGGCAGCTCCCTTCTTATTATTCAGGATACTGCTTATAAATGCTATGTGCTTAGAGCTTAAAGAATTGTTAGAAACCCCACACACCCACTTCAGTGTCTGTTTCTATTGCTCCCTTGTGGGAGGAGGTTTCAAAGTATTCCTAGCAGGACTACTAGATTCTATGACAGTTTTGTTCCCTATGCCATCCTTCTGGTAAACTCACAAGATTTGTTTTTCTTGCCATGTACATGTATACATCCGGACTAGACTGTGTTGTTTCTCTGTGCCATATAATATATGTCGACACATGCATATTTTTTAAATTTATTTTGTCATATTCATGTAGTGTATATTGAAGATGATGACCCTTTAAGAGCTGTATGTAACAACATTTCATTTTAAAGCATGGCAATTAGTGTACATTCAAAGTGCTAATAAAGTTATTCTAAGTCTTGTATCTAGAAAGATACTCCTCAGACTGTAACACTTGAATGGGAGATAAAGAAGAAAGACTTAAAGACACAAGGTAAATAAGCCTGTTCTCTTTTATATCCATTCTGGAAGTATATATAAACAAACTGAATGTGTATAACACTTTGAATTAAATATTTATGAAGTATATATAACAGAGAAATGATGTTTTCCATTTTCTTGTTTTCTGAGTTTTGCTTGTATATGCCTGCTATACTGAAAGAAAGCCAGAAGCAAAGAAAGTAAATCCTTCTTTGTTGGAAGGGTTGTTGTCCCAGCTGGATTCCCAGTAGTTGGATCTTTGAAGATTTTAACACTATTAGAAAATTAATAGAAAAGTAAGAAACCTAGACTTGAAACCTGAATACTTTATACTTTAGAAAAAAGATGTCTATTGTACAAACAATACCCCTATCAACAATTTGCCAGTAACAAAGGGTGAATTATTTTTGTTAGACATTTGTGATGTCAACATGCCTGAATTGTTACTGATAATACATTATTATCTCCCTAAGTTTTATTGTGCTAAGAAGAAATAAGTCAATTTCCACAATATGATCTTGAACATATCTACACCATTTTCAAAGAGAGTGTCAGGAACTGCATCAAAAAGAACATTAGGAACTTCTTTAAAAGAGATCCAGAAGAATTATGGAATCAACTTAAAGATGTTATTAAAGATGAATGTGGAAAAAATGACTTTAAAAATGAAGAAAGAGAAGAAAGGAAAACTAATGTCAGAAAAAAATCCCACAGAATTCTCAAGAGAAGACAGAGCCAAGAAAAACAAAAATTTCAGATGCAAATTTCTCAGTGCTGTTAGAACAGATAAGAAACACTATTACAACAACATGCAAATATGTTAAATATGGAAAGACATGGGCAGTCTTTTAAAAATGTCTGAACTCAAAACAAGGTTCTAACTTCAGATCTGTATGGTAAAGTATGCCAATGGACATAGTAGATAATAACCGATTCAAAGATGGAAGGTGTATGTGCAATAATACAGAGTATAGAAATTAATATCCAAGATACCTTAAAAGATATTCCCTACTTAGAAGATCTCTAGGATTGGAAGATGAAATATGTGTGTGTTGGGTGTGTGTGTGTGTGTGTGTGTGTGTGTATGTAAAATGTTACTCCTTTTTAAAAGTAACATTAAAATCTAATAGAAATTAATAGAAAGAAAAAGAAAAGTCATCTAAAAGTACAAGAAACAAAAAAACAGTAAAAGAAAGAAAGAAAGAAAGAAAGAAAGAAAGAAAGAAAGAAAGAAAGAAGTTACAAATAAGTAACTTCCAATCCTTTTCACAGCAGTTATAAGAACAATTATAAATGTACACATTACTCTTTGGTTACTGCAAAACTCTCTTTTTTCTATAATATATTCTGTCTAATCATCAACACTATAAGTTTTTTTTAACACTAAAAATCCACTAGGAGTTAACAGCAAGCAATAAACATAGATATTGTCTTTTCTATGATTAAGAAATAAACTTAGCCATCTCAGCAAGTTTCATTATCTTTATCAACCATTCCTTCATTGTGAATAGTGGCAAATCTTTCCATTTTTGCATACAAAATAATCTTGCTGCAGTTATCATATTCAAAAGCAAAGTTCCATGACTTCTTAAAACTATTTATCCATTAATCACAAAAGAAAAACCTCTAGTCTCGATTATATGCTATTCTTTAAAATCTTCTGAATCAATGTGTGCAATGAATCCAAAATTTTCTAGGTTTTTTACATTTCCCTAGACATTATAAAATGATCCTTCTGATTGTTCAACTTTCCAACATAAATTTGAAGTGTCCTTATACTTTCTAGAAAATTTCCCTCATGAAATATAACAGTGCATCATTTTATAAAAAAATCTTTTCAAGATAATAACATAGTGTAAATTTTAATTGTTTTAACCACATGATTTCTTCTTGCTCCATCTGAATATTACAACAAACTTCTTTTTGTTTCAAATATCAATAAAAGTACATTTTAGCAATTGCACGTTCATCATTTGTACACAATTTTATTTGAAACTTAGTCTTACAATATTTATACACACTAGTTGTTCTGTTGACTGTAAACATTTCTAATAACTGTAAAAAAAGAAATATTTACAACTATATTCCTTTGCCACTAGTTCTTCTCTTGATTTTATTTTACATTTCCCTTGATAAAATTCTAGGAGCTCACAATAAGTTAGCTACTTGTGTTTGGTACAAGAAAGTCAAATTTAATGGGGATTTTAAAATCATTATGTGAGATCAGTATTTTGAGAATTTGAATAGCTATAACCTCAGGTTGGTCCTGAAAACACATTTCTGGTTCTTTTGTCCATATTTTTATAAACAAAAATAATTTGTTGTTGTTGTTAGTTGTGAAGTCACATCTGACCCATCACAACCCCATGGATAACATTCCTCCTGGCCTTCCTGCCCTCTACCAACCCCTGGAGTCCATTTAAGCTCACACAGACTGCTTCAATGATTCCATCCAGCCACTCATTCTCTGCTGTCCTCTTCATCTATTGTTTTCAATTGTTTTCAACATTCAGCTCTTCTTCAGGGAGTACTTCCTTCTCATTAGGTGGCCAAAGTATTTGAGTTTTATCTTCAGGATCTGGCCTTCTAAAGAGCAGTAAGGCTTGATCTCCTCTAGGACTGATCGGTCTGAATGCCTTGCAGTCTAAGGGACTCACAGGAATCTTCTACAGCACCATAGTTCAAAGGCCTCAATTCTTTGGCACCTAGCCTTCCTTATGGTCCAACTTTCACAGCCATACATTGCAACTTGGAAAACCACTAAAAATAATAGGTAAACACAAATTACTAGAAGATGCAATTTGTTCAGCATTCTTGTCATTACCAAGTCCAAAGTCTACAGGAACTGATGAAATACTTACTGAAATATAATAAACAACAAGTAGAAGAATTAGCAAAGTTGAGAGGAGGAGGAGGAGGAGGAGGAGGAGCAGGAGGAGGAGCAGGAGGAGGAGCAGGAGCAGGAGCAGGAGAATTAACAGTGTGCAACCTATACTATAATATCCTTAATTTCAAAATAATATTTAGGATCTTCCAATGTAGATTAGATCAGCATGTGGAAAAAGAGATCTGGCTTTAGCAAAAAAACAATTTTGTGCACAATGGATAATTGAAAAATCCAAAGAATGTAAAAAAAAAATGTGACTATGTGATTCATTGATTATAAAAACAACTTTGATTGTGTCAATGACATCAAGCCATGGAAAGTGGTCAGAAAAATGGGAACGCCAGAACATCTCAATGTACAAGAAACTTATACAGGTAAGGAAGCCATAATGCAGAAAGAACATGGTGAAACAGGCTGGTTCCAGGTTGGCAAAAGAGTGCATCCTCTCCCCTTATTTATTCAACCTATATCCAGAATGCATATTAAAGAAAGCTGCATTGGAAAAAGATGACTGCGGTCTTAAAACTGGAGGAAGAAATGTCAATAAATTCTGCTACACTGTTGATGTTCCCCTGATAGATGAACTAGAAAGAAGCTGTAAGCTATAGTAATAAAATCAAGGGACACAGTGAAAAAGGGAGTAAAATTAAATATAGAAAAGAGCAAACTAAATGGCAACAGATAACAATCAGCTGTAGAATTGACAATAAAAATGGGTGCAGTGGTGAATAGCTTCTGCCGTTTCATATAGCCATTAACAGTAAAGGAACAAGCAATCAGAAAAGATTCCAGAGAGAAGAATTTGGTAGAGCAGTCATGAAGATCTCGGAAAAGATATTAAAATGTCATGGTATATTTATATTTAAAAATAATTATGCAAACCATGGTATTTCCTGTGAAACTGTATTGTGGTGCAAGATGGGCTTTGAAGGAGCAAGAAAAGAATATCATTGACTCTTTTGAACTTTGGCATTGGAAACCACTCCTGAGAATACTGTGGGCAGCCAAGACAACAAACAAATGGATCATCAAATAAAACAACTCAGAGGTCCAAATATCACTTGAGGCACAAATAACCACACTCAAATCACTGTACTTTGGACATGTGTGAAGGGCTAGTTCTCTAGAGAAGGCTCTAATGTTGAGATAGATGGAAGACAAGAGGAGGATGACTGGCAGCAAGATCAATAGGCACAGTTACTAGTGATGAATGCACTGTTGGAAGACCTGAAGGACAGCTTAGGGACAGCTCACCATGGAGGAAGGTTGCTAAAGTTGATAATGACTTGATGGCATGTAATTATCTATCATTATTATCACCATAACTATTATTATACCAGCTTTCCTTTCCAAAAAATATCCAATTTAATGGAGCTGTAAGTTTATTGCCAAGGGCCTTCTATTCAACTCTGATATGCTGCAGAAGTCCTGGATGAACTTGATTGCAATGTAAGTCCTAAACCATAAACACTAAAGGACTTATCATCTAATTTATTTAAATAAAACTGGATTGAGGTTTTTAAAACAGCTAAATCTAAATCCAGACCTATTTATATATACATATATAAAGTTATGGATCGGAGAAAGACCAATCACAGTTTAATAAAAGCTGACATCATCCTTGTGCTAGATACATAGTGGCAGCAGCTCTGCACTGAGTTATTTAAAACATGATGTTTAAATGCAGTTTTATCCTTGCCCACATTTTTTTAAACACAGTATGGCAAATTCAATCACATCAATGTAATAGTCATTCTAAACAATGGAAAATTTGGCCCTGTCAGCTTGCCGGCATCTTAAATTGATGAAAGCTCAGTATCTGGCATGCTCAGCTTTCCATTTTCAAGTTTTTATACATACTAGATGCATTGAGTGACTCAGATAACACTAATAAATTACACAATGACATAACTCTGTGCACATAGGCGTTGAAAAGCCAAATGAAAAAGATGTGCCACCCAGCAGCTTAGTAATTAATGTTATGGCAGGAGGAAAAAAAATGAAGAAGGAAGAAAGGAAACCTTCACGCATACTTAGATAATACAGGATTTAATAAAGGAAATTAAGTGTTTATGTTTTTGCTATCATCAATAGAGGCTTTCAGAACCAGAAAGGGTGATAACAGACTATAAACAATGACTTTATCCAGAGCACAGTAATTTGCACATATGACTAGTATAAACTTACTCTTTCCTAGGTAAATGTTATGTGGTTTATGCCTTCAGTATGCTTTATTTGATTTTGTCCAAAATAAATTTGCAGTGTAGTACCCCATTCATCACAACTCAAAGTATCTGAATAAGATTGAGGAGGAGGAAGAGAGGAGGAGGAGGAGGAGGAGGAGGAGGAGGAGGAAGAGGAGGAGGAGGAGGAGGAGGAGGAGGAGGAGGAGGAGGAGGAGGAGGAGGAGGAGGAGGAGGAGGAGGAGGAGGAGGAATTGGAAGGGAAAGAGAACAAAAACCAAAGAAACTAAGCCAAAAAACCCAGCATCCATAGATGATTTTGCAGGGGAATTTTAGCAAACTTACATTTATATAAGGAAGCTAACATCGCCTTTGGGCAGGTTTTCAGTCACCAAAGTGCACAGTAAGTTGGAAACTTTTCTTTAATAAAAGTTGAACATTTCTATTCAAAGAACTTTTTATGGAAATGGAAGGCAGTGGAATGTAGCTGATTAGGGTTTGGTGTATTAGGGATGCTTGAATTAGAGAGAATTAAAGGAGAAAGAATGGAGACCAAATGGTATGTAAAGCTGAGTTGTGTGTATCTATTTTGCATTAAAAAAATACTATGTAGCCTTAGAAGGCTGCCATCTGGTGTACAGGACAGAGAAGAAAGACATCTGCATTACTTTAAAAAAAATCCTTTGCAGGCATTTTTGTCTTGAACAATAGAACTAGAGAAATTCCAGAAGCCTTACATCATCTGAGATCTTCAGGGCACTGAGGGGAAATACCTTCTGCTCTATGGTCAGAATTGTGCCTTCTCTTTCCATGCTGAGATAGAGAATGCTCAATGCTGAGAGACTGAAGAGAAGGTTTAGTGCCTCCAAGAAAAGATACCAATGGATTTCTAGAGGCAGCAAGGAAGTGGTAGATGCTTAGAGCCTATTCAAAAGTCTACTGATTTTAGGGCAACGTGTACAGAGTTGTTTTAGAAGAATGCCTTCTAGAAACAGCTTTAAAACATGTTAAGGAATGAAAAAGAAAGAAATGAAAAATTGCTGAAGAAAAGGGGGGCTTTGAAAAAAGGGGTAAAAAGTCTGCCATTGCACTGAAAGACTTGCCAACTGTAATTTGGCTTTATAGACATAGATTAGTATGTATACAATGGTACAGCGAATAAGTAGAAACACTTTTAATCCTTTATGTTTCCTTTGAAGAATTATTGATCTATGGGGGGGAAAAGAGTTCTGATAATAGATGGACGAACACATTTATAGCATAATAGAAACCCCTGATTGCTTACTCATATGTGGTCTCATCCTAATCCTTCTCTCTTTATTCTTCTCTAATAGAACCAATCTGGACCGTTCCATATGAAAATAAGCCAAGGGCTGGAAATTCCTAACCCAGAGAGAAAGAGCAGATGTTAGTGTCTTTCATAAATCTATTTATCGTCATCCAATCTAGAATCTTAAGCTCATAATGTTGTTGTGTCTGACTGACAAAATCTGAGTTCAAGACTATGGAAAATGAACTAAGATAAACTTAGCCAAAGTACTGGTAGCTCTAAAATTCAAAATGTAAGGAAACATTCACTAGTTTGCTTTCAGAAGACAAACTAAGTTGTAGAAGTCGGGTCTTTCTAAATACCTTTTGATTACTGCATTTTGCTGTTCTATTTTAATGGACTTTTATGTCTTGGTTTGTTAGCTGTAATCTTTGGCATTTCTTTCTTCTTCATTATAGTATAAATGCTATATTGACCCATGATCATTCAATAGCTACTGTTGAATTAGTGTGTGTATATACATATAGTCTTTGCTGTATTTCTTCCCACAGACACTGAGAAATGGATATGCAGAAAATCATTATGTATTCTTCACCAACGGTCAGTTGCTTAGCTACCAGTGAAATAGAGTACTGCTAATAAACCTATGCAGGAATGCTGGCAATGTTTAAGCAGGACATTGTCCTTAGAAATAGTAATGTATATAAATGAATTTAAAAGTCAACATCTTTAAAAAAAGAAAAAGCTTGGACAGCATTAACTTGCTTCCTCAGTAATTCAACATCTAAATCTTCTTCTTCATCATCATTATTCATTAAAGAGTCTGAAATCCAACTGATCATTCATGAAATTATCCAGTGATAAATTGACTTTACAAGAAAAGATGTAGTTATTCTCAGCAAGATAATATGCTGCAGTTTTACTTTTAAATACAATTACTGTTCATGTGGGTAGAGTAATTTCTGTTTGCATAGCTCTGGAACATTTCCGATTGGTTAATTGCTCTGAAGGATCTACCATTTAAGAGGTACAGTTATTATAGTAAGTTTAAGGAGGAAACAGCCACCCCAGGATTAGTGGAAGTAGCATTGTCTCCAGTGAATGCTAATTGCTCAAATTGTTTCATTCAGTTCACATCTTGAGCCAAAGATCAATTTTTAAAGAGCATTTCTTTCTGTGAAATAAAGAGAGTCTAAGACACTAAAGCTCTTTCTCTTCTTAGCATCCTTCGAGGTAGGTGGTCTACTTTCTTTTATTAGGCTGCATCACAACTCTAATCTCTGTCTGAATCCAGTAATGACATGGTATTTTTGCCCCTATATAAAGGCAATTTCCTTTGCTTAGGTAAAAATATCTAGCTATTCTTCTGCTTTCAACTTTGCCTGGGTAACAATATCTAGCCATTTTTCTGTTGTGCACATTGGGTATTAATGCATTCTTTCCTTCCTTGTTAAGGTCCAATGTGAAGTTCAATTTTTTATGAAAGAAATACTGTGCAGGTGTACAACCTTTCTCAGAGTTATGTGATCAACCCTCAGTGGCAACATTTATTATTTCATTAAACTGCAGAGGAGCAGTTGTGTCTTTCATTTGTGGTACTTTTTTTGTTTGCAACTCAAGGTTCCTTATTTTTGAAGCCCTCACTTTCTTAGGATCTATATTTTAGAATGGATATTTTTCCCATGCATGTTTGTATGTCCTTCAAGATCAGACACTGAACTTCTCTTATATAGGTTATTACCTCAAAAGGCCCAGCTGATAGTAGGAGGGCTTTCTCAGAACTGAAATACAGAAACTAGTCCTAATATAACCCATATTTTACAGAGATCCCCAAGTTCAATGTTAATCTTTGATGCATTTTTTTAAAGTCACTTATTATATATTTTCAGCATTTTAAAAATCCGTAGATCAACTGAAACGGAATACATAAAAAGTTGTACTTTGTTCTTTTTCAATAGCTTTTTTATATAGTTCCAAGGACACATTAGCCTGCTTAGTCACAGCTCTAAGCCAGGAGCTAATGCATAAGTAGATTATCTCCCATGACTTCAATATTTTGAGGAGATACTCCTTTCAGTGTAATTCTCTATAGGCAGCCATTCTTTTGCCATCAGTGTAGTATTTTCAATGTGACTATCGTATATATGTTGTAGCAGGGTGACCAGATTTAAAAGAAGGCCAAGCTTTCACTTGTTTAACCCTTTTGTGACCGAGGAAGCAGATCTGTTTTAGAAGGGAATAGTCCAGAATGTGACACATATTATTTCATAGGCTGAATGAATGCAAGTCAGGCATTGATGAACTTGAGAGAAAGCATTTTATACTCTTTTGTCTGGCATCTAGTGGCACTTTGACCATGAGTCCACAGATAGGAAGAAGCAGGGAATGTTAGGCATCAAACTCATTATTTTTAAAGTGCTTCTTAGATAGCAGGCACCATAGGCATGGCCTATTGGTTGCTGTTTATATGTACACTGTGAGCTTATGCACCGGAGACAAATTGTGTATCCAATCACTCTTAGTTAATAAAGTATTCTATCCTATCTATCCTAACCTATCCTATCCTATCCTATCCTATCCTATCCTATCCTATCCTATCCTATCCTTATTCCTATTCCTATTCCTATTTATTTCTATTTCTATTTTTATTTCTATTTCTATTCTGAAAAGATCATTAAAAGGCAATGCAGAGTGATATCAGATTTTGGGGGTATGATCTGTGCTGATCAATTACCATAATAACTACATTAACTGTATTAATTTATTTCATCAATGTAAAGATTGAAAAAAAATATCTCATACAATAATATTTTACAATTTTGGAAAGAAGTTGTTAACTTGAGTTATTTGTCCATGATTGTCAAACGTGAATCATTAAATACAAAGTAATTAAATAAATAATTGGGTTAGAAAATTATGAAGAATAATTTGGGAGGAAGCCATTTCTCCTATCCAAAAAGTATAGCTTAATTACTCTCTTATGTTTATTTATTAGTATCCTGTCTTTATTATTTTTAGAAATAACTCAAGGCATGAACATATCCAACACATATATGTGTAATTCGAACCACCTAGTAATATAGTTAATAAGTATAAGTGAGTATAATCTTATTGTCATTGTACTTAAACACAATGAAATTGGTTTTAACCTCACTGGTGCAAAATTATAACACAAACAAAAAAGAAAGGAAAAGAAAAAAAACTAATGTGTGCATGGAGTGATTGTGGTTGCATTTAAAAGTCTCACAGCCCAAGGATAGAAACTTTAAACCTCTTTGTTCGACTGGCTATACTTTGATATCTTCTGCCTAATGGTAGAAGTGCAAAGAGACACTGCAGGGTGTGAATCATCTCTGATTATTTTCCTTACTCTGCTAAAGCAGCGCATTCTGATGATGTCATTCAGTCGTGTCAGAGGGCAACCAATGGTTTCTGGTGCTGAATTGATCACGCTCTGTAGTGCCTTCCTGTCCGCAACTGTTTAACCAGCATACCATACTGTAATACAATATGTGAGGAGACTTTCTATGGTGGACCGATAGAAAGAGGTCATCAGCCATTGTTCCACCTGATTTTTTTCACAGGACTCTAAGGAAATGAAGTCTCTGTTGGGCCTTTCCAATCACCATTTTCCAGTTGAGATCTTGACTAATAAGCACTCCCAAGAATTTAAAAGAGGAAACCCTCTCCACACAGCCCCCCTCGATATACAGTGGGGCAGGTTTCTCTCTGTGCTTCCAGAAATCTAGCACCATCTCCTTTGTCTTACTAGTCAGTCAACTTTTCAAAGAGAATTCCTGGTAAGATGGTGTTAAAGGCCAAACTATAGTCTATAAAAAGCATTCTGTTTGGGTGGGGAGGGGAGGGGGAGGGAAGTAATATTTGTAAAAGTTTTTTTTTTCAAATGTTCAATTAAAAAAAAAACATTCTGACATAATTCCCAGATTTCTCAAGGTAGCTCAGTGCAATATGTAGAGCAGTGGTAATGGCAACCCCTGTTGACCTGTTGTTTCTATAAGCAAACTGGTGTTGATCAAAATTTGGTGGAAAACAGGACCTGAGGTGTTGTAGGACCAGTCTCTCAAAGCACTTCATCACTATAGACATCAGTGCAAAGGGTATATAGTCATTCAAGCTTTTTATGGCTGCTTTCTTTGGAACTGGGATAATTGTCACTGCTTTCAAGTATGATGGGACTCTAGCTTGTTGCAGGGAGAGGTTAAAAATTCTTGTCAGGACCCCTGTTAATTGGTCAGGTTTTTACCACTTTCCCCAACACCCCATCTGGACCTGCAGCTTTGTTAGGATTTATAGCCTTCAGCTCAGCTCTCACTTGATGTTCATCCAGGATGAGTGCCTGGAGGTCAGAGGGCCTTTGGGCTAGAGCCACAGAGACTGATCTTTTGACCTGAAAGTGGGTGAAGAAGCTATTTAGCTCCTCTACCAGCAGGGCATTAGCATTCGGTATTTTTTTTCGTATTGCCCTTATAGTTGGTTGGGTCTTATAGCCCCTGCCATACCTGTCTTGAGTTATTATCTTCCAGATACTTCTCTACATTTTGTTTGTATTTCTGTTTAGCCACCTTAATGCCTCTTCTCAAGTTTGCCCTGGCTTCATTGTATTTGTTTTCGTTTTCTGCCTTGAAGGTGGAGTTTCGGGCTCTCAGAAGTGATTGTACCTCAGCTGACATACAGGGTTTACGATTACTGTAAACTCTGATGTACTTATTCACTGTTACATTGTCTGTGCATGTTTTAATGTATGAGAGTACAGTGTCAGTGAATTCTTGCAGCTCCAAATGTTCAAATATACTCCACTCGGTAGTCTCAAAGCAGTCCTGCAACTGGCAGAGTGCTCCCTCCGGCCAGATTTTGACAGTTTTCAAGACTGGTCATATCCTTTTCCTAAGGGGGATATACTTTGGGCACAGTAGCAGAGAGATGTGGTCAGACATACCCAGATGGGAGAGAGGATTGCTCTATATGCCTGTCTTAAGTTTGAGTACATATGATCTAGAGTATTCTTATCTCTGGTGGTATACTGCACATACTGCACAAACTTAGGGAGAACAGACTTTAGACTGGCTTGATTAAAATCCCCAGCCAAGATAAAAGCTCCCTCAGGGTAAGTTTGCTGCTGCCTTTCGATGGTGTCATGTAACTTACAGAGCACTGTGCTAACATTTAAATTAAGAATTCCATATCTGCATAACAGTGTGTATAAGCAACTCTACTGTTAGTACACCAGTTATTATGTGTGTAAATACGAAATCCCCCATCTTTGCTTTTACCGGAGTTTAGTTGCTATTTCTGTCAAAGCGGTGTGTGGTGCGGTTAGTTAGCTCCACTGACGCATCCAGTACAAGTGGATGAAGCCAGGTCTCTGTGATGATCATCACACAGCAGTCACAAATGAGCTTATTCGCTGCCACCCATAGCTCTAGTTCATCAGTTTTGTGGACAAAGGATCTAGAGTTGGTTAGAAAAATGCTTGGTAATGCTGGTCTGTAAGGCTGCTTCCGTAACCGAACTAGCAAACCAGCTCTGCAGTCCCACTTCTGCTTTCACTCTCTTCGCCACCTCCTAGACCCAACAACAATCCATGGAGAGCCTGGCAGTCTTACTATGTCACTCGGTATATTATGAGACTGCTGGAAGTCGCTGGTAATATCTAGTCAACTAGACGATCCAATCTTTAATAACTCCCTGCGGGTATAGACTAGTTTTTGCCTAACTCTACTGTGGCACCAGGAGCTCAAAGCCACAGCATCTAAGCACACCACCATCTTTGGGGGGAAAATAAATAAATCTAAATCTTGATATAAACATGTTTCTGTTTTCATGAAAAAATACTTTGCTAATCTATTTTTGTAATTTTTGGATACTACTTATGGCATTCTTCTTACAGAATGATTGGGAAATGTGACTATGACCTCAGGAAAAATATTTTTCAGACATGTTTTATCAAGTATTTCAAAAGCTCAGACATTCCAATCACTGATCAGTTAATGAGTTATTTAAATTAGAATCATACTGTATTTTTTTTTGCATTTGAAACAACACCTCACAAAGAAATTTTCCACAGCTATAGATTGCCATAAAAACGATGCCTCCTGATACTTCTTTCTGTAATTTAGTTACTCATTTGGGAAGATGAGTGAAAAACTGAATGAAAAATTTTTAAAGTCATCCTGGAAAATGAATTTATTTGACAGAGGCATACTACTGATTCCAAAAAGACAAATAGCCCAAAAACTTTAACCACCAGATTCCTGACTTCTCATTTCATTCTTTTCTTAAAATAAAATTGTAAACTAAAGCTGTAAGCCAGTGTAATGCACTAATTAAAGCAGTGTTTCTCAACCTCAGCAACTTTATGAGCCAACATAGTGGCTGGGGAACTCTGGGACTTGAAGTCCACACTTCTAAAAGTTGCTGACATTGAAACACACTGAGTTTTCTACTAGGAACAAAGCAACCAAGGTTTGCAGTCCACATTCTGTCATAAAAATCTACAGAGTGATTTTGGGCCAGTCATTCTTTCTCAGCCAACTTACCTTATGCAGTCATTGAGGTAGAGAAAAATAGATCTTGTACTATGCTTAGATGAAAGAGCTTTGAAGGGCAGGCATATTTCATAATGATAATAAAGCACTGCCTTTATCCATCCTCTTTAGATAACTCTATCTGTTTTCCCTAAGAATGGGCTTTGAGTGGCTCAAGAGTTTATGATTTCCATGGCCATGGAAGAGCTGAGGGCAATGAATGGAAAATTAGACATCTAGACCATAAGGCAGAAACAGTATTGGTTGACCTTTTGGATGACTTCTAACATGAAGTAGGATGTGGGTAGTGGATCAACCCTTGCCCTATTTGAACTCTCAGTGGCCTACGATACTATCAATCATTTTATTATTCTGGATCGTTCAAAGGATTGGGGCTAAATGGCATGGTGTTATGGTGGTTTATGACCTTCATTAAGGATCAATTCAAGTTGGTGATGATTAAACAGAAGAGGTTCCACACTGGGCCCAAACTTGGGTGCCTCAGGGTTTGGTACTTTCTTCTACCCTTTTAAAAATCTATGAGGCATTGGGTGAGCTCATATACATGTGTACATTTGATTAATATAATAAAAAATAGATTCTATCATCTCATATATAAAAATATAATGAGATTCACCAAACATTTCGGTACATGATAGAACAGTTCTGTGAGGACAGAGGAAAGAGAGTATAAAAGAAAAATAGTAACTTTCAAAGCCATGTCAAGCAGAAGATACAAGAGATTAAAACATGATTGTATCCACTGCAAAGTTGTTGTTTTTAAAGACAAATTGGGGGTGGGGGGGGCGCTTGTATTTAAAATAAAAAACTTCATTTGATCCAGCTCTAGCAAATTCATCCTTTTGTCTTATCTTCTTGGGATCATCAGTGATAAGGAAGGACAAAGGCAGAAAAGTTTCTCAGGATAAGCCATTTTTGTTAGATTTGAAAAAAAACAACCCACAATGTTCCATTTTTGTAGAATGCAAACCTGATTGAGTTCTCAATGTCAAATGTTAAATGCTTATTTCAGTCAACATATCTCACTGTATCATAGCCATTGTATAATCAGGGATGCTTTCATGCATACTAGGGCAAGGAGTGCCTTCAAACCACTGTTGACTTTGGTGACTGTTTCGTCAAGTTCCTGAAGTTTTCTTGGCAAGACTTCTTTCTAGGGCTGAGATAGAATGACTGCTCAAGGTCATCCAGCTGCCTTTGTGTCTAAGGTGGAACTGGAACACATGGTATTTTGGTTTCAAGCCTTAATTACCGCACCAGATTAGTTTTCTTATGGCTAAGTTACTGCAGCATCAAATTTCTGGACATCTGGAGATGTAACACTTGCCAGGGCTATAATTTACAAAGTACTGAAATAACTGCTTGCTTACCAATTTTGTGGAATTCAGAATTCAGTAATATTAGTGACATCTTGCTGTGGTTTATGCCTGAAAGGATTTGTGTTCTATCTATTATCAAGAAAGGACATGTGATACACCACAGGGATATTTACCAAGTATTGTATTATCCCCAGCAGTTCCAGTTTTCTTTCAAGGTATAATACCTCATTAGCAAATATTTCCTCCACTAGTTTATCCTTTACTTTTATTAATCATACATGCACACCTCAGGTGAGATGCTGCCAGTCAATTTTATAAACATATAGAATGCTGAGATAGGTTAACATAAATCTAACTAATCCAATATATGTTATTTTGTAACATAGGAGATAAGAATACATATGATACACTTACTGTATGATTTGTTCTGTTTATCCTTTACCAGAAAACAACTGGAAGATATGAAGATTTTATAAATGAATGTCCTATAGGTAGAAAGAGAGAAATAATTGTAAAAATAACAAAACAGAATAACAGAGTAGGGAGGGACCTTGGAAGTCTTCTAGTCAACTTTCCTGTTCATGCAGGAAACCCTATACCACTTCAGACAAATGGTTGTCCAATCTCTTTTTAAAAACTTACAGTGTTAGAGCATTTACAACTTCTGGAAGCAAGTTGTTCCACTGATTAATTGTTCTAACTGTCAGGAAAATTCTCCTTAGTTCTAAGTTGCTTCTTTCCTTGACTAGTTTCCACCCATTGCTTCTTGTCCTATCTTCACACACTTTGGAGAACATCTTGAGACCCTCTTCTTTCTAGCAACCCCTGAGATTTTGGAACAATGCTATCATGTCACCCTTTTCATTAAACTAAACAAACCCAAATAAAATAATATATACATTGGAAAGCCCTATTGTGCATATCCTGCCTGCTAAATCTCTTCTGTTAAGTAATGCCCATCTCTTATACCCTCACTTGACTTATTATGACTCAAGTCCATCAAGATGAATGTGCTATAATATCTACGACTTAATAGAGAATATTGTGCAAGTATATCACAAAAATAATGAATACAAGAACAGGTGGGAGGTTAAGTAGCACACAATGATCATGTAGTAAGCTTGCAAAATTAAGTTTGGACTAGATTGGGGAGTGAAAACTACTTAGGTTTGATCCTCAGATATATGTTTTTAACCAAGGAACTCCTTATTAGTTGCTAGATGTCTTCTTATCAGAATGACTTGCAATAGATTAAAGTACATCAAAGTTTTATGGGCCATGTAACGAGGTGCAAAATTTCTCTGATCTATATATCATATAACCTCTCCTATCTCATACAAGCATGCAGGAATTGATATATTTCCCTTGTTGCTCTTCTATATCCTAAACTTGCTGGTGCGTAGACAGTATAATAATTGCTTTGCAAGTAAGGCTATTGGTATGCTAGATATTTCCCCCCTAAAAACTAGATATATGATCAATAGTATTGTAGAAATCTTCAAAGAGGTTCTTCACTTCAACAACGCTTCAAAAAATCTATCCTTCCAAGGAGTTTTATTGAAGCAATAAGATGCTACACAGCAAAGTGAAGTGGCTGCTTTGCTTTGCTTTGCTTTGCTTTGCTCACAATAGACAGATTTCATGTGCACAGCAATCCATTTTTGGCAAAGTAGATTATTTGGGTGGCATGGAGAACTTCAGCAGGGAAGCTCTGTCCTGCCTATCACTTTATATTAACTTCATGTAGGCAATTAAATAAACATGAATCCAAAATCCATGTCCTTTTGTGTCTACCCATTATTGTCATCTACTCAAAAATTTTAAAAAGTCAAAGAATATTTGTTATGTGCCTCATTGGTTATTAAAAGACGTTTCATTGTGTCAATCACATCAAACTTTGGAAAATGATCAGAAAAAGTGTAGAATCCAGAATGTCTCATTACTCACATGGGAAACATATATTGTATGCAAGGCAGGAAGCCATAATGCAGATAAAACACAGTTAAACAGACTGGCTTCAGATTGGCAGGGTGTGCAAAGCTGAACACTCTTCCTTTGTTATACAAGCTATATGAATACAGTATATATCTGTGATGGCAAACCTATGGCACACATGCCCAAAGTGGTACACAGAGACATGTCATCTGGCACACATGGCATTGCCTGTTCCTCTTCTGGGCTTCTGGCGTGCATGCACACATGACAATCAGCTGGAACAATGGAACAGCTCATCTTCCATTTTCCAGTATGAGCATGCACGCCCGCCAGCTGATTGTCATGTGCGCATGTGCACCAGGAACTGGAAAAGTAGCTGGCGTGCCAGAAACTGGAAGTCGTTTTCCAGTGCATGCATGCCTCCTGGCATGGATGCACATGCTTCCTTTTCGGCACTTGGTGCCAAAAAGGTTTACCGCCACTGGTATGTATCAAGGAGAGCTGAAGTGGAATAAGATAAGCAAGGAATTAAAATTTAAGGAAGAAATATCAATAACTTATGCTTTGATGATAACACTACCCTAGTAGCTGAAAATGCAAAAGATCTTCAATTTCTATTAATAAATGTCAAAGAGAACTGTGAAAAAAATGAAATTAAAATTAAATATAGAGAAAACCAAACTAAATGACAATAGATACAACAACCAGCCTTAGAATTAACAATGTAAATAGTGAAGTAGTGGATAGCTTCTGCCTTTTAAGGTCAACTATCAACAATAAAGGAACAAGCAGTCAAGAATTATGCCACAGACAAACACTTGGTCTACATTTTGGTATTGGGGAAGATTCCTGAGAATGCATGGAAAACAAAGAAAATAATCAGTGAACAAATTAACCCAGAGTTTTCATTCAAGACACAAATGATCAGGCTTACATTACTATTAGAATTAAATTATAATAGTTTAAATTATATAGATGTACACTCAAAATGTACAAATTCTGAATTGTTCAGGATTTTTTTCCCTGTGACATACTATAGAAGTGAAAATTGGAATTTAAAGAAGCAGGATATAAGAGTATTTAACTTGACTGTTGAACTTTGATATTGGAGAATAATCCTGAGAATATCATAGAAAGCCAAGAGACCAACAAACAGAAATTGATCCAGTGTTTTCACTTAAGAATCAAATGACCAGGCTTAAATTATCCTACTGTGAAGCCTCATCTCTCTGTAGAAGGCTCTTCTATTTTCTTCCACATTGGGCAATGTGAAAGAAAATAGAAGAAGAGAATAACCAGCAGCAAAGTGGATGTTATACTAATGATGAGTTTAGTTATACTGATGATGGGTGACTACAGATTATGATGATGACGTGTGTGTGTGTTTTGTGTTTGTGTGTGTGTGCTAAATGTCTATGGAGATTCTCAGTCATCCAGGTCATGGTTGTCCCAAAAGTGCTTTTTCAAGAGGCAACTGGACTTCCTTGTTTTTCATGTTGCTTCTCATCCAAAAAGCTTCAGACAGCTGAAGAAGCTTCTTGGCTGAAAAGTGAAATGTCTTCAAATAAAAACAGGTAAGTCCAGTTGTCTCTTGAAAAAGCACCTTTGGGACATGTGGTTGCTAAGATTCAACAATGACTTAGTGGCAAATAGTCAGTCAGTCAATCATTCAAAATTGCATTCTGGATTTGCAGGGCTAGGGTTTTGGCTTATGTAATACACCATTGTTTCTACTGTCTGCTATGCCATGGACTCCATGATAGATCTATAGGCAAGAGATAAATGGGAACGTTTGTGTTTTCAATGCTGAGAGAACAATCATTGCCTTGTATATACACTACATTTATACTGACATTGATGGAGAATTTTATAATCAGCAAATATGTTTAGTCTATAATTTTCTTTGGAGGCTAACTTTGAATGACAGATTTCATGGCTGGAACAACTGAGCAGTGGTTGCACTTTCTTCCTTCTTACCATGGATGTCCATGAAAATGGGGAGGGGCACATAAACAGGAAAGCAACAAAATCTGTTTTCTCACTTCATGATGGAAATATTGCATATTACATGTTCCTGTCATATACCATGACTCAAGTCCCTAAAGGGAAAGTAGGATATGGGTCATGATGTCACTGCATTTGCACTATCATTTTGGCTTACTGTAGAAGTCATTGATACTCCTTTTTTTCCCCTAGGTTTGCAGACTGAAACATTCTGGAGAACTGTAAAATTTTTCAGACCTGAAAAGTTCTGAAGAGTGCACAACTTTTTGAGCATTTATGTAATCTTCCTTTGAGTAAAGATTTTGCTCGGTGTTGAAAAAGTTGTTAATTGTTATGAATCAACATGATTATCATTGTCTACACCTATCTAAATGCATGATTTCCTTCCCTGCTATCCTAGCAAAGTTTTCTCAGAGTTAAATTACAGGGATTTCTGTTATAATAACAATATTATAAAATATGCTGCTGTGCAAATGCAAGGACCTGACCTGCTCAATTTTTCCCCATTTCCAAAATATCTGTTCAGTGTTATGCCTGACTAGTATGCAGAACAAATCATTTGTCCAGCTTTCTAAAGGATATACATTATCAGAGTGGAACACCTGCAGAACAAAAGACAGGTTAATTTCACTGCTCAGATGCAAAGGAGATCATTATAAAGTCTGCAGCAACCAAACTCTGTGAAATATCTGCATTAGTCATTAACTTTTTGATATTAAAATTCACATAAAACTCAATTAACTCCTACATAGCTTTTAATGACTTTTTTCCAGACTATGCTGTTGTTTACTAATATGATTTTCCATCCCGGGTATCTGTTCTTTTGTTTCCCTGTTAATAGTTGAGGGCTGATTTTCTTCAAAGAAAGTAGAACAGTGAAAATCATATTTGCTAAATGCTGTCCTTGAAATATGCTTTTGAAATTCATGCATCAAAATGTGGCCTTGTGAAAGTCAGATACAGTCATAACATAGAGAAACTGGGTAGAATTTAGCCTAAAGGCATAGGAGAAATAATAAATATAAAATAATTTATGTTCAAATGTAGTTGGAACTGGAATTTAAATGTACCAACAATACATACATATGTGAATACATATTCACATTATATAGTGGGTTTTATATAGTGCCTGATGAATAAGTTTTAATATGAGGCAATTATTGTGTCCATGCCTTGCATATGACTGTAATGTATTACATTTTTACACAGAAAAAAATGTTTGGTATGTTGATCCACCCATAATGCTTTGATTAACTGAGAGTAATGACTAGGTTTTGTTAATTGGTACATGGAGCATTGTTAATATTGACTAGAAAAAATGCAAAACTCCTTTTTATATTTTAAACTCTTGTTTACATGAGTTAATTGTAATTTACATAATTGTAATCATGTAATTTGTTTACATGAACCCAAGCAATTCTATGACCTAATTACATGTTACATGGTAGTAACAAAGATTTAGCAGCAGCAACAAAAACGAAACAGCAGAAAACATGCCATTTGGTCCCACCCCTTTTTTATACAACCTCATAGTTGTGACCTCTAACTTGATTCTCTTTCTCCAACTCCAGTTGTTCCTGCACTTAGAAACTGCTTCCAAAAAATTTGCAGGACAGTGACCACTGAGATCATACAGAAGCTTATAATAAACTATTTTTAATTTCCTCTCATGTCTATTAAGATCAGAGGAGGATTGATCTCAGAACTGCAAATGTTTTTCAAAGTCTTCGCTGATCACTGTTGTCAAAAACTAATCAAATAGTGCCCGGGTGAAATCTAATCCCCCTTCAGTTCTGTGGGAGTGGCTTGGGGTGGTGGTCATGTGACTGGGTGGGAGTGGCCAACGTTTTTTCACTTTCAGCTTTTTTAAAAGCTTTTTAAAGCATTTTTTCCCTGCGGGCGAGCCAGCAGGGAAAAAAAATGTTTTAAAAAGTGGGGAAAACACTTCCGACAATTGCATGACTCACAGCTGAGCCTTGCAATCCTCAGAAGCTTTTTTTTAACTACCGGTTTGCAGAACCAAGGACAAGCGTCCCTATCTGTTCAGCCGACTGGGCCTTACCAGGAGGATTTCACCCCTTCTCACCCACTTTCTCAAAAACAAGAGGGAAACCTATAAGCCCAATGATGGAACTTATAAATACCTACATTGGAAGAATGGATAGTAAAACTAACAGAAGACACAGGGGTGGAGAAATGAACAGCTTTGATTAAAGAAAAGACTTTGACTAATTTTACTTGTAATTAGAATCCACTTTTGGGATTTGATTAGAAATACATGTGATTATGGAAGTGATGAAAAAACTATTGCTAATTTTAGTTGGATGAATTGGAAGCCATTCTTTTTTCTTTTTCTACTTTACACATTTTTACGATTCTTCCTTTCTTTTGAACTTCGTTCCTTCCTGCTTGCTAACTTCATGTTCTTAAAATTTAATAAAATCGTATTTTAGAAAAGAAAGGAAAAGCAGAAAACACTGACACTGCTTCTGTCTGTGACATGGTACCAACCACTTTGTCTCTTTGTCCTACCCACTGCATCTCTTGCCATTGCTAAGTCAACCTGTGGAATCCTAAAGATTTCTGATCCCTGACTTTAAAATCTGATCCTCGACTGCTTTTTTATTTTGACAAAATGACAAGAAATCTATCTATGTTCAGTAACAATCCTAATTTATTCCACCTTGCTAGCAAGCTGGTTTTAGGTACTGCTGCGTGTGTGAAGGGATTGTGCTTCAGAAAAGCCAAACTTCCGGGTTCTGGCATGTATGCGCATCCAACAATTAGCTGGTCAGTGCGCTTGCATCTGCTGGTTTTTGCACTGCTGGGCATACAAAGCACAGCTGATTGTGACGTGAGCATACATGGCAGAAACCTGAAGACAAACAGATAAGGCCGCATGTGCCAGGCGACATGGCTTTACGTGCCACTTTGGACATGTGTGCCATAGGTTTGTCATCACGACCCTTTTGCCTCAGTTGATAGTGATACTGTTCAGTACATGTTGGAGGACTTTAGTTGCACAATGCTTGGTCTGTGACTTCAGGGGCAAAAAAGCATTCACATATTCCTCATTTATTGCTACACAGTAAAGTTAGTTTTGCAAGATATTATTGCTAATAAAAGCAAAGCAGCCAGAAAAGATAGTCTCAGCATTTGTAATAGTTTATATAGATTACATTTAGCTTCTGCAGCCCATAAAGGCCAGACATATCAAAATGGCTGTAATTCTCCATGCAAAACGAGGTTTGAAAAGGGGCCTGTTCCGTGTAACAAACTTACAAAAAAAGTGGATCATCACAAGAAAAGTGTTGCAGGTTTAATAGTTTTGCATTCAGATTAAATCTACTTTTTGACCTTTCTTACTCATATTTCTTCAAAACAGATTTTTAGAGCCACACTTTTACCATTTTCAGCTGGGTTAAAAACTTCAGATTCAGTTGGCAGCTTATATACTAGTATACAATTCAGTGGGAAGTATTTGTACAGACAACAAATTGTGCACTCTTGCACTATGCAGGAATATGAGTTGCTATTGACAACTTGCTGCCAATAAAAATCAGTGCTTCACTATTTATTAGGATAGCAAAAGAGTTTTAAGATGAAGAAATGCAGATTTATAACCTAACATTATGAAGGACCTCCAAATATAGAGCATGCTTGAATTTCAAGTTTTACATTATTGGTTGAAAAAGATAAAGAAAGTAAACAAATTATAATCAAGAGTGTGTTTTATGTTTTATGATTTTAGACAGACTTATATAAAAGGTAATATTTCATTTAAGAGAAAAATGCAGGCAAAATATGGGAAGAGATAGGGCAAAGGCCAGGATACAAAAGCTATTAAGTATAATTAATAATAGGTCAATAAAATCATCACATTAAACAGCACAAAAATCTGACCAGTTTTGGAGACCAGTACTCTCGGTGGTGGTTACACTAAAAAAAAGTTGATATGATATCAATGATTCCTGTTTTTTACATGTACTACAGGCAGATACTGTGTCTGCATTTTGGTAAATACAGCACTGAAAGTTTGCATAATTCAGGGACATAGTAGATTGAACTGATTCCTGAGGAAAAAGTAGATATGGGTTGCCTTAGTCTGTCTGTTCTCCTCCTCCTCTTCCTCCTCTTCCTCCTCTTCCTCTTCCTCCTCCTCCTCCTCTTCCTCCTCCTTCTTTCTTTCTTTCTTTCTTTCTTCCTCCTACCACTCCTTCTCCTTTTTCTCCCCTCCAATTTGGTGAGTTTGCTTCAGAAAAAAGACCCACAAAGAACAAAGAGTAGAACATTCATGGCACATTCTTTCTATCACCAAAGCTCTGTGTAAACAATATCATATTCTTTCCATATTCTGATCTGCAAACTGCAGCCTTTCACTGTGTCAAGAAAGTAGGAGACAAGAGCAAAAAGCAAGTTATTTTCCAGGGCGGGGAAAGAGGTTGGAAGGAAATGCTCCATAATGGAAGGTGATATTGTGCAGTTATAGTTCCCCTCCTGCTGTGTATATTACCAGGTGCTATTGAGACACAGTGCTACTACAGTGTGATTTTGAATAATTAATTGCTCATTTTGAATAATTTTCAGAGGGCTTTTGGAAATGAGGAGAGCTTTTGAAAGGGGATGTCAGAAGAGAAAAAGAGGAAACAGGAGCTTGAGCAGCAAATACAGAAATTACAAAGAGTTGACAGTTATTTCACTGCAGTGGACAGAAAGAGACCTGATTCTCAGAATAATCAATCAGGCCCAGAGCTACCACGGACAGCTACCTCTCCTGATTATATCAGGGTGAATAACTGCTACACATGAGAAGGTTACAGAGCCTGAAATCCCAGAAGAAGAACATAAATACACAAAGCCCACTAATGATCTTGGTCTCTGGGGTTTCTTGAATGAAGAAGAGAATTCATTGTGGTTATATATTTTAATGGTTTTGCATTCATATTAAATCTGTCCTTTTTTTCCCTCCTTTGACACTCATATTTCATCAAAGTGCAGGAATCCGATGAAATATGGTACAGGGGCTTGCAGCTAAATCTGGTGAAGAAATGGAAATGTTTAACCTACAGAAGAGAAGGCTAAGAATGTACATGATGCCAGCCTTACAATACTTGAAGGGTTATTACAATGTTGTTGTGCCAGGATATCTGTTAAATTATATATATATATAGTTTGTTTAGTTTCTTTTTATGATTGTCTGATAAAAGTCTTGGTCACATTTTACTGTTTATCTGTGCTTAATTGTGTTTTTGTTCTGGGTATAGAAACTGAAATTACAAATTTTAATGTACTTTTAGCTGCCTAGAATCACCATGTTGAGATGAGCAATCCAATCAATTTCCATAAGGGTAGGAAAAGAACTAAGGGATGGAGGTGTTACAAATTTTAATGCACTTTTAGCTGCCTAGAATCACCATGTTGAGATGAGCAATCCAATCAATTTCCATAAGGGTAGGAAAAGAACTAAGGGATGGAGGTGTTAGAAAAGAAGATACAAATTCAAGTTTTTTTCTCACAAAAAGAACCATTCATCAATAGAACATCCTGCTGCCTGGATCATGGGTGCTCCATCAAGGATCATGTTAAAACCAAGGTGGGATAACAATTTGTCTGGAATGGTACAAGGATTCCTACTGGGACAGTGGTTGGACCTCCAAGGTTTCTTCCAATTCTCTGATTCTATGAGTTGTTGATTTGCTGATGTAAGTTCCCTGGAAGTGTTAGCATTGGAACAACTCATTTGAAACATCACTGAAGGCATTTAGTGCATCAAAACTAAATTAAATATTATTCAAAGAATCAGTTTCATTCAAAGGAAGGTAAAATGGGAAAATATACAGATGAAAGTGGCTGATATACTCCCCTACAAACATTTCTATACAAGCTCTATTCAGTAATGCAGTTCGACTAGCTAATGATGGATTTAATGAATGGAAAAGCTATTAGTGTCTGGGTTCCAAATACCATCCAAAAATAAATCAGACTCCAAGGCAAAGTATTGCTCAAAGTTCTAATTTATTAAGAGAGCCATGTTGGCACATCTGGGGGAACATGAATCTAAAAGCTTTCTGGTTTTCCACACCATTGAAAGTTCAAGATCTTGCCCCCATACCTGCAAGTCTATCACATGGTCCAATCTTCCATTGCCATGCTGGTAGTTCCACCCACCCAGTTCTGGTCAGGTGCGGAGGTGCAAAGAAAAAGAATGACCTTGGCTTTCTAAAAAGAATTTTGTTATGGCTGCATAGCATCTCACTCCTTATAATCCCCCCTCCCATTTTACTACAATCGAAAATGCATAGCAGAATAATAGAAAGTGTGGCAGGCCAAAGATCCAAAAGAAAAGATGGCTGCAGGACTAACAATTAGTATTCAAAATCATGAGATCTGAAGAACTTCATTTACATATCTGGCAAGGCAATGTGGGTGAACCTTCACATGCTGGAATAGAAACAGGAGTAAGGCACATGTTCCTGACTGGTTTATTGAGGTTGTGTGCATATTACAAAACATAGTATATCTTTTCTGAAAAATGTTGTTCTCAGTAAATGGTAGCTTTCTTGGCTTGATAGAATTCACTGCTAAGTTTAATCCATTTCTTCCATATAAATCATTAGAAAGTATTCATGCTTTTCTGAAACAGAATGTGAAGAGTTATTTAGACAAAAGCTAAAAAAAGTAAGAGAAACCATTTTAGAGAATTGGAGAAAAACAAGATATTTCAATTTGTTTGTTAACTCTATACCAAACCTTTCAAATTTAATGGAAATGCTAAAAAAGTTTATTATTAGGAGAATACCATGGCATAGAGCCCCGCTGCTTTTTGTTGTTGTTGTTGTTGTTGTTGTTGTTGTTGTTTTGTTTTGGCTAGAGCTTCTGCCAGGCTTGCTACCAAGAAATGTCTTTTTTTTTTTTTGAGTGGTGTGGAGAAGCCTTACACTTATTGCATGAGCTCGAAAGGACATAACCCATTTATCTTTCTCTGTTGACACCATTATACAGGCTGGGAATATAGGGATGATCACATAATTATTACAATGGCTACTTGCCGCTTTCTAAAACTTATGTCCTTAACCTTGAAGTAATGTACAATCACATTCAGTTCCATCTATCACTGGGATAACATGTAGCCTGTGTTGCTTAATATATATAAGTCTACTGAAATTCTCACCCAGCTTAACTTTAGTAAATTTGAAGGTGCTTCATGTTGATCACTTTCATTCTCAAGATGGTCTTGATGACAGAAAAGAAATGTAAGCCACATATCTATGTCTCTGTAGAAAACTTTGATGCAAAACCTTCCAAACACCTAAGATGGAAAGGTATACTACATAAATGTTTATAATCTTCACCAATCAATATTTTTTGTTTTCTAATCCTTTTAAATCTGTTATTGTGCTTTGGCCATGCAAAATACCGATCAAATAACTGTTATTTAAAACATCATATAAAGTATTATGCATATCTTAGCACATATTACTATAATTATTATAACACATCTATTTTATGATACACTATATCCTACATCCCTCATAAAATACATTGTTAGATATGTATTGCAAAGTAGGCATATAAAAAGGTTTTTTAGCTGAATGCTTTTTGACCTTCCTCAAATTAGAATACCACAGCAGTGAAAGTATGGCCAATATGGTGCTCAATTACCTATGTAAAGGGTGTGAAGTTGGCTTCAGTAAATGCTGAGGAGACACACAATATTTCTGCTAATATGACAGAAATGTTAAAAATGCAGCAAAAACTTCTAAGTAAAAGAGAATGCTATATATACTCCATATACTGGACATTCATTAAATGTTATTTGCCATTGACACTTGCCAAAATGGAATACATTTGTGTATATTTTTCCTGCTTGTAACAAAAAATGTATACATTTTTCTTTTCCTATATAAGTTACTCAAATCTTGCAGTTCTGATTTTATAGTAGCAAAATATCTGTCTGTCGTTATGCAGAAAGTATGCACAATGGTGATGTCAACCATAACTGAGGACTGTGATTCAAAGATCAATGTTCTTATTCTTGTTTATACTTGAAACAATGAAAAAACTGGTGTTCATCGGGCCAGAATGAAGAAAAATAGTTTGTGTTCATGCTGCAACTTTACAAGAGTTTGATAGTTCAATTCTGTAAAACCAGCAAACCCCTTACATCTTTCCACCTCATTTTTTTTCCCACTTTTTGAAACAACATTGAGAAATCTGTGATGGAATTGAATTGAAAGTAAAAGAAAAGCTATCTGATATAGACCACCAATGGGTAGCGTGGCATGGCTTGGTGGGTGTGGCTTAGTGTGCATGGCACCCCACTCCAGGGGAAGGATACTGCAAAATCCCCATTTCCTCCCAATCAGCTGAGACTCGGAAGGCAGAGAATAGATGGGGGTGGAGCCATTCAGAAAGTGGTATTTACCAGTTTATGAACTACTCAAAATTTCCAGTATTGGTTCTCCGGAACTGGTCAGAACCTGTTGAATACCACCTCTGATGCACCTGAAACTAAAGGGAGGCATTCTGAAAGTTGAAACTTTCAAGTCCTTTATTGCTAATTGATGGCCTTTGAAACCAACTTAAAGGTGGGAATCAATTATATATGTAAAAGTTGCATATACTTGTTCTTGTTTGGTTTAGTTAGATGTCACAGGAAATCAGTCATACGAAGGCATAAAACTGTGATAATGCTAGTGTATATTGGGGAAATATTACTACTATTAACAAGGAAATAAAACATTTCCATGGATAAATCCAGCAATGTTACCCAACTGAATAGCATTTCCAAGATTAGGATCTGTATATCAAGTTAGCATTCAAATTTCAAGCAACTTTCCAAAATATAGAAATAATGGGATAGCTGTTGAAGAGAATGAACTGTGGACATCAGTATTGTAAGGGGGGGGGGCTTCCAGCCTTAAGCATTATGTACATAGAAAATTGTAATTTTGTAATCTCTGACTTGATAACACCATCAAAGATTTTATTTTCTAAAACTTACAAAAGAAAATATTTTTTTAAACTTTTATGTGGAATGCAAGGCAGATTATAGAATTTTTTTTCCCAGTTGAGAAATATAGAACTCTGTAACCACTCTCATGCTACTATCTCTGGAAAAAAGAAAAGAAATAGTAATAGTCGTTCAGCTAAATGTAGTGTTTATAATGCAAATAGGGATTTTCCCCCCCTAGAAAACTGTTTTGTTAGATTATTAGCTTTCCATTACATCTTTACCAAGTATATGTGAGAAGGTTAAAACATTGTTTCTATTATTTCTTTATTCTTTATTATCTGTTGGAATTCTTTTTTTAAAATGCTCTGGGGTCTCAAGCTTCCTATAGTTTAAGACCTTCACATATCTTAATCCAGTGCTAAATCCAGGAGCACCACGGAGAGCTTTCTACAGCAACATCTTTAAATTTGCCCTTTACTGTTCAGGAACCAATCTCTCTTGGATGCTCTTCTCCATAGCAATGCAACCCTGCAGAATTTCTAATGGATGGCACCACAGCAAATAACTATAATCAAAGCTGCAATAAATAAGCAGTGCTGACCTAGAAGCTGGTTTTCTAACCTTGGAGTATATGATTACTTTTCCAACAAATGATGCTCTCAGTTTTGGAGCAAATGTGATTTTCAGATAATCAAACTACCTAATACAGGGAGAGGCAGATACATTCTTTAGAATAGTGTTCAGCTGTGGACACTTCAGGAACCTTTGGTGTAAATAATACACAGTAGTGCAAGTTTTAATGGGACTCAAATGCTAATACAATATATCATATATATGATATGTCAATGAATAACAAGGCTGGCTGAGTGGTTAGAAAGTAACTTAGAAGTTGCTCCCTATGTTCATGAAATCCCATGCAGTTTAATTATTTAAAAATAGTATTCAGATATTTTGCAATGAAAATTGCATTGGCAATTTATCCTTCGGTATATGGCATTTAAAGGTTTCACCTATATAGGTAGTCCTTGACATACAACAGTTCATTCAGTGACCGTTCAAAGTACAACAGCACTGAAAAAAATGTGAGCATCCCCATGGTTCATGTAATGAAAATTCAGATGCTTGGCAACTGATTCATATTCATGATGGTTGCAGTGTCATATAAGCATCTTTTGCGACCTTCTGACAAGCAAAGTCAATGAGGAAGCCAGAGTCACTTAACAACCATGTCACTAATTTAACAACTGCAGTGGTTTACTTAATAATTGTGGCAAAAAAGGTCATGAAATGGGGCAAAATTCACTTAACAAATGTCTCTCTTAGCAACAGAAATTTTGGAATCAACTGTGGTTCTAACTTGAGGACTACCTGTATATAGATGTTTTTGTGTCTCTGTGTGGAAACAGGACACACAACAGGACACAATAAAAAACAATTATATAAGTTATTTTCTTCAAAAATAAATTTCCTTGATTTTTGGCTTATATAATATTCAAAGATCCAACTGTTGGGAAATGAGATCATCTGAACAGATGTAGAGATATGGAGATCTATAGCCTCTTCCTTAATCACAGAAATTATGTTCTGGAAATAAACTTAGAGATCATCTCGCTCTGCAGTGAAATCTACTTTTCATCCACACAGATGGCCATCCAATCTCTTTTTAAATGCCTCCAACTAAGAAAAACCTATCATTTCCTGAGGCCATCTCTTTTATTTGGTTGTTCCTGTTAGATACTGATATCCAAGTAACATCAAATTCCTTGTATTTTGTGAATCTAATTGGATTCACATTCAATTGACCTCCAATCGAATTCCACTGTTTTGTGAACAATTCTGCCCCATCTATTAAAGACATTCCTTCAGATATAAGTTCTCTTCTCATAAATTTTTACTTGGAGATTCCTTAGTATGATTGCTGTCCTGTAGACATACTGGTTTATCAATATGTCTTAAATAATACAATTCCCAGAACAAAAAACTTATTCTTGGTTCAGTCAAGACAATTTGCTTTTTTGCTAGCCTGCTTGTTTTTTTTTGTAGCTGCATCATGTCTTGCTTGTGGTCTACCAAGGTCTATCCAGATCTTTCTCACTGTCCCCTTCCCACCTATACTTACAGTATGACTTTCATTTTTCCAATCCAAATAAAGAACTTTGCATTTATTCCACTTACAATTGTTCCTGCTGGTTTCTGCCCATCATTTCAGCTTCTCAAGATTCTTCTAAACCCTGATACTATATTTTTATTATCTTTAAACAGTTTTCAAATTTGATTACAACATTTTATATTCCCACAATTGGGAATGGAACTTCCTTTGCTAAATGATGCAATCATTATGTGAGTTGCATCACTGGGTGATGGCACAATGGTTAGAATGCAGCACTGCAGGCTAATTCTGCTGACTGCCAGCAGTTTGGCAGTTCATCCTGACTGGCTCAAAGTTGACTCAGTCTTTCATCCTTCTGAGCTTGATGAAATGAGGACCCAGATTGTTGGTGCCTTATGCTGACTTTTTAAACCACTTAGAGGGGACTCTAAAGCACTGTGAAGTGGTATATGAGTCCAAGTGATATTACTATCTGATTTTACAACTTTTTGCTACAGATGTTAAGTGAATCATATGGTCATTAAGTGAATCCAACTTTTTCCATTGACTTTGCTTGTCAGAAAGTTGCAAATGACAACCAAGCGACCAGTGGTGGGTTTGAAATTTTTTTGGAACCTCTTCTGTAGGTGTGGCCTGCTTTCCGGCTCCACTGGTGGAACCTCTTCTAACTGGTTTGGTAGATTTAATGAACCGGTTCTACCAAATAGGTGCGAACTGGTACCTCTTCAAGTGACCCTGGGAATGTTGCAACTGTCGTAAGTATATACCAGTTTTCAAGCATCCAAATTTTGATCATGAGACAGTGGGGATGCTGAACAGTCATACGGTCAAGAACTGGTCATAAGTTTCTGTTTTCAGTGGTATTGTAACTTTGAATAGTTGTTAAATGAATGATGGTAAATCAAGAACTATCTATAGTCATAAACTAACTGCTTAACAACTGTGGCCGTTTGGTCCAGCATCATGTCAATCTGACCAACTATAGTTAACTGGCCTTCTCTCTACTCCTTTCCCTTCCCCAGTTCTCTATCCCCATTACCCATCTTTCTATGTTTCTAAAAATAATAAAAAGGGACATTGAAATAACATCTACAAGCTTCCTCAATAATCTCAGATGTAATTGATGTAGTGCTGGAAACCAGAAAATATAAGTCTCGAAAAATTCATTCATAGTAATCAGATACTCCTACCCATTTATTTACCATAAGTTCCATTTGAAGATAGATCTCCTCTGGAGGGGGGACCAAAAGCACATGCATATCCTTTCCTTACCACCTTTTCATGTTGTACTGCTTTCTCCTAGCAGTGGATTAAGGCCTTCCTTTCTCTTTCTTTTTTCTTCACACATTAAAAAACCTCTTTTTGAAATACAGAATGTCATGTTTTGCAGAAATCTTAAGTAAATTGCCTCAGCTGTCTTCAGTTAGGAAGAAAATAGAGTGGGGTTTTTTTTTCTGCCATATTTCACTCTACATTATTCCATAGCATTACCGCATACTTCTAAAATGTGTGGGAACTGAATGAGGCAAATCCAGTTAATATGACAGATGAATATATGTTTATGAAAAATTGTTTTGGACCATTTGGGGTATTCTGGTTTCTTCCTCAGTGCCTTAATAAAAGTTCAAAATATAATTTAAAATCAGTTATTTTTCAAAGCTCATGCAACTGTAATTTGAAGTGTGGCCTCAGGGGTGAAAGGCCATTAAATAACTTACTGATCCATGAAGACAATTTCAAAAATTTACAGTAGGTAAAGTAATGTGAGATTGTTTCTGTATTTGCATGTTTAATTTCTCTGTGCTGAAAGGCATTATTGCAGATCATCTTGATAGAACTCTGTGCTTGGCAATAAACTAGTTTGAGTTTTCAGCATGATTTTCTGTTGATTGCTGAAGAAAAAGACCAAACCATCTCTCCATCAGCGATCAGCACACAGATCAGCATAGTTTAATTCCAAGGTTAACATCAGACCAACAATCAAGTAAACAATACCCCAATCAAGTAAATGCCAAAGAAGCCAACAGCAAACAGCCCAATCAAATAATATCTAATATTCTTTAGATTAATATCCACCATCACCAATCCTGACAGGTGAGCCCCTAGAATATAAACTGACTCAAACACCACTCCTTACTAGCACTGATGATGTTACCTAGTTTGGGTAATGAAACGTCTGCAAGAAAACAAGCAAGCTCAGAGAGCACCAAAAACCTGGAATCGTTTAATAGTTGTAAATAAAGGGGACAAGTCCTGTCATAGGTAGTTAGTTGTCTAAAAGACAGGAAACAGAAGGTAGCGGTAAACACATGTTATTTTTTTAAGAAATAGGAAGTAGGGGTTGTCTTTGAGACTCATCAGTTTTTTTTTTCTTTATTAGTCTGGTGTGTGTCTGTGTGCACAGCCTGAAACATAGGTGGTCCTTAACTTAGGACCACAATTGAGTCCAGAATTTATGTTGCTAAGTGAGAGATTTGCTGAGTTTTGCTCCATTTTATGACACATTTAACACTGTAGTTGTTAAATTAGTAACACAGTTGTTAAGTGAATCTGGCTTTCCCATTGACCTTGCTTGTCAGAAGGTGAAAGATAATCAAATGAGCCTCGGACATTGCAATCGTCATAAATATGAACCAGTTCTCAAGCATCTGAAAGTAAATCGCATGAAAATGGGAAGGCTGCAAAGGTCATAAGTGTGAAAAAATGGTCATGAATCACTTTTTCTCTGCCCTTGTAACATTGAATGATCACTAAATGAACTGTTGTAAGTACAAGCAATTGCTGCAGTACTTTTATAGAAGTGTGCAGAACAGAAAACAAGGAAAATAGCATTTCAAAAATAGTTGCTTGATAGTTTGTCATTAGAGAAATAATTGGAATGTAAGCTATAAGACTTTATTCCATATATCTATTTTAGTTATAAGTTTAGTGTTTAGGCCACTTTTTGTTGATATTCCATTTCAAATACATAGTTTTAATATCTCATTTTTCAGGGATTTATCGGCAATGATATCCAATTGCACTGTGTGTGTGTGTGTGTGTGTGTGTGTGTGTGTGTGTTTGGGGAAAGGGGGAGTAATGCTACAAATGTAGACTTGCATTGACTCCCCAAATTCTTTAAACCATCACTGTCTTTTGCCCTAACATTGCTTCCCAAAGTAAATCACTATGTATCAATTGCAAATTTTGTAAATATTTGCCACTGGTTTCCTTGCTCTTCTCCCCCCTCCCTAATGTACATGAAAAATCTAAATGCTGGTAAATATGGAGCTCCATAATTTCTAATAAATGCCTTGGATCATTGAATTAGCAATGTAGCTATTGCCATTTCTCCATAAGCCTGTAATTTCTTCAAGGCGTCAAAGTCATTTGTAATGTCTGCAAAGCATCAGTGTTAATAAACAATGGTTCCCAGATCATGCTGGAGGTCTGGGGGCCGCTACTAAATAATACAAATAAGTACCACCTGCAGCGATTGAATGCAATGACAACTTTTAGCTATTATTTAGGGAAGATATATTCAGCTCCTTTTTTCCCTTTCATGCATACAACTTCAAATCCTTCTCTGTATTAGATAAGCCATTTCATAAGATATTAAAAAGAATTCCTCAACAATACCATGTTAACAGAATAGTTTGCCAGCTGACAAATCAGAAACATCCTTTCAGACTGTTGCTTTGTATGACTCTATATGCCAAAGGCTTTGTTTTTTAAGATGAATTGTCCTGGTAAACTTTGGGAGTTGAACAGCCTAATTATTAACATGAAAGGAAACCTTTATTGAAAAGAGGAAGCTGTTGGGCTAGCAATATATGTATCCCTTAAAAAAAGGGGGAGAGAGAATGTGGCGGAAAAGCCCTGACTGTATTCCTGACTACAAATCTTTTACATGCATCATCTAGCAGCCACTCCTCTTCATTCTCATCTGTCATCAATTTGTCAGCGTTCAACCCGTCACCTGCTTATCCAGCTGTGCCTTCGAAATTTCAAAGAATGGGTCCCAAGTTCTTTCAAACTCTGCCAACCTACTCTCTGGTGAAAAGGCCAATTTACTCAGTTCTGAATAGCTGCACATTCTTCACACAACTGAATCCCTGCAGAGATGCTCTGACAGAGATAGCCAGAAAATACAAAAGAAGCGTTTTGCCATTCCTGTTCTTCATAGAGTGAAGGGCATTGACAATTGGACTTTGTTTAAGATTTCAGCCATGTTTTTTTTTTAAATGCACAATACTGAATGTGGGCATAGTTGCAATTTTTTTCAAAATAAATCAGGATCTATTATTATTTTGGCCTCAGTGTTGGGAAAAAGTTTGTTACTCCTTCTGTTCCCCCCTCCTTTTTTAACATCATGTAAAAATCTTGCATCAACAAAATGTAACTTGTTTTCCAATAGAATGAAATAAGAATATCATTTGCAAAATTCTATGTTTTAATAAGCTAATGTATTTTTAAGGTGGCTCAAACGTCCTTATTCTTTTTCTGGAATTGATTGTTGAGGGAAGAATGTTGTATCCAAACATAGCTTCTAATTAATCAAAACCATAAAATAACAATGTCCAAGGATTTTAAATTTTGCCTCAGGTGCAGGGTCAGGAATCATTCCCTGCACATTCCAATGACATTATGAATTATACTAGGGGTGTCCAGATAAAGGCCGGTGGGCCAAACCTGGTCTGCAATGTGTTTGGATCCAGTCTTCAGGGCCATCCTGGTGTACCCAATATGAAGAGGAAAGATCAGTCCAATGTACCTTCAGCCTGGTCTACCCAATGTGAAGAGGAAAGATCAGTCCAACATAGCTTCATCCCAGTTTACCCAGTGTGAAGAGGAAAGGTCAGGCCAGTGTAGCTTTGGCCTGGACTACTCAATGCAAAGATGAAAGATTAAGCCAGTGTGGTGTCAGCCTTGTCTACCCAATATGAAGAGGAAACATGCCAGTAGTTTGGGGAATGGTATCAAGCTGGCCATGCCCACCCAGTTGACCACACCCAGTTATCCATGCCCAGTCATTCCCCTGATGTAGCCCTCAATGAAATTGAGTTTGACACCCCTGAATTATACTATCACAAGAGTACGCTCCCAGAAAGATAATCCATAATGGATTAGTTATATAAAATGGACTAAATTTCTATGTCTAGACTAAATGTAATTCAGGGAAGATGGAAAAGACCACCTTGATATTGGAAAATGAGTTTCCTAAGTCAGAAGGTATCCAGTGAGAAGGGAATTAGGATTTATGATGTGACTGGATTAAGACTGAAAGGTAATCTAGTTGCCTTTGCCTGTAGAAGCAAAAGGAAAGTTTGATGCTACAAAAACATGCATACCATTGTTATATGGAATGACAAAATCATGACCAAGACAAATTTGGTGTTCTTAGAGCAGGAATGTTGATTTTGAACAGCAGCATTCAGGGAAACCAGTAAATTAAAATGGGATGGGATGATCATTCCTCATTACATTTTTTTCAGAGTAGATAAGAAATGGGTACAACATTGCAGCTAAAAGGTATACATTAGTGCTTGGATACAATACAAGATATAGTGGAGTGATCTCAAGACCAGCCACACAAAAATAATTCAAATCTTTGCCCCAACCATAGATACAGAGTAAGGAAAAAAATATGTATGACACCACGCCAACAGAAGACCTCATACTAACAATAGGAGATTCGTGACCCGACAAAAGGGCGAACGACTAAACCGCGTCGCTAAAACCGTGATGTCATCAACGCGCCGACAACAGCGCACCGACAACAGCGCACTGACAGAAGCGCGATTTAAGTTAAGGTAAGGGTTAAGTTTAGGTTAAGGGTTAGGGTTAGGTTTAGGGTTAGGTTTAGGGTTAGGGTTACAGCGTGCTTCTGTCGGCACGCTGTTGTCGGCGCGCTGTTGTCAGCGCTCTTCAGCACTCATTCGTCGGCGCGCTTTAGAACTCGCGGTTTTGTCACTGCGGTTTAGTCAGGCGTGCTTTTGTCGTTCGCCCTTTTGTGGGTGAACCTAGGAGATTAGTAGAACCATAGAATGGTAAAGCTGAAAGAAAAGTAGTATTTGGCATAATAGCAAAAAGTGACTAAGTGTAGGAATTAAAACAGGAAGCAGCCTAATAGAGTTCTGCCAAGAAAATAGCTTTTTTCAGTCACCTTAAAGATAACATGCACATGGACCTCACCAAATTTGAATTTTGCAAGCAAAAGAAAAAAAGGAAAAAGGAAAAGCCTTATTTACTCATGAAAAGCAAAACCTAGCATTGACTACAATTCAGATCATGAACCCCTTGCCAAATTACCATTTAAACTGAGAAAAAACAAATAATCAAACCTAGACGATGCAACCTCAGCAATAATTCCATATGATTATGCAGTGAGGATCAAGAAGTGATTTAATGGATTGGTTTGATGAAAAGAGTGTCTGAAGAACTCTGATCTGAAATTCATGACGTGATTAAAGACAAAGCAAACAGAAATATTTTGATACACATCAAGCAAAAGGCAAAATGGTTTTCAGCTAATATGTTGAATATATCAAAAGAAAAACAGAGAGCAACTGAGGAAAATAGACAGAACTGAACACCAAGTTCCAAAGAACAAAAAGAGACAAGGAGGATGTCTTTTCATTTTGGTTTTAAATTACAACTGAATGAAGCAATTACAAGATTTATTTCATAACATTACAGAAATCAAGGGGATTTTTTAAAGTTAAAATGGGCACAAGAGTATAGACCAGGGGTGTCAAACTCAATTTCATTGAGGGCCACATCAAGATTGTGTTTGACCTCAGGGCCAGGGTAGGCATGGCCAGCTCAACATCACTCCTGTCAGGGCACCTGTGGTGGCCCAAGCACTCTACCAATGAAAACGGGCTCCTGAGCTCCGTTTTCACTAGCAGAGGGTTTCAGGAGACTGTGGCAGCTGAAAATGAAGGTTGGGAGCCCGTTTTCGTTGGCAGAAGAACTGTGGTCGAGCCTGTGGGGTTTCCAGGGCAACCCCACAGCCCAGATCTAAGTACTCCTTGGGACAAATCCAGCCCCCAGGCCTTGAGTTTGACACTCTGGTATAGACAAAAAAGATGAAAGCACATAGTACAAATACACAGAAAAGCTATACAATAAGCAATCCAGAATTAGTGATACATGCAAAGGCTGCTGAACTACAGCATTCTGGAATGTGAAATTAAAGCGTCTTTGAAAATATTGATAAAAAAACCCTGCAAATGTTGATGGAATGTCAGCAGAACTGATACTTAAAACATGGTGCAATTGAGCTACTACACTAGAATCTCTGGATGATGAACAGTATATAGATTTAATTATTATATATGTAGCATCATGAAATCACATCTGCCTTTTCTTTAGTAGCTGTTAGCCTTCATTTACAGCAAATTCTTATCAAAAACCAAATACATTGTAATGTATTGGCATGCTATATTTGTATCTAAAAATATGACTTTTTGTAAATGACAGATGAAAATTTGCTCAATAAAACTATTTTCTAGGTGCTATTAAAGACTTTTTGTATGGTACATGGTATGCCAATAACTAGAAGGACTACTACTACTACTACTACCAGTTTATGGCATAGTTTTTCAACTTTGATTTTCAGATACTTTGTGATCTTCTCCAATTCTTTGCCTTCGTTTCTAGTATTCCCTAATATTACACATCAATTAACCACATGTTCTTCTTTCCAACCACAGCTAAATCTGGTATATTATGAGCCAGGACTTTCTTTTCTACTTTGTATCAGAAATTGCACAATCATTTGCTTGCAGATATGGATAATGCAACAATGAGCGATGACACTGTATTTCATTCACTAAAAAGGCAATGGTAGGGATTGTCCAAATAATTAAACTAATGTTCTTAACCACATGTTAGTAAAATATGCTCAAGATTTTAACATCAACAAAACATAGAACAAGAACTGTCATTTAGAGAAGCTGGATTCAGAAAGAACAGAGGCATCTGATAGCACTATCTCACATCTGATAAATAATGACAAAGAAAGTGCCAAAAAGATTATGGTTTTGCTATTGCTCATTTTTGTTATGCAAAGTCATTTTATATAAGACAACAGTAAAATGTGAGTAGCCATCAAAATAGGAGTCCATTAGGCCATGTCATCTTCCTATTAAAGAATTTACTATATTCTTTAATATGGAAGTAACTTTCAACAAAATGTGAAATAACCAATATTAAGAAATGGAAGCACTAAGGCTGCATACATAACAAAATAAATCAAAAGAAATGCTGGATTTGAAGAAATAGAAATGGAAATTAAAATTGCTGGGAGAAACATCAACAGTCTCAGATGTGCTCTTAGTTCCACTTTGATGGTTAGAAATGAGGAAGACTTAAAAGATTTCTTGTCCAGGAAGACAAGGAAAAGAATGTAAGCTAGGCAACTACTAAGAAATGATAGATAGAAGATGATAGATAAATAGGTAGGTAGGTAGGTAGGTAGGTAGATGATAGATAGATAGATAGATAGATAGATAGATAGATAGATAGATAGATAGATAGATAGATAGATAGATAGATGATAGAGAAACTTCTAACCAACCTAAGATTTTATATCAGGCAATGCCAACTGACTGCAAAAGGCAGAGAAAAAGTTGAAGTGGTTTGAGATTTTATCTCCCTTGACTTGTAAACTCACAGGAAATTATACCAATGAAATAAAAGCATGTCTGCTATTGAGAAGAAACTCTGTCACAGATCTACACAAAATATTAAAGCACACAGACATCACACTGACAACAAAGGGACATAGTGTCGAGACCATGAGACTGCCAATTACAATATAGTATATAACTGTGCGAGGAAGATCATCAAACAAAAATAAATAAATCTGGATGCTTTTGAATTATAGTGCTGGAGAAAATTATTTCAAGAACAAATAATTCTATATTACATGAAATAAAACCAGACTTCCCCACATCTTAAGATTAGGTATTTGGGAAAAATAATCCAAAACCAAAAGGAATTGAGAAGATTCTAGTGCTTAGAAAAATAAAGTGAAACTTAAAAGACTGACTATCACCATGAATAACACAATCAGTAGAGTACAAGAACTCAGAGAAGCAGTTACTAACAGATTCCCACTGTGTCACAAAGAGTCACAAAGAGTGTCACGAAGAGTCCCAAACAGTTGAGCTACTGGACAGCAGTAGTTCAATTGTCTAATTACACATTGTCAACAATGGCACAAAAATAATAAAAATATTAATAAATGTAAAATAGAAAATGAAAACCACAAAAGAAGGAGGCTAAACATGGGCACCTCAGCAATGGCGCCATCTTAATAGGTCCTTGGTCACCTGGGAGCCCAGGTGGGAGCCCTGGGAGCCTAACAACATAACCAAGACTTGAGGGTTTTTCCAGAATAACAAAAGTGATGAAGCTAGTTTAATTTCTGGAAGATGAATATTCCATAAGGTGGACACTATGGCAGGTAAGGTGCATTCTTCTGGGACCCATCAAATGATTCCTGGTTGATAGTACCTAAAATATGTCTATTGTGCTAGATCTAGTAAGGTGAACTGATGTAATCAGAGAGAGTGATTCCTCAGATAACACAGTCTCATATAATGAAATACTTTTAAGTTTAAAATCAACACCTTGAATTGGTGCCTTATCCAGATACCAGGATAAGGTATTTAATGCATCACTTAAATCACCAGGGTTAGAAAGATAAACATTCACCCAGATATGAAGATATTTTAAAAGGTATGAGAAAACACCAAACCTTATGGCACCCCACATAGTAGGGCTGAGGGTGGGATCACTCCTTAATCATACATAATACTATGCCATCTACCCTAGTCCTTAGATCCAATCTAGGAAGATACTATGATTGATGGTATTTAAAGCTGCCAAGGTCAAAGGAAAGGAGGGATGTATTATCCGCATCCCACCCATACCCTTGTGATGGACCTGTGCCAAAGCCAGAGAGTATTGGCATAAAATAAAAGAATAGCTGTAATAAATTACAGAACAAAAAATTGAATGGAAACAAAAGATCGAAAGGAAACAAAAGATCGAATGGAATGTTCTGTTGGGCATATTAGATGATAAAAAGTGTAAAAAATCCCAATATATAATAATACATATATTAACTGCAACAAGAATAGTATTCGCTCAAAATTGGAAATAGAATAATATCCCTTTACATGCAATGATAATAAGAAAGGTACTTGAGTGTGCAGAGATGGATAGGTTAACCCTGGAACTGAAGGATAGAGAGGAATTGGAGTATTATTAAGTGTGGAGTAGATGGTATAAATGGTTGGACGATGGACGTAAGATACTGTATTAGAATTAAGTATTATCTACAACAAATAAGATAACACTGTATATACCTGTAAATATTATTATATTCTAAGTGACTATATAATATAGAGTGTATTAGAGAAGATAGAAATAGAGCTTATGTAAATATGAATGATATTAATGATACCAATACAAACTCGCTGAAATGAGTGGAAATTTGTGTTTTGTTTTTTAATGTTTAAATAAGTTCAATAAAAATATTTTAAGGAGGAAAAAAAGAAATGTTTGTGTCACTGAAACAGGACTCCAAGGCAGCATTCTGCACACACAATAAAAACAGAGAAGTATCAAGATTTTGTCACCCTTACTGCCACAATATATACCTTAATAGTGACTCTTTTTCATGTTGTCCCATGATGAGTGACATTCTAGACCTTTCTACTCCCATTTCATTTCTTGCAACTCTTCCACAAACCATGAGGAGTGCCAGGATTCCTCAGAATGGAGAGGTTGCTGGAGTATGATCTGATCCAAGGCCTCACCCACCTCTTACTGCAAGCAACAATCAAGGTTTCAGATGGATATAGCAGAATAATAGGGATAGCCCCCAGATCCCTTTGAAACTGCTCAGGGCCCATCAATTGCGAGGAGCAGACCAATCTAATAGCAGTAGCAGTAGCACTTAGACTTATAACCGCTTCACAGTGTTTTACAGCCCTCTCTAAGTGGTTACAGAGTCAGCATATTACCCCCAACAGTTTGAGTCCTAATGGTTCCCATCTCCTTGTGGTGGGTTGTGGTATTGTAGAATCCCCAGCAAATTAGGGTGTGATTCAGTCACAACCAATGGAACAGCATAAGCTCTCCCATTTTCAGATCACTTTGCCATTGCTTCAACAGGAACTCCAAATTTGCAGTATGGCCATTGTCACGGTTAAGTTCTGGATGGCTCAGGACAGGCTTATGGAGTCCATGGTTTCGTGGAAACCATGAACTCCAGAGCTATCTCAAACTCCATTCCAAAAGAAAGCAAATTAAAGTGCCCCAAAACTATAAGTCTGGAAACTCCACTGCCAATTTTGAAATGGAGTTGAGCTCAGGCAGGGAAGTTACTATTTAGCAGTGACGTGCAGTCAGGGGAGGCAGGGGAGGCACAGCCTCACAACTGTCAATCATGAAAAGGAAAAACAATGTAAACAGAAAAAGGCGACTGCTGAGGTTAGGCTAGCTAGCTGCTGCCTCACTGTGAATGACTGCCTATTTAAAAAAGCCCTTTAAAAAGCGCCTTCTACTATGAGGCAGGAGAACTGCATGCCTCATCTAGTCTTACTTTTTAGGTGCTCGAGCAGAGTTAAGCAAGGGTTAAAAGCCTAAGAAATCTCAAGGTAGTTGAGGCATGCAGTTCTTCTGCCTCATAGCACAGGGCACATTGTTTAGAGGTTTCAACTCTGTCATTCTGTTTAAAGCTGCAGCATGGTGCTCACTCCTCCTCCTCTCTTTCTCCGTTTCTTATGCCCCCCACCCCCACCACATGGTTCCTCTTTTCCTTCAATTTCCTTTTTTTCTTTTTTCTTTAATAAATGCAATGCTCAGGCATTCTCTCCTCTCCCACGACACCCCACTGACTAAAGCACTTTCTTTCGCCCGCCTGTGCTCGCAGCAGAGCTCAGGTGGGCGAAAGAAAGTGCTTTAGGCTCAGGCGGTCAAAAGAAAATTTTTCACTGACTAAAGCACTTTCTTTCTCCCACCTGAGCTCGCGGAAGAGCTCAGGTGGGCTGCCGCGAGCTCAGGTGGGCGAAAGAAAGAGATTTAGGCTCAGGCGGGCAAAAGAAAGTGCTTCACTGACTAAAGCACTTTTTTTCACCCGCCTGAGCCTAAAGCACTTTCTTTCGCCCGCCTGAGCTCTGCCGCGGGTGAAAGAAAGTGCTTTAGTCAGTGGAGTATCAGGGGAGAGGAGAGAATGCTCAGACATCAGTGCTTCACCAGCCATAAACCTCACCGCACGTCACTGCTATTTAGTAGGAAAGTTGATACAATACCAACAACTCAACTGATCCCTAGACCCCCCAACCTGATGAACAGGGTATCACAACCACAGTCCTGTGGGGCAGGGTTCTGTAAAGCACAGGAGATACGCTTTTATATCTCTTGCAATATGTAAAACATTAGTTGTTAGAATTAACTATTGATTAAAGTGAATTAATTATTACACAGTGTGATACATTTTGTTAGATAGCAATTCCAAATACTGAATTCAGAAATATGATACTGGTCATATTAGCCTAATAATGCTGTTCAGTTGATGTGCAGCTATTGTTTTTGAATGCATATTTCTCTTAGAAAAGTCAAACTTTATATAACCTCTGCATTTTTCCTATCAGTTAATATTATTTCTGTGGTTATAAAGGATATTACAGCTTTCATATGGTAACTTAGAACAACAAGGTCACAGATGGAGGGAAGTGGTTTAATGGCTGCTCAATAGCAAAGAAATTACCTTCCCCACAGCCTCTACAAATACTGAAGCTAATGGAACTACAGATCTTCATACAAATGGAATTACTGTGTAATTGCACACACTGTCAAATGAAGAAACATAACGTGGAAATGACATGATTATTCATACCACAATCACCAATAGAACAATCACCTCATTTTAGCCTCCGAACATAGTGTTCCAATGAAAGGGAACAGATTTGGAGAGCCATCTATATTAACTGGGGATAAGTATTGTTTTAGAAACTTTGGAAACATAATAAAATAACTATTGGTATTTATGTGCCTGTGCGTTCATGCATCCCGAGACTGTAATTTAAAGAAAAGGGGGGAAAAATAGATGACTGAAATGTGTTTATCCAGACTCTTGAAGTTCAGGACATGCCAATGTCAACCGAGAAACTGAAGTTAGACTAGTTTTTCATTTTCCCAACTCTGGTCAATCTCTTGAATAGTCACTTTGGGTAAAAGTGGGTGAGCTACACGTTCCTGGCTTTCAGCACTAGTTTCAACATCAGTCATTGCAACTTGCATGGCTGTACAATTATATTGTGATGCATACTTCACACAAATCAGGACTGTTTCTGTAAAGCAGGATGTGTCACGGCATCATCATGTGGTATATTGTGACTTTTTCCCCCTTTGCTAAACTGGGTGTTGGCATGGCCTGTGCGTGATGCATCCGGGTCGCGGGCCATGAGTTTTACATCCCTGCTGTAAAGAATTGATGAAGTATTACAGTCCAGGGCTAAAGATGGGTAATTTCAGATAAGCAATTAGAGAAGAGCAATAGGCAAAAAACCCCAACAAACAACAAACAACTTCTCATAATCGCCAAGATGTATCTTACCTATGATTTTATTACTTTCTCACATGATTCATGGCTTTCCTTAGCCTTAGGTGTAGGCTCTTGTTATGTATTGCTATTTCTACAAGCATCTTGTACAAGATATATCCCCAAATCAGGGATGGGTTCCAGCTGGCTTTATTGCCAGTTCATTGTGCATGTGCTTCGTGGGCACACACACACTCGTTGCATACTTCACGTCCATGTGTAGTTCAATTAAAATTGTTTTGCACATGCACAGAACTTAAAAAACAAGATGGCGGTACCAATGGTGCTGACCTGTTCCCAGGGAGTGGCAGGCCTGGGTCTCTGCTGGTTCCAGGGACCCAGGCCGCCATACAATTACCAGTTCAGCTGAATGAGGCCAAACTGGTAGGAACCCACCTCTGCCCCAAATACCATGTGTACATCTCTGATTTGGGGTGGAGTGTCTTCTTAGTGCCCCTGATCGGGTCTGAATCTTCCTGACAGGCAATAACTAACAGTTCATAACATAAGGCAACATTCATTTTGTTTTTTCCTGTTCCATGGGTTGTTTAAGCTTCTGAAATACAATTGCTGCACTGCAGCGCACATTAATTTGCAACTAAGTGTCACTAGATGCATTGCATTTCATGTGGATGGTGCAGTGAAACATCAGTTTAAATGGGGGAGAGGGAAGGCTGCAGCAACCCTTTTCATTATCTTTTAGCACACAATTGTACTTAGACATTGCCGAGCACCTTGTGGTATTTCCCCCTTCCTCTAAATGTACACACGGAGAGACACACAAACATGGCTGCAACATGTATATTAACAACTTAACATTTTCACTGGCCAGCAAGTAAAAAAAATGATGGATCAATTACTCAGTAGCCCTGGTTGGTGCTTTGTTGTTATCTGTCAACAGAGTGCTGCATTGCAGGCTAATGACTGTGGTTTGGGGAAGCGTTGCTCATGTTAATGTTCAAAAGCTCAGTCATTAGCAAGAGCTCTTGGAAACTAAGAGGAAAAAAGCCATTAATTGACCCCAAGAGGGTGTTAAAGTGTAAAAATATTATCTTTGGGCTTGAGCATTGATACATTTCTACTAGAGCCTGAAATCTGTCAACAAAGCTATTAACGGTATCATCAGGAAGAGTCTTTTTTATTCAGCATCTTCCACAGAGACCAGAGACCCGTCTTAAAGTAACAGAAATAAATGCATCAGCTTCCCCTGGGGTAGATGGAGGGACTGGGGTCTTGTGCTTTTAATTCATAGCCACTGCCTTGGGCCTAATTGCTGCTATTTTTGAAAGAAAAAAAGAGGGGATACTTTCTTCCTACAACTTGAATTCCCAGATAAAGAGAAGCGTACGAAAGGAAGGAAATGCCACAAATTGTTCATTGCTGCGTTCTCAGTAAAGATAAGTCATACATGAAACTTCCCCTAAAAGCTTCCTAATACTGCATGAACCATTAGTATCTTTTCCAGTTATTTTCTCTTTATTGCTTGACCATCTGAGGGCTGATTTAGCCAATGGGGTAATGGCTGAGACAGTGAAGCCACTTTAAATGTTATTTTGTCTATTTGACCTCTCTGTATAGTTTTGTGTACTTTTTAAAAAAAACTCTTTGCATTCTGCTTTTCTGCTGAACAGTGTTCATAAATCTGTTTATTGATCTACCCACTCTTTGCATTTCAATCACTGCAGAATCCTTTGTTCTTTGTTGAGCTTTAAAATTATTTCACACTGCTTGTTCTTCAAATTGTATGACATTATTTAACAGCACCTAGTTATTACATGTTAAATGGACTTTCAGTTATCCCTTCTTTTCTCAGAATTACGTTGCGTGCACTATTTAGATTTGTATTTATTTTGTAAGTGACTTCCTATGATCTGGTGGCTTGTATTTAGACTGTTTCTCTTGATAATTAAAATAATCTCACTTCTACGTTAGGGATAGCGGAATTGTGGTATTCTGGCTAGTTTAAGGTACAATTCTATATAGCCAAAGCAGGACAATCTCTGGTAAATAATACTGGAAATCATAGTTTTGGAAGAATACAAGTTTCTCTTTTCTTTTACACCTTACATATAACAATAGCTCTGCTGGACTGGGCCAGATTATATTTTCTTCTTTACAATACTAACCAGATGCTCTGGGAAGCTAACAACTGGGAGATACAGACATACTCTTCTTCCCCAATTATTCCTACTCAACTGGTATTTGGAGGCATGCTGCTCCCAACTGAACTTAACATTGGCTCTCAAAACTAATAGCCCTTGATAGATCTGTCCTCCATGAATTTATCCAATTCCCCTTTAAAGTAATTTAAGTTAATGGCCCTCACCATGTCTTGTGGTAATGAATTGCACAGGTTAATTATACTCTGTGTGGAGAAATACTTTCTTTTGTCTCTTCTAAATCTCTTTCAGGTGAACTTCTTTGGAAGACTTCTGGACCTGGTATTTTGAGGGGATGGAGAAGAACACAAAAATCTCCTTACTCAATTTTGCCATTGATGATTTTGTACATTCTGATAACAGTCTCTCTTCGTATCTTTTTTAATAAATAAAGAGTCCCAAACATTTGAGCCCTTTCTCTTAAGAAGGGAGTTTCTGTCTTAAATATTTTGTTTTCTCTCCTCCACCTGTTTCAAGCATTTTATTCTTTTTGTGAGCATAGAACCAAATGCAGAAGATGTTTCAGAAATATATAATGATAGCATATTAAAGTAATGTATTATATATTAATATTACAGGATTAATAATTTTATTATTACTCCTTTACCTAATCATCTCTAGCATTATACCATATTTTTTCAGAGTATAAGATGCTCTGAAGTATAAGATGCACCTTAGTTTTTGGGGAGGAAAATGAGAAGAAGAAAAAATCTTCCTCTGCCTACCAGCATCCATGGTATTCAGCTGGCTAACGTCAGCTGGCTAACTTCCTGTGAGTGTGTGAGAGTTCATGACTTGATCAGGCAATTAATAGGCCTAGCAATTAAGTCAGCCAATGAGGGCTATTTGAACTCTGAACCAGTATGCTGTGTGAATAACAAGGAGACAGGAAGGAGCCTGACTTAGCTGAAAAATGAAAGTGAAACTGCTTGTGTTTTGCTTGTATTTACTGCTACCTTGGAAAACCTGCTTTTGGTATTGTATATTATTATTATTTTGAATCCTGCTGAATCAGTTACTTGTATGTGCTTTCTGAATGTGATTGCTGCTGCAAATCTTACCAGCCAGGTCAGCTTTAGCATTTATTGCAGCCTGATTCAGCACAGCTGATTGGCGGGTGGATCGCACTACCGGAATGCCCCAATCAGCTGTTCCAGGCTGCAGGGATTGCCACAGACCATCGCTGCCTCCATTCCTCGCATTTTTGCCCTCTGGTGGGGTTGGGTGGGGTTAGATTCCGTGTATAAGATGCACCCCAATTTTCACCCTCTCTTGTTGGAGAAAAAGGTGTCTCTTATTCTTCAAAAAATACGGTATTTACTTTTTTCACAGTTTCCACTCAGTCAACATCTTTCTATTAATCCAAGATCTGTTTTCTGATTAGTTGCAGGTAACTTAGACCCCCCCCCCCACCAGTATACATGTGAAATTAGAGGATGTTTTATCCCAGCTTACTTCAGTCACTTACTTAAATTCAAGTTCTTTTGCTATTTGTTTGATCAAATGTAGAGATTCTCCTAGAATTTTATACAATTGCTTTTGGTTTTTATGCCAATACTCTAAATAATTCTGTACCATCTGCAGACTTATGTTCTGTAGACAATCCTGTGATATCTGGAATTCTGGAAAATGGGTGGGTGGAAGGGGGATTTCAATTCCACCCACCTACACAAATAATTAACCAAGAAATGGGTTCCCCATATTTGCAAAATGAAAGAGTTAGCTAAAATTATCAACCCTCACATATTGACTGTCTATCCATCTGTCTGTCTGTCTCAGAAAATAAGAAGAATAATTCAAAGAACACCAGTTTCAAAAGCAGTAGCATTAAGAGAAGCATTAAAAGAACAGTCAGACAAATGTTTGTAAACAGATACATTTATTGACATGGTAAAAGTATGAATTTTCTGTGCACATTTGGTTGAGCTTTATTAAGGTAAGTCTTGTTATAGGACAAACCTTATTCCTATTTGATATAGCAGAAAAATGCAGAAAGGTAGTGTGGTATGGACCCTACAAAAATGAACATAAGGGTGAAGATAGTTCTTAAAAAGCTCTGATTTTAATTTTTTTTCACATTTTAGAGGCAAGTTTAATAGATGTCTGAAAAAATTGGCAGGGAGTCTTTTTAAGGAAAATAGATACATTTGATTTTGAGCCACCAATTCCCAATAGGACCTTGGCATTTAAAAAATAATTTTTTTTTGCACCAGCTGAACATTTGGAACATTTTTCAAAAGGAGGACCACACCGAGATGATTACAATAATCTAATCTGGAAATAATTCTGGCAGGAATAACTCTGGCAAGATCTGACGTTGGCAGGAAATATTGCAGCTGGTATTTCAGCAATCAGTCTTAGCTTCATTTCATCTTGAGAAGGCACCCTGCACTACAGAGGCAGCACCAGTCCCTAGTTAAGATGAAGAGTGATGTAGTTGCCCTTGATGAATCATTTTTTACTTAACTTCATCACCTAGGAAAGAATAAAAATTTAGAAGAATGCAACATGTCAGAGATAAAGAAAATGTAGCAATAGCAATTAGACTTATATACCACTTCATAACATCCTCTCTAAGCAGTTTACAGAGTCAGCATATTGCTCCCAACAATCTGGATCCTCATTTTATTGACCTCAGAAGGATGGAAGGCTGAGTCAACCTTGAGACGGTAAGAATTGAACTGCCAAACTGCTGGAAGCTGGCAGTCAGCAAAAGTAGCCTGCAGTACTGCATTATAACCACTGCGCCACCATGGCTCCTGTGTAACAACTACATGTATTTAGGATTCGATAGGAATTTACAAGTTTGGCAACAGGGAAATAAGCAGCAGAAACCACAAGTCAGGACAAAAGGAGACATAGAGCTTAACCAAGGCATAACTCTATAGGAGCACAATGACATATATGCTCAAACAAGGCACAACTCCATAGGCAACTGGACAACAGACTAAAAGGTAATAGCTTTGTGAAATATTATTTCCCTATTTCTGGAAATCAATTGTATAAAAGACGGTGCTATGTTATTATTCAAAGTCTCAGTTCCCAAATTTTGCTGAAGTGCTTTAGTAAAGGTTTTGCAAAAGTTCATCTCTTGTGTCTGGCTCTGATTGGCTTCTGTGCCAGGCTGAACCAATTTTTGGACAACAAAACAATGTGCAGTCATTTCACTTTTAAAGGGAAAAATGCATTGCCTCATAGATCAGCTTTGATGTAATGATTCGATCAAATTATTCTCAGACCGGATCCTTCTCCTGAATTTTTACATAGTTCTAATCAACAGCAAAGGGGGAGGGGGGGAGAGAAATTCACGGTTGTCCCAAAGGTGCTTTTCAAAAGGCAACTGGACTTTTGTTTGTTTGTTTGTTTGTTTTTCCTTGAAGACATTTCACTTCTCATCCAAGAAGTTTCTTCAATTCTGACTGAAAAAAGCTTCCAGAAGGAGAAGCAAAATCTCTTCAAGGAAAAAACACAAAAAGTCCAGTTGCCTTTTGAAAAAAACACCTTTGGGACAACCACGACCTGGATGACTGAGAATCTTCATGGACACCATGTCATCAGTGCTATTTATATTTGTAATAGAAAGTATAGCTGCATAAACAAATATAAATTAGATGGCCCAATTATTGACAGTACCTTTATCTGATGGCCAAATTTGTTTACGTAATATTCAGTCAAGATCCATGGCATAAAAATGAAATATGACAAAATTGCATTGTGAGCACTTGCAGAAGTGTGGCAAAACAGTTACATTACAATCTGTTTGGAGATTGTGCTCATTCATTTCTCTCAACATAAAAGAGAATATGAAACTCTGTTACTTATTCTGAAGAATGGTTATTCTTTTTATGCTGTTTACTTTGCCTATTATTGTATTTCTGCAATTTATCAATTTCATAGAAAACTGTACTTTTACTTATATCGTTTCCTGATTTGAACATCATATAGTAGCAATGCAACTTAGTCAATTGTCAGTTGAGAGTGTCCCACTAAAAAGATCTGCAGAATTTGGGGAGATTTTTTTTCTGACCCATGTAATCTCCTCATGGGAAGATAAAGTATGAGATAGTCAGTATGAGATAGTTTGAAACATCTGGTTCTTACAATAATAGCTCCTTCAAAACAAAAAGCAACTAGCCAGCTTCCATTTCTTTTCTTTTTTTCATTTTCATTTTTCTTTATTTGGGGAGAATGGGAAAGAAATAATCTTAACAATCCCAGTATTCATGGTTGGCTGCATTTTTCATCATTTGCTATCACATTTTGGAATCATACATAATCGCATACATATTTTATACATAATGTAGCTAGATGTACAGCCATTTTCATAATCTTGTGATTACAGCTGCCTGAATAATTCTAAAAAATGAGGAAATGAATTCACATGATGTAAAGGCATATTTTTGGAGCATGGCATCAAACACAAAAGTCATTTAAGTCCCACTGATTTTAATGGATGCCAAGATTGAAGTTTGTATTTCTAGTTGCAAACCAGTGAGAGTGCAAGTAAATAGGTCCCCCGTTGATTTCAACCAGACAAAAATGGTTGAACTGGTTTATGAAACAATCAGAATGTTGAAATGGCTTTCTTCAGAGTACAGGAAAAAAAGAGCATACTAAATTACACCACTGAAAGTACACCTTCAGAAATATACCTTTGCATTTTCTTTTGTTTTTACATACCTGAAAGAATCAAGCTGTAGGCCAATCACCATCAGGGAAGAATTGATCATGAATAATATCCCAATAACTGTAGATGGAGAGTTATAATAGCAAGAGGGTCATTTCCAAATAAATAATGAGCAGGGATAATAATTAGCACTGACTCAGTTCACAGGTAGTTCTTCTATGTACTGTACCCCCTACTGCTCAAGAAAGAGTTCAGTTACATTTTAATAGCTCTGGATACTATCAGCAAAATCTGTTTTCCAGTCATTTTAAATCAATGTCATTCCACTCCCACTGAGCCATCTGAAAGTTCCTAGCAATGAAAGATGTGCCCTTGGAATGATTCTGCAAAAAACGTGTCCCTTTGTCAGACCGTTGCTTGTATTACACTGCATCTGTGAACAAGATGGAACATAGAGAGGACAATTCCATCCTGCCAGTGCTTTTGGAATGCCAGGAAGATGAAAGAAGCAATCAGAAAGATAAGTATTTTGACACCGCCATGGAGAAATGTTTGATTGGATTTTGTTCTGTGTATGTCTGAGGGCTCCTGACATACAAATAGTTGAGAGTGTAAGATGTGGGTTTGAATTCACATCTCCCCTCTTGTGTCTAAAGTATAGAGAAGGAGGAGCAACTTATTTCCTTGTAAATCATCACCACCACAGTAGTCCGAGTAATAAAATGCCTTACAGACCTGCAAATTTTTGAGCAAGATCAAAAGCGGATGTTCTAAACTGCAAAGCGAAAGAAATTCATTCAGTAGAAGGTACTGGGACTTGGCAGGAACAGAGGCAGCTGCTTTCTTTTTGTTTTCTGGGCTTCATGGTCTAAACAACTTTTGTTGGTTCTCTTTGTATGTGACCATTCAGGAAATCCTCCTCATGTACAATGTATCTTGTCAGCCATTTCCTGTGTGTGCAAAATGTAATTCGTCACCATGCATCGGCTTGGCAGCAGCTTTGTAAAGGACATGCCGAATTAATGAATATTTCATAAAGAGGTGATTTATTAGCATTCTTCTTTCTTTTGCCTTAGAACCAAGCTCACAAATGGCTACCTGCAGGTACAGGAATGAAACTGAACTCCCTGAAGGCAAATTCCAAATTCCTTAATAACCTCTGAGCCCCAAAGCCTTTCAAAGAGATATTCTGCCAGTCTTCTATGAATATTTCAGTTGGCAGTGCTGCAGAGTATTAAAGGACTGCCCTGTTCATGGCTAACAGAGTTTATCTGATGCTCTGCTGTGAGATTATAATTAATTTACATATTTTGGAGGTTTTTTCCTTACCCTTAGAGCAGGAGACAGAGAGGGAAGCTGTCTATTCCAGCTTGCCCAAAAGACTAGGCTTGGTTGAAGAATAGTAATAACAATAACATTTTATACTCTAATTTACGAAGTTCTGAGGTTACTATCTCAACCAGTTCACAAAGATTCTGATGACGATTAGGTGACAGCAAAGAGTCTGCATTTCCTCTTCTTTTGCTTCTGTATGGTAGGGTTGATTGACTTTTTCAGCTCAAAACTGAGAGCCTTAATGTAACCTTCAATGGATTCTGACCTAATAGCTTGGTTTAGATGTAATGCTAAGTCAAGCTTTTTACAAGTTTGGTTTATTGAACAAACCACAGTGGCCTGCTTCATAAATAATGCTAAGCCATATGTCATGGTAAATCAGAGCAAACAGACCACAGCTTACTTTGGCTTTCAGTGTTGAACCATGCCAATTGCTGCATTCTGGCAGTAAAACATGGTTGGAACAAGCCTGTTTCCTCTGTATTCTGCTTAGTGTTGCTCCTTTCTTGAACCAGGTGACATTCACAATAGTTTGATATATAATTTGGAATCTGGGAAAAAAAATGTAAGAATATTTGGTTGACCACAGAAGATACCAAGAGAGACAACTGTAATCATTTTAAAAATCATTTTAAATCATTTCAAGTATCTTAAAACAAAGATATCTACATTTTGTATATTTCCACAAGACCCACAAAATTGTAAGATGCAATGCTATTTCTGAAACTTCTGAAGTTCATGTCCTTATCTGTGGAGTGATATCCAGATTGGGGAAGGCTGACCTAAAGTATTCCTATGGTAGAGAACTAGGACATTCTAGAACATCACAGAAATGACATTTTGCTACTAGTATCTTTCTAGAAATACATTAATATTGTATTCATTATTATTACTACTGGTTGGAAACATGAAAGCTAAGCAAGGTAGCCCAACCTGAGAGACACAAAATGATATAGGATATATCAGTTTATCTAGAGACCCTACAGCAAGCATCATTAAAAATTTCTCAGTTATTTTGAGATTTCTAATTACAATATACAATACTTATTATACTGGATTAAATCATTATGTGGGAAAAGAAGTATGAAGAAGTGTCTACTTCATATTACAATTTTTTCCTCATCTACCTTTGCTACAGTGCTGGTGGCCTATCTATTAGCCTCTTCCACTGAAGACTCAGGTATCAAGATTACTGTGTTTTATAGCTTACAAAGTGGAAGACTAAATCAAGTTCTGAGGTGCCTCAGTATCTACACAACCAAGTGTGGATAGCTTGCACTGTTCAGCTGCTAAAGTACCGTATATACTCGAGTATAGGCCGACCCGAATATAAGCCGAGGCACCTAATTTTACCACAAAAAACTGGAAAAGTTATTGACTTGAGTATAAGCCTAGGGTGGGAAATGCAGCAGCTACCGGTAAATTTCAAAAATAAAAATAGATACCAATAATGTTTTTGAATATTTATTTCAAAGAAAAACAGTAAACTAGCGGTGTATTCAATGAAATACTTCACTCACCTCATGATGCTGATGTCCCGCTGTGATGATGATGTCCCGTGCAGCCGCGGGAGCGATGTCCCGCCTCCTATGACACACGGCACAGTGATTCCTATCATTGGATCACTGTACCAGAGGAGGTGGGACATCGCTATGTGGCTGCTTGCCATAACAAGGAGGAGGTGGGACATCGTTGCAGAGCGGCAGGAGGGGGAGGAAGGGGAATCGTAAGACAGCCCTGCATTACATTAGAACGTGAGGAGGGGGGATGGTGCGGTGCGCGCTGCGCGGCAAACTGACACAGAGGGAGGGGAAACTCACAGGGGCACTGGGCCATTCATGAGTGTCACCCAGCGGCATGGCCCCGCCCCTTTTTCTCCTCCATTTCGGGCAAATTTTTCACTGACTCGAGTATAAGCCGAGGCGGCTTTTTTCAGCCCAAAAAGTGGGCTGAAAAACTAGGCTTATACTCGAGTATATACAGTATATCAACCCATCAATTGTTGACAGACTCCCCAAAGATGAAGAACAACAGAAGACAATTTGTCATAGACTCTGTCTCATAGAAGCATATGAAAGAGCAATCATCCTGTTGCTGTCAATGTATTTTTATATAAATACTGGTATTGGGATATTCCTTGAAATCAATGGAAACACAAACCCGTTTTCTTCTGTTTGGATTCCAAGGGAATGGAAGGGCTTCTTTTTTTGCAAGATTACAAGAAAGAAAGAGCAATACATTTTTTTTTTTACTCCTGGTGGAATATCACAAAATACCAGCCTTCAGGCCTCAAAGGATTCAAGTGAAGCATTTTCTTAAAGTCTCGGATTCCCAGAAGTGGGTCAAATGGGAATTTAAAAAATACTCCAACTCTAAGGATACAATTGTTAGTTATAAAGAAATGTTTATTTTTATTTTAGGAAACTGTAATAGTTGAGCCAGCACATGGAAACAGTGTAGTAGCTAGATGGCAAATTTTGGACAATTTGAAGGTTGAGTGTATGCCCTTAATTCAGTATAGTTCTACAAGAGCTATTGAGTCTTAAGATGTTGATTAACAACATTTATAGCAGAATTACAGGAGGATGTCTGTCAAGGAAGGGAGAAGTTGAATATGGTTAGGAATGGTCTGACTACAGACCAGCTCTTTTAAACATGGGTGAATCAAAGCCTGTTGTCCTTACTACAAAAAAGACGTGCAAACTTTATGTTCTCTTGGGGAGAGAATATAAGTCATTTATGTAATAGGGAATCATACTTGTGCAACTATGGGATGACCATATAACATGAATTCCTCAGTTGACAACCCATGCCCCATTGGGTTATTCTTTCAGATATATTTCCTTACCAATATTTCCTTAGCTAAACAAGAGAAACAGAATGTCCATGAGTGGGCAAGAGAGCAGTGCACACGGGGGTGATCTCTGACTTCCTGCTGACTTCTCATTTGAGATTTCTTTTGGTAAGCTGGCAGGGAGAATCATAAGTCTTCCTTCCTTCCTTCCTTCCTTCCTTCCTTCCTTCCTTCCTTCCTTCCTTCCTTCCTTCCTTCCTTCCTTCCTTCCTTCTATTGGTGGATCTTGTCTGCAGTTTAAATAAATGTCTAAGCATAGATGAAATTAATGAATTTTCAGCTTAAAATATTAACAGAATTGGAAGTAACCTTGAAGGTTTTCCAGTTCAACCACTGCTCAAGCAGGAGATCCTATACCAGTGATGGCAAACCTTTTCGGAACTGAGTGCCCAAACTGGAACACATGTGGTTTTCTGGTTTCTAGCATGCCCATGTGCACCAGCCAGCTGGTCTTTAGGCTTTTAGGACTCTGGCACTTGTGAAGATCAGATGGCTGGTACACATCACATACTGGAAACCAGAAGAGCAGCTGGTGATGGCATGTGTGCCCACAGAGAGGACTTTGCATGGCACCTCTGGCATGTGTGCCATAGGTTTGCCATCATGGTCCTATACCATTCCAAACAAGGGACTGTCCAGTCTCTTTTTAAAAGTTTCCAGTGATGATTCTACTATAGTAGAAGTGTTAGGATAAAACTCAAATTTAAATGCATACCTCACATCTATATTTACAACTTTTTAACTCAAAAATGTGTGGTGGACTCATTTCTAGACTAGCAATAAGATTATTATGATTTTATCCCATCCTGAAATGTCCAATGATATCCCATTTGCACTCAGTTTTAGGTCTAAACTTTGGTAGTTCTCAAACCGCTGGAGGGAATCCTTCCTAGTGGTAGCTTTGATATTAAACAAAAGCTTATTCTCTTAGCTTCACTAGATACTCCAATTTGTTGGTTTTGGGGAAGACCATTAAGATCCTATCAATCATTTGGATGCTAGTGATAGTGTCCAATTGTATTATTATATTTTTCTGCTATATTTGACATCTTTGAGGAATTTATTACAGCAAACAAAAGGAGAGCACCCAGAATATTACTGAAGAAGGCTCACAGTCTTGGACCATCAGGTTTGAAGGAATTAAAATCTGACCTACATTTTTTTTCCGCAGGAATGTGAACACTTTTATTTATTTGATATGGAGGCATGGATGCTTTAATAGTTGCCAGCTCATCTGGACTCTGTCTAACTGATTGATTGGGCATCTTCTTATCACTCACATCCTCACTGAAGCTGGAAAGCTACCATGAACATATGCCTCAAGAGATATCTTTCCTGCTTCCTTTCTTTTTCTGAATGCTGCCTCAGGATAATGTTTCTTCTTCATTCATCACTGTTGCTCTGTGCCAAATGCATAGACTTTCAACCCACAGTTGAAGAGAACAAATAAGCATGCTACTAGCAAGGCCTGAGTGATGGAAGATATCAGCCTGTAAATGGCCTAACTGGTTCTTACTACAACTCCTTTTCTCCTTCTGAGATCTTGACTGCTTGTTTCCTTCAAATAGATTCCAGAAACAACAGGAAACAAGAAGTTCTTGAGAAGCTAGTTTTAATCAGACCAGGCTCCTCAGAAGGAGACCGATAGACAGAATCAGACAGAATCACTACTCTCTCTCTCTCTCTCTCTCTCTCTCTCTCTCTCTCTCTCTCTCTCTCTCTCTCTCTCTCTCTCCCTCCCTCTCTCTCTCCCTCCCTCTCTCTCTCTCTCTCTCCTACCTCCTGTATCAGCTACTTGCTATTATTCTAACCCATTTTTCCTGACTTCCTATTATTTGTAAAGTCTTAAATCTATCCAGATGGACCATAACTATATTGGTCTATAAAAAATCTTGTCCACTTACTTTCCACTTAACAAAGACATTGTGATCAGCTGTTTCTTAAAAGTAAAACATATAGTTTAACCTTTACAGAGTACTGAAGGGATTAGTCACAAAGTAATGATTCATAGCCTAGTAATCTAAGACTTCAGTCCTTTAACTTCAATTGAATGGTGCCCATATTGATTACAATGGGAGTTACTTTGGAGTTATTACTATAAATTTCTCTCCTAAAATGACCTGTTCTAAAAGTAAATTCTACTTAATGGAATTTAAATGTATGTCTTTAAAATGATTGTGTCTTTGGACTGCCTCACCTGTTTCTGGTTTGGGGAAATAAAGTGCAGTATTGTTGTGAGGGCTTGCTAGAACGATAGACGAAGGTACCATTTCATTAGTCTCCCAGGGAATGCAATTTTGCTAGGAGATGAAGCAAATCCTTGTGTAAGATTTTTGTGAACTATACAGTGTACTACATGCATGAAGTATACTGCCTTAGAAATCATATAACTCATAGAATCAGGTTTGAAAGCTTATCACACAGCAAAAGTACAAAGCATTGCATGCCAAGATCCGAAGGGGAATCTGAGATGTTTCCAAGTGGAACTGAGAAAGGCTCCTTTTTAAAACCCTGGGATATACTTTGAAAGTCAGTATCAATTCTGTATTTACAGACCTTTGAGTGATTTAACCTGATCTCCATATGCTGTGCTTATGGCAGTTCTACTTTCAGTGGTAAGCAATTGCTGCTTTTGTGACTAATGACAATATTAGTGTTGTACACTGATGAAATTAGGGCAGCTAACCAAATCTCCAGTTAGGTTAAGGTAACCCCCTATAATGTAAAAAAAAAAAGTTTAACTTGTGCAAATGTAAGCCATATGTTGTCAGATATTACTGTGTGTCATATAGCAAAAATCTTGAAAAAGGTTTTTTTTTTTATTTCCAGTTTGTTCCCAGGTCAAATTTCAGGATAAAAAATTTGGGCGGTTTGCCTGTAATACCAAAAGTAACTTGGAGTTGCAATAGCAATATAGCAGTAGACTTATATACCGCTTCATAGGCCTTTCAGGCCTCTCTAAGCGGTTTACAGAGAGTCAGCATATTGCCCCCAACAACAATCTGGGTCCTCATTTCACCCACCTCAGAAGGATGGAAGGCTGAGTCAACCTGAGCCGGTGAGATTTGAACCGCTGACCTGCTGATCTAGCAGTAGCCTGCAGTGCTGCATTTAACCACTGCGCCACCTTGGCTCATTGGAGCCAACTTGGAGTTGCATATCTGATCTCAGCAAAATATTATATCACATATAATCATACATCAGTAAGTGTTGTAAACATTTTGCCTTTTCTGTCTCTCTTTCCAACCCTTTACTTCTGTGTTAAACATTTAATATTATTCTGTTCTGTGAAAGTTTGGGCTTGACAAGAAAGCAAATTTGACTGACTGAACATCCAAAAGTGATTTCTTGACAATTTGATTTCTAAATACCGTACTTTTTTCTCAAAAAATTGTATACTTGTACAGAATTTTTAAAGGTATCTGACACTAATTAGCTTATTTTCATGTTACCATATTGAAACCTACAGTACTCTAAGATATTATGTTATTTTAGAGAAAAAAATAGGAATGGGACATTTGTATATCTTGTCTGTTAATTGAGAACCTGATACTTTTATTTTATTTTTATTGGCTAAGGTTTTTAACATGCATCATGCTATTCCTCTTTGGAGTAAGCAACTTCATGCAATATGCAGAAAATAAACAAATACTGATGATATACATCTTCAGATATATATTTTTTATCTTTGGAAGCTGTCTTCACCAATTCACGTATAGCTTTTTGTTCTTTACCATTTCAGCTCCTTCTTTCTAAGAATCAAAAGGACTCATTCCAATCATGATTTTTTTTTTTGGTCTTCCCCTTCCTCTAGTCATCTTCCTTTATACATTTGCTCTGTGATTCAATCCTCATTCATTCTCCAGTATGATCAAACCACTTCAATGTACTTCTTTCATACTGGTCACTCACTTTGTATTCAATCCACATTCATGCAACAGCTATTCATTCCTGATTACTTCCTGGTTTCTCACACACATTTCTTAAGTACCTCATTTCTACTGCATTCAACATACATTTATACCTCTCCTGACATCTCCAACTGCACTCTCAATACCCAGCCATTTTCTCTTCTTCCAACAACATTAATTCCTTATAACAGAACACATGCTGCAAGCATTTTCAAAATCCAAAACCAACTTTTCTCAACTTAACATTCCTGCATCCTTTTCCTATCTTTAGCAAGCTTATATAATTTTTGTTATTTTGTTATTAAGATATGGAGAGTAAACAACAAATGAATAAACAAGAATTTTACCAATATTAAACTGAATAAAACTGAAATATTAGATAATTTTTACTATAACCTTAGTTTGGTTTTATAAAGCTAAATTACTTGTTTTGCTTTAAAAACTGCAGGTCATTATTCATATCAAATTATTCATATCAAATTAGTATCCAAGTATCAAGAACAACAACAACAAATAAAGGGAAACAAAATAGAGACTTACAGTAATTTCTATCTAGTGACTAAAATTGTTGAGAATTTGAATATTAAAATTTCAGGTTAAGGAAAACCGACATTTTGAATGTAGTACAATAATCTAATAATCATTGAAAATAGTTTGCATTCTCAACAAGCAATATAACATTGTCTGCATATAAAAGTACTAGTACATTTTTCATTCCATCCAATGTACCTCTAACATTATCACAAGCTTTCTTATGCATTTATTCTGCTTTACATAAATGACCTTTGCAATCATATTATAAGCAGCTGTGTCCTCTTCACTGATGATGTAAAACTATTTAAAATGCATTTGACAATGCTGCTGGCCTACAAAGAGATCTTGACTATGTGTCAGAATGGTCACGCAATTGGCAACTCCAAATCTCAACTAACAAATGCTCTGTCTTACACATTGGCAACAAAAATCAGAACACCAAATACAAACTGGATGGATACACCTTGTAGATGACCCCCACTCTGTCAAGAACCTAGGAGTACTCATCTCAATGATCTAAACCCCAGAGATCACTGTAACAGCATTGTCAAAAAGGCTTAACAGTTGTTAACCTAATTTTGCAAAGCTTCTTCTCAAGTAACATTGTACTGCAAACTACAGCATAGAAAACCTTTGCCAGACCAATTCTTGAATACAGCTCATCTGCCTTGAGTCTACACTGTATATCAGACATTAATACAATTGAACGAGCTCAGAGATATTTCATGAGAATAGTACTCCACTCCTCTGCTAACAAAAGAATCCCTTAAATTTTGGGCTTGGACAACCTGGAACTATGCCACCTTGCATAGTACACTAAATTGTCTGCTACAATGTCCTACCTGTCAATGACAACTTCAGCTTCAACTCAATAACACACGGGCAAACAATAGATACAAATTCAAGGTAAACCACTTCAAACTCGATTGCAGAAAATATGACTTCAGCAACAGAGTGGTCAATGCCTGGAATGCTCTACCTGACTCCGTTGTTACATCCTCAACCCCATAGCTTCAACCTCAAACTGTCTACTGTGGACCTCACCCCATTTGTAAGAGATCCGTAAGGGGGCATGCATAAGTGTACCAGCGTGCCTACCATCCCTGTCCTACTGTCCCCATTTATTTGTACTTATTTCCTTTGTTCATGTCCATGTTTATACTTATACCTGTTATCTTGTACATATTTGACAAACCAAATAAAATAAAATAAAAAATACACATCTTTGACTTATTCCCTGTTTACTGCTTACTTTACACTAATCATTTCATTTAATCTTACACATGCTTCATTTCATTGTATACATTTCTTACAGCAACTGTCAACTTCTTGTTTATGCAAAATAAACCATAATAAAGCCTATTCACTTTATTGTATCTTTAAAGCATTAATTCTTCCTCTTTTCTATGAACAGCACATGTGGCCCATTTTCTGCTGTTGGTCCAATATTTTCCATTCAATTAGAGTTTTGCCCAAGACCTTCCCAGATTCTTAAGTAACTTATTCCCTGATAATTTTTGTACTCAATCTGTTTTTTTTCTTTGTATATACAACAACAATGGAATTCTTTCAATTGCCAGGCACAGATATAGTATCTGCACACCATCAAATAAGCTGCATAGATAACAAGTTGCTTGGACACTCCATGAACAAATTATTTCCATATTTTAACATTTTTCCAGTTATGCCATCTGTATTTGCAGCCTTACCATTTTCCAATGTTATACTTTCAGTTTAGTTTCTTTCATTTTCTTCTGCATTCAATTTTCCCAAAGATCCATTCATGATACTATCAATAGCAGTCTGTATCCCACTCAAAATCATTATGAATTTTTCAGTAATTGCTAATTCTTCATTATTGCATTCTTTAATAATTCTCTCAGACTTTTACAATCAAATCAATAATATTTTTTTAGATTTATATACTCTTCTTTATTCTTCAATTTCTCTACATATTCTGTATACTATTAGTATGGACTGATTTATGTTTAAATCATGTATCCAAAACAGGTATTTTTCTAAGGAGATATTTACAGTCACTGTTCTCATTCATTCTGGGGTCTTCACATGGCCCAATTAGCTGTCATTCCACCCTTTCATGTTATCTCTCTCATATATTGATATAGATATAGATGTAGCTGTAGCTGTTGATGTAGATATATAGAGTAGGTAGGTAGGTAGGTAGGTAGGTAGGTAGATAGACCTTCTGATCAACAAGCTCAGCGTCTTAGCCACTGAGCCACCACGTCCAACACACACAAACATAGATAGACAGATAGATAGACAGATAGATGATTGATAGATAGATAGATAGATAGATAGATAGATAGATAGATAGATAGATAGATAGATAGATACATACATACATACATACATACATACTGCTGTGTTTCCTTGAAAATAAGACATGGTCTTATTTTCTTTTGACCAAAAAAATAAGTGTTTGGTCTTATTTTTGGGGAGGTCTTATTGTTTTTGAAGTACAGGAGGCAGCGAGCAAGGTCATCTCATGGCTGCTGTTGTGTTGAAATATTTTCGGGGCGGTCTTATTTTCAGGGAAACAGGATAGATAGATAGATAGATAGATAGATAGATAGATAGATAGATAGATAGATAGATAGATAGATAGATAGATAGATAGATGATATATATATAGATAGATAGATAGATAGATAGATAGATAGATAGATAGATAGATAGATAGATAGATGCTAGATAATAGATCTAGAGTCTTGAATAATTTTCCCTGCTTCGTCAGTTATCATGATTAGAATATTACATACAATGATTGCCAATTTATGGAAACCTTCTTTCAAATACACTTGTAACTTTCTAGATGTCACCAGTTCAGTTTCTGACACACATTTATACCCTTTCATTCATAATTAATCCTCTACCTTCACTTCCCTGCAAGTGATCATTAATTACCTTCAAGAATACCAGACTATATTCATTCAATTCTATTATAACTTTGCTTTTGATTTTAATTTCACATAAAACATATCTAAATTTATCTTTCAGTTTCATCCCCCATTTCTCTTATTTCAGTCAGAAACCAGAAATTTAGTATATGCATACCTTTTTGCATGTTTTTTTATACAGAAAGAATGAAATGGTTCATTTTATACCAAAATAGATGGAGTTTGAGGCAGAATGCTTACCTCAGAGCACTTAATTTATTTTATAATCATTGTAGTTCCTCACTTCTCTGTGAATGCTAGGGAAAATAATATTCCTAACAGTAAGATCAATTTGATAGTGGAACCTCTTACTCCAGAAGATAATGGGATTCCCTTCACTGTATGCGTTCAAGCAGAGAATAAACAACCATTTGCTGAGAATACTCTAAAATGAATTCCTGCACTGAGCAGGGAGTTGGATTCAATGCCCCCTGCCAACTCCTTGATTCCATGCACATGAAATAGTTACTGAAGACAGGAACAAAGTACCTGAAATAGTTCTACTTTTTCTCTTCACACAGTTGAAAAGGTTGGGTGAGGTTGAGATGATCCTCAACCTAAAACTACTATTTCTGTTTGAAGATTTCAGGTAATGTGATTGATTTGGTTTATTGTTCGATATACTGACAAGGAAGCTGACTTTCCTTTTGTACCAAAATACTGAGATGACTCATCAGCTAGGTTTGCTAATAAAGAACCACTCCAAAATAAATGTTTTCTTCCCTTGGCTAATGCTACTCAATATGTGCTGGGCAGTATTTGTTTCTGCAATATGAGAGTGTCTTTTAAAAGAAACTTTTCAAAGAGAGTTTAAATATTGCTATGGAAACCTTTTCTTCATTTTGAAAAGCTTTCATCACCAGTCTAGTTGCTTTTCTTACGCCTCAAAGGCTTACAGCCATCATTTTGCTTTTACCTATAGTTACCATTTCGAAGCTATTAATCCTCCGTTCCTAAAAATAACTATTTTCCTCACTCTCAAACATTTTCCTCAGTTGAATGAAAGAAGGCAGGGAGGGGGGAAAAAAGACCATATTGCTCTATGTTTGTAAAACTATCTTCTTCTACCATAATATTGGAAGGAAAAATATCAACTTGAGTCAGTTATACTAGGATGACAACATTTTCTTTTTCATTTCCCTCAGAATTGCAGTGAACATTTTCCAAAGACTCAAGGTCTTACAATTATCTCCTCTTTCAAGTTGTGTACTTCCCTCAGGCTGATAATGAATATAAATAAATGACAGAAATGGTCCCATCTGCCTGCTGAAAGATGGTAAACACCCGCTAAGCCCAAAAATGATGGCTTGTTGGACTGCTGTGCTGACTCCCACAAAGCATTTAACTACAAGTGCTTGGCCTACATTCTACTGGAAAGCACCTTCTGCCCTTGGACTTAAGGACAACAGAAACTTGCTGGGTATTTCCACCATCCCCACACATGCCTTAACACATTACCTTTTTCTTTAAATCTTTCATTTCTTCATTTTTGAAGAGCTCATCAGGTCTGTTCAACATGACTTTTTTGTTTTTCCACCTTTGTTCTTACTCACTCATTCTTCTTTTACAAATGTGTTGTTGTGATAGGATCCTCATTCTGTATGGTGGAAACCACCTCAACATATTTTTTTTCATATTGATCCCTTATTTTCCCCCCCACTCAATCTACATATTAACAATTCCTGGAGATAAACCAGGCAGGAAAGAAGACTAGATGAACTAATTTTACTATATTCTAAGACTATTTAAGGGACATGGTGGCTCAGTGGTTAAGACACTGAGCTTGTTGATCATAAAGGTCGGCAGATTGGCGGTTTGAATCCCTAGCGCCGCATAACAGAGTGAGCTCCCGTTATTGTCCCAGCTTCTACCAATCTGGCAGTTCAAAAGCATGTAATAATGCAAGTAGAAAAATAGGGACCACTTTGGTGGAAGGTAACAGCTCACCTTCGGCATTTAGTCATGCTGGACATGTATGACCATGGAGACATCTTTGGACACTGGGTCTTCAGCTTTGAAGATCACCCACTAGAGTAGGGAATGACTAGCACATATATGCAAGAGGAACTTTATCTTTATCTTTAAGACTATATTAACAGAAGATTTCAAGTCTGAAGACACAACTACCTATCACTACTTTTAACTGCTTGATCCATTATGGCAGGTCCTCCTAAGTTTCTTGTCTGAAACTTAGTCCCTGGGGGCTCCAGCTTCTCCTATCTGATCCTTCCCTTGGCAGTATCTATTTCCTCTTTCTCCGTGGCTATTCACATATCCCATTATACTCACATTTATCATCCTTAATTCTTGAGTTCATCTTGTTTTCCTATTCACTTTTTTAAGTGTCTTATTTTCATTCTATTTAATACACTTTTGCATTTTTTTCCTGATGTATCCAATTTGCCATTTATGCATAACATAGAATTGTTTACTCCATTTTCTCAAACATAACTACCTTGATATTTGATACAGTCTTAACACATTAAAGGACCACATCTCGCATCCATTTTGCAAAAAATTATTCCATGAATCGAGTTTAATTTTCAAAACAAGCAGATCTTTTTTTAAATACTTTTACATCACCATTCTATTTCATTAGTGAAATAGACAAAGAGATAGAGATAGATGAGATATATTCTCCTAACCCTTCTTGGTTCTTTCATTATTATCATTCATTGGTATATTTCCAACTATCACCAATCCAGTACTGAATTAGAACTATATAAATCAACTCTATTCCAAAAGATCAACTAATCTTCATTTAGATTATTCTCTTTTCTCTAAACATGACATTCCTGTTTTTCTTTCCTTCATTTCTCTTGTTCATCTATGTTGCTTTGGCACATTTTGACCAGTAAGCCACGAATGAAAGCAAAGTCCCATTTTATTCTATGCAAGGAAGAATCGCTAAAAACTATTTCTTTGAGAACATACTATGGACTGTGTCCATTAATTCAGAGATGTATGCAATGTATTGTTATACATTCAGCAATGTACTGTCTGAGACTTTTACACAAATGCAATTCTATTTTATTTTAGAGTTGTCTGAATTGGAATGGGACTTTGCTGTTAAACAGAAGAAAGAAAATCTTTCCCCAAATCTTTAATCAGTGCAATCATAAACAAGAAGATAAAAATACCATCTCCAATTCTTTGCCTGGAAAATGGCAGCTAAGTAGAGGGGGGTATCTGATCCATAGAAATTCAGCAGTGTATTTAGCAAGTACATTCAACATTTGTGCCCTGTTACTGTTTTAACAATTGTTGTTGCAGAACTAACTTGTGAACAGTGCTAGAACCCAATTACTGGAGAACAAGGTTGGGTCATCCAAGGTGCATTTGGGATTTTGCTTCATTAGTGCACCCTTATTTATTTTGTCAATACTTTTTTATAGATACAAATGTTGTGTTACATAGAATAAAACATTTGGTATGAATTTGCCTGCATACCATGAGGACATATTTCATCAGGATTATGGTAAAAAAAATCTTAAAGTTGCTCTTTATGACTTAACACAGAGCTGGCTACTCAACTGAGATACATGGAGGTTTGTTTCTGAGCAATGAGGGTGAGAAGTTCACATGATGGAATCTGTTGAATTCAACTTTTGAGTAGAGCACTGTATTATTGGATTAGAATTGCTTACCTATACATTGATACTTCAAATTCTATTTAGCTCAAAAACAAAAAAAATAAAATTCAGTATTGACAGACTTCTAACTAGAGCTACATAATAATATGATTGAAAGTAAAGAAGATAGAGAGAGAAAAAAATCAGTTGCCAATTACTATTTTATATACTTTAATGGTACCTTAGTTTCTTACATATTTGCATTGTTAAAATAAATAATTTTGAAATACCCATCTCCTCCATCCTGCAAATCCAAGTTGGTCTGAGTCAACATGTTCAGAACTCAAGAATTGGTAAGTAGGGCAACTCCTATCTAAAGTGGTAGAGGAGCACTGAAGTCAAGGTTCTATTACCTTGTCACATTTATTTATTTATTTATTTATTTATTTATTTATTTATTTATTTATTTATTTATTTGACTTATATACCGCTTCATAGAGCTTTGAACCGCTGAACTGCAGATAACAGTCAGCTGAAGTGGCCTGCAGTACTGCACCCTAACCACTGCGCCATCTCGGCTCAGATGCAGCATGGACTTCTTGGAAATTTACTTTCCCCATTGGCTCAAAATAACTGACATTAATCAGATCTTCCCACAGTGGCATGACTAAGGTTACCAAATCTCTTCTATAGATATCCAGAATACTATTGCATAGGAGTGAAGGGATCAAAGGAACTAAATAGAACTAAAGAATTGCTATATGATTCTTCAGATTTTTTGCAGCCAACAGCTGGTGGTTAGAGATAAGGCCTCTTGGCCATAGTATGATGTCATTGTAAGTACCTGCAGAATTGAAACTCTGCACACCTGTTTCATTATTCTTTATTGATGCATGGATCCTTCTTAATATAAGTGAGAGAATAGGAGGTGGTTCATAATTTCTTTTTTTTCCTCTAGGGTTAATTGTTTTCATAGCAAACTGATACTCTATAGCCCCAACTTAGAATGTCCATATGGAGCAATGAATGTCAAGTTATCTTAATTGTGTAAGTAATAGTTAGCATTGAGAGGAAGAGTAACAAGGAAATTTGATCCAAGCCTTCTGTCCTTTGTAGCAGCAGGAATACATTGTCAAACTGACATAGAGATCTGTGGAAATTCTTCATGCACATTTGGAACATTATATTCCCAATTATTTGTACTGAGCTAGGGAAGCTTTCCTCATCCTATACAATTCCTCAGTTTGCTGGTTTCACACAACATGCTATACTAGCTCAAGTGAGATTCGTTAATTTGTGGTTCAGAATGTGATGTAAATCCAGTCACTATTTTTTTTACAATGTTCAGTGAATCAATATCACATTAAGTCATGATATGATTTATTCTTTGAGCAGAAAATGGTATGTGAACAGAATAATTGTGTTAATATAGATTGAATGTTAGATGAACCTGGGCATTCAAAAGCACATCAGAAGCTCCCTAATATATAGATCAGTTCCTTTTTAAAATTTCAGAAGTCAGGTAACTAGATAATTCAGTCTAAACAAGATTATTAATTTTAAAACGAAAGGCATGCAATGTGGGTAAACAAATGAGACAGGAAAGCACCCTCAAAGTTTGAAACTGGGAAGTAGAGAAGTGTTTTGAGTACCTATTACAGATTATCAACAGGAATGCTGCATTTGTATTCAAGTTCTGACTACTGCAGGAGAATGTTAAGGCAAACAGGTCATTAGGTTCTTATATTACACTACACACAGCATCGGATGATCGTAGTTAGCAAAAACCTCTGTGCTGGGTTTGTATGTGATGTGAGATCACCCCCCACAGGTTGTAATGCATTATGGCAGCATTCCTTAGTATTTATTGTGTGATGATTCCAGAAGTATAGCACCCCAGTTCTGAATCCCAGCCCAAGAGATTTGCTTAGAAATAAATCTTGTCAGTGACAAAGTAATCCTTACAGGAACATGGGCCAGTCTTTCAAATTTGTACCCTTCTAAGCCAAAGCAGAATCCTATAGCTGGCATTCATGGCACTTGTCCAGGATTTCCTACGGAAGCTTCCTTTCAAAGAAAGAATGTGGGGAGGGAAAATGTTCAGTTTCATTAGAGGTGAAAGGCCTTATATTTCTTCCCTTGTGGCCTCTTATGACTATAACACAAAAAGTGATCTACAGTGACAGATGGATGCTTTCCAGCTGGCGACTGTACAAAACATTGTACATTGGCACAAAGCCCTGAAGTTATTATTTAAGCATTTATTTATTTGATTTCTAGGCTGCTGGTTTCATTCTTTGTGATATACCCCCCCAAAATCATAACTCTAAACGTAAACATAACATGCACAGGATAATGAATGAATATAATGCAAAAATTAAAATAAATAACCTAATAAGATGTTTTCAAATATTATTATTTTTCTTTAAAATATCTAACAAATTGACGAAAGATTTTTTTTTTTTAAAAAAAAAGAGGAACATGGGTGATATACCATATCTCTAGTTTGCTTCAAGCTGAAAGCTTTGGGTTCAACCTTATTAACTGTATCACCCACACTTAAGGCCCTAAGGGTTTCCAAAAAAATGAGTAAGCTAATTCTCATTTCATCTGATGGTGTCTTTCCACTTGCTGGGTAAAAATCCATGTTTGTCTCTTCCAATAATGCTGCAATGTTAGTTTTCTTTTTAAGGTAGGCTAAACATTTATTCCCAAGTGTACCTGCCATGCATGTCTTGAGCTATTTTCCCACGTATTGTATCAACTAGTCACTAAACTGTTTTGACTGTCAAGATGGATATTTTGATGGGGTGACTGTGTTTTATGGAGTCATGTGGCTGTCAGAACACAATGTTGATTCTAAAATGAAAAATCATTTAAGGGTGAAGCTCAGGTTGCACCTTCTTCCAAAATAAAACAAACTGAAAGAGGATTTCTGACCACTCTAGAAATATATTTTTTTCAGCTAAGTGAAATATCCCCTGGAACTTGACCTATTTCAGTCAACTTGTTCTGCTGGAAGGACTTTCTGTCATGCTTCTTCCCCTCTTTGTCCAGGCAGGCAGGTAGAGATTCTCCTCTGAATCTCATCTGCAAAAATTATATGAAAATAAGAATATTCACTGAGTCATTCCCAAAGATACTATGAAACAAGTACCCACTATATGCATAAAAGAATGATGGGAAACAAATATTTAACAATGCAACTAGTTCCCAATTAAACTGTTGTGAACTACTCTACTAGCTTTATATGGTATTTAAATCGTTACAAGCAGTCCTCATTTAGTAACTGCCTCATTTAGTGACTGTTCACAGTTACAACAGTGATGAAAGTAACTTTATGACCAATCCTTCTATTTATGACCTCGTCAAGGTTTTAAAACAAAGGAAGCCTGAAATAATAGTATAAGCACAGTTTCAATTACTGCTTTACTTAATAATGAAGTTGCCAGTCCCAGTTATGGTTACTAAATTACCGTAGGATTATATGTATTTCATTTGGCTTTAACTTCTCTATTATACCTTTATTACTAGTTCCTTTGTCTCCAGAAGGGACACAGTGGCTCAGTGGCTAAGACGCTAAGCTTGTCGATCAGAAAGGTCGGCAGTTCAGCGGTTTGAATCCCTAATGCCACGTAATGGAGTGAGCTCCTGTTACTTGTCCCAGCTTCTGCCAACCTAGCAGTTCGAAAGCATATAAAAATGCAAGTAGAAAAATAGAAACCATCTTTGGTGGGAAGTTCTCTGCACCTTCAGCATTTAGTCATGCCGGCCACATGACCACGGAGACATCTTTGGACAGTGCTGGCTCTTTGGCTTTGAAATGGAGATGAGCCCCGCTCCCGAGAGTTGGGAAAGACTAGCAGATATGTGTGAGGGAAACATTACCTTTACCTTGTCTCCAGATGTTTGTCAATAAGCAGATGGAATTGGGATCTACTTAAATTTTGTCTTATTCATTACATTTAAAATACTAGAAGTAGAACACATTGGGTAGATATAAAAGTGGTTTCCCAAAACATACTTCACTCTTTAACTTTTTGTGAGTTATATGAGTAGTAATAGATAAGACAAAGTAAATATGCTCCGCCATGTTTTTCCTCATCCAATTCTTAGCGTGAAGGACTTGAAATAGAGCTATTGTTTTTGTAAGAGTTTTGTTCATAATAACAACAGAAGTTTAGATTCTGAAGCACAGATGAGCAATCCAAATGTTATTGAGAAGATACTTTATACAATAACTTCAAGTAGAAAGGTGGCGCAGTGTTAGAGTGCAGTACTGCAGGCCACTTCAGCTGACTGCTATCTGCAGTTTGGCGGTTCAAATCTCACCGGCTCAAGGTTGACTCAGCCTTACATCCTTCCGAGGTGGGTGAAATGAGGACCCAGACTGTGGGGGCGATATGCTGACTCTGTAAACCGCTTAGAGAGGGCTGAAAGCCCTATGAAGCGGTATATAATTCTAACTGCTATTGCTATTGCTAAATACCTCATAGCTGAAGACCGGTGTATCACACAAAGAAAATATATTTCCTTAAGCACTTAGAACAATTATCTTTCATCTTCACTCATACAACTTTTTAAATTACCAGAAATAAATTTAATGGAAAAAGCAACAACAATTGTATTATAATTCTGGATTAATTTCCTTTGTTTGTAGTCATGTTCACAACAGAACACAGGTGTCAACTCACAGTGTCATGTTTTGTGATGTTTTTCCCATTCACAGAGCTAGGGTGAGCATGGCCTGCAAGTGATGCATCCAGCCTGTGGGACACCAGTTTGACACCCCTGCAATAGAACATAGGGTTTTTTTTTCATACGCACTTTTACAAAAATAATCTATGAAATCTTCTGCCCAATTTTCTTGACATAAGCCCCACTGAAAGATAGCAGACTGGTCTCTTAAAGTATTTTTAAGTCATTATAAAGGCTTCTTCAGGGGTGGGTTGGTGCCGGCGTTGCTGCCGGTTCGCTTCTGCATGCGCCAGCCGCACATTGCTTGCGCATGCACAGTTCAAGGCAAATTATTCTGTGCATGCACCATTAAAAAGTAATAAAAACCTTGCTGGCAACAGCAGCAGAGACCGGGGAACTGATTCAGGGGTGTGGTCAGCCTGGGTCACTGCCGGTTCGGGCGACCCAGGCCAAAATACCACTACCAGTTCGCCCGAACCAATGTGAACCGGTAGCAAACCACCTCTGGGCTGTTTCTATGATTGCCATTATATTAGGCAAGTTCATTCATATTGTATACCATAGTAGTCATTGCAGAAACCATGCACCTATTAAAGCACATGCAGTCTTATGTTCTGATAAGAGGAAAGACACTTTAGATGATGCTCTGAAACCCTTTCTAGCAATTATAAGAATGGAAGCTGCTTGAACTCTATGATTTTTCTTTTTTTTTAAAAGGGGGGGTTAGCTTCAAAAGCGAAATGCTTTAGCCACATTGATATTCGATAAATAGATTTTCCTGCTTGAGATCTATTCTTCTAGAATGCTTGTCAGTATGTTACCTTTATCATGCTGAGACCTGCATAAAAATGAAATGTCATACTTTGATACCCCTCTAGCCACTCATACAGTTTATTTTTCTTGTCCACTGATAGCATTCACAAATTTAATAACTGTCTTTTATCCTTGTATCTATTCTGTTCCAGCTTTCTATTGAGCTTCTTTCTGTGACAGTTTGCAGGAAATTCTTCATCTTACATATTCTACAGCAGGAGAAAAAAGATGAAAGGAGAAAAGAGGATATTAGCTACCATTTAGCAAACGGATGAGAAGCAATCACTCCATATGAATGGCCAGATAGAAAGCGGGGGAAGAGGAAATTATTGTTATTCCACTGCATCGGTTTTACTCGCTTTAGCTATTTGCAGCCTGAATTAATTGAGTAGTTGAAACTGAAAAGTTTATTACGAGACTTATTATCTGCTCTTCAAATTTTGTGGAGAGAAAAATATAATTTATTGGTAATAAAAAATAATAAGGTTATTTGCAAGAAGTTGGGATAACCCCTGAACAATTTTGCAGCTGATTAAAATATATGATGATGAATTCTTGCCTCTCTGTTTTGATGCCCGAGATAATAATTAAGAATGACTTGGCAGGTCTTCACATGATCTCCAAATGACAATGATATTAACATCAAAGCTGGGCTTTATTATATGGCGGTGATTTTCAGAATTTTTATAAGTCTAAGTAAAACAAAGTCACATTTTCATTAAAAAAAACAACTCATCTGAAATGTATGCTTTTGTTAAGCATTGCAGCCATCTCATGTCACCTTAAAGAATTGGTTGTTTTTTGTTTCAAAAGAAATATTCAATATTCTGTCAAATTACCATTGGGTTGTGCATCAGAATCGTCACTAATGGACTTGATGACAGATACATATAGCCAAACAAGACACGGTTTTGTGTCCACATTAGTGTGTCCTTAGCTACTCAATATATGACACTGAGCTTAAACATGGTGTGCCTTATTCATTGCTGGGCATATTGCTCTCAAATCCAGGATTTTAAAAAAAGAGTATCCTAGATCAATGATTCCCAACATTGGTGGCAAGATTGCCCCCTCATCTATTTGATTAACCTTCAGGGCAGGGGTGGGTTCCATCTGCTGCTACTGCTGGTTCATTCAGTGACATGCTTGATGCATGCTATGCGTGCATGCACAGTACTAAAAAATGCTTTTGCGTATGCATAGAAGCAAAAAACAAGATGATGGTGCCTATGGTGCCGTTAAGAGAACCAATTCAGAGACGTGGCAGGCTGTTACTACCTACTTGGCTGAATGGTCTGAACCGGTAGAAAGCCACCTCTGCTTCATTGTATTTTTAGATGATAGTGAGGATTGTTAGGGAATGCCCAGATTACAGGGTAGCCTTGGAAGCTGATGGCAATGGCTAGCCAGTTATAAACTGCTGCCAGTAACCACTAGTCATGTCCCTATAGCAGGGACATGCAGTCAGGGGAGGCAGAGGAGGCAGAGCCTCACCACTGTCATCTTGAAAAGAAAAAAAAAGGAAAAGGAAAAATGCAAGAGCTGAGGTCAGGCTGAGCTAGTTGTTGCCAGAGTCACCATGGATGACTCTGCTTAGTGCTTAACTGTTTAAAAAAGCCTCTAAAAAAGCTCCCTCTACAGGAGGAGGCAGGAGAATGACTCATCTAGTCTGACTTTAGGCATTTTATGATCACTCGGGCAGAGTTAAGCAAGGGTTAAAAGCCGAAAAATTCCTGACATAGGTGAGGCATGTCATTCCCCTGCCTCCTCCTATAGAGGGTGCTTCTTTAGAGGCTTTTTTAAACAGTTAAGCAGAGTCATCCACAGTGACTCTGGCAGGAACTAGGTCAGCCTGACTTCAGCTCTTGTCTTTTTCCTTTTACATTTTTTTTTTTCTTTTCATGATGGCAGGCAAGAGCAGAGTTGAAATCCTGTGTGAAACAGCTGGAAAAGGCACGTGTAGGTTGGAGGGAGGGGGAAATTCAAACTTCATCCTCAAGTGTAGATCCCTCCCCAAATGTAGTTTGATTGCAGGCAGAGCCACATTGCCTTTTCAAACACACACACACACACACACCTGGATAAAACTATATAAGCCCAGCTTCACTGATTACAAGTTTGAAAAGGCAACGTGGCTCCGCCTGGAATCAAAGGCTTCTCTGCCTATTCTCTCACCCCAGCCTGCAAGCAGGAGGTGAGTGGGTGGATGGGCTTTATTACGTTTCAGGCATTTCCCACCCAGACAGCAGGCTGCATTTGCAATGGTGTAGACTTCTCTGTGTGCGTGTGTCTGTTTGAGAGAGGGGGCAGGGAGGGAGGGAGGGAGGAAGGAGGGGGAGGGAGAAGAAAAAGAATGAAGTAAACTTTTTCGCAAAGGAGAAAAACAAATGCTGTCGCTTTAAATCAGAACTGAGCATGCCTGGCTGTGGAATTCTAGGAGTTGAAGTCCACAAGTCTAAAAAAATTTGAAACCCACCACTGTGTCAGTGCCTCAGCCATAAACCTCACCGCATGTCACTGCCCTATAGACAACTGGAAAGTCAAACTCTGTTAGAGAATATTGTCATCATCATTACCTTAGTACCATATTCTCTCTTTAGTTTTATCTTTAGTTCTCTAAGAGCCATGGTGGTACAGTGGTTAGAATAAGTACTGCAGGCTAACTCACTGTTCACTACAGGTGTTCAATTCTGAGCAGTACCTCGTAGGATCCCTGCTCTGGAGCTTGTCGGGTGTGAGTCCCTGCTGGTGAAGTTGGACCTCAAGGGTCAAGTGGCTTGCTGTTAACGTACCTGCCTCCCAACAGCATTGCAGCAGCCCTCCCCTCGCTCCTCGAGTCAGTAGCCGAGCTGCCAATTGAGTTTCCCAGGCTTATGGTTCTGGGGGATTTCAATTTGCCTTCGCTCGGTGAACACTCTGATGGAGCGCAGGAGTTCATGGCTTCCATGACAGCCATGGGCTTGACCCAAGTAATTCGGGGCCCAACTCACTCGGCGGGTCACATGCTCGACCTCGTATTCCTCTCGGAGCAGTGGAGTTGTGATCTTGGTTTGAGGGGTAGCGAGATCTTACCCCTGTCATGGTCGGACCACTACCTACTGAGGCTTGACTTTCGGAGACCAAACCCCCACTGTAGGGAGGAGGAACCGATTAGGTGGTTCCACCCCAGGCGACTTATGGACCCTTTGGGCTTTCAGATGGAGCTTGGCGTTGTTCCTGATACCCTCTCCCGCAGTCCAGCGGAGACTCTGGTTGCTGCTTGGAATTCAGCAGAGGCTGGGGCTCTTAACCGGATTGCGCCTTTACGGCCGATCTGAGGCAGTGGATCCAGGAGGGCTCCTTGGTTTACTGAGGAACTCCGGGAGATGAAGCGCCGAAAGAGACGCCTAGAGCAACGATGGAGATCCAGTAAGTCTGAGTCAGACCGAGTGCTTTTAACATCCAGCATCAGAGCTTACCTCCGGGCAATTAGGACAACTAAAAGAACACACATTGCCTCTCTGATTGCTTCCGCTGAGTCGCGCCCAGCCGCCTTGTTCAGGATAACCCATTCCCTCCTAAATAGGAAGGATACGAGCGATCCTTTGCAAGGCAGAGCTGAGGATTACGTCCAATTCCTCGCGGATAAAGTTGGTCGGCTTCGGGCGGACCTGGACTCCAATTGCGCAGAGCCAGCTGAGGCACCAGGGGAGTATCTAGCAGGATATCACTGGATTGATTTTCAAGCTGTTACCCCTGAGGACGTGGACAAGGCCATGGGAGCTGTAAGTGCCTCTACATGTGTACTGGACCCGTGCCCCTCCTGGCTGGTCTCTAACAGCAGGGAGGTGACACGGGGCTGGATCCAGGTGGTTGTTACCGCCTCCCTTTGGGAGGGGTTCTTTCCCCCCGCTCTAAACGCGGCGGTGGTGAGACCCCTTCTGAAGAAGCCATCTTTGGATCCAGCCGTCTTAAACAACTATCGTCCAGTCTCCAACCTCCCCTTTTTGGGGAAGGTTGTTGAGAAGGTGGTAGCCTTTCAGCTCCGGCGGTCCTTGGAGGAAACCGATTATCTAGATCCCTTCCAGTCGGGATTTAGGCCTGGCTACAGCACGGAAACCGCTTTGGTCGCATTGATTGATGATCTCTGGAGAGCCAGGGATGGAGGTTATGCCTCCGTCCTAGTGCTCCTTGACCTCTCAGCGGCTACCATCGACCATGGTATCCTTCTGCGACGACTGCGGGAGGTGGGGGTGGGAGGCACTGTCCTACGGTGGTTCTCCTCTTACCTCTCTGACAGGTCGCAGTCGGTGTTGGTCGGAGGGCAGAGATCGACTCCTAGGCCCCTGAATTATGGGGTGCCGCAGGGTTCGGTCCTGTCCCCCCTCCTGTTTAATATCTACATGAAGCCGCTGGGTGAGATCATTCGACGGCACGGGATAAAATACCATCAGTATGCGGACGATACGCAGCTGTATCTGTCTGCCCCGTGCCAACTCAGTGAAGCGGTTGACGTGATGTGCCAGGGCCTCGAGGCTGTTAGGGACTGGATGGGGGTTAACAAGCTTGTACTCAATCCAGATAAGACCGAGTGGCTGGTGTGTTTCCCTCCTACTAATTGGCCAAGTGTTCCATCTCTCAGGCTGGGGGGTCAAACAGTACGCCCCTCAGACAGGGTTCGCAATTTGGGAGTCCTCCTGGACCCACAGCTGACTTTTGAACACCACTTGTCAGCTGTGACCAGGGGGGCATTTGCCCAGGTTCGCCTGGTGCACCAGTTGCGTCCCTACCTGAACCGGGAGGCCCTCACAACAGTCACTCGCGCCCTTGTGACCTCTAGACTGGACTACTGCAACGTGCTCTACATGGGGCAGCCCTTGAAGAGCATTCGGCGACTCCAGCTTGTCCAGAATGCAGCCGCGCGAGCGATCATGGGTGCACCTCAGTTCACCCACGTAACACCTATCCTCCGTGAGCTGCACTGGCTGCCTATTGGTCTCCAGATACGCTTCAAGGCGCTAGTCATCACTTATAAAGCCCTTCATGGTATTGGACCTGGGTACTTGAGAGACCGCCTGCTGCCAATTACCTCCACTAGACCAATTAGATCCCACAGATTAGGCCTCCTCCGAATTCCATCCGCCGGCCAGTGTCGACTGGCGACTACCCGGAGGAGAGCCTTCTCTGTGGCTGCTCCGACCCTCTGGAACAAACTCCCCGTGGAGATTCGAACCCTCACCACCCTCCAGGCCTTCCACAAAGCCCTTAAAACCTGGCTGTTCCGACAGGCCTGGGGCTAAAGACCGGTGCCCCCGTCTCGAATAGTATGACTGTTGTGTGTTTTAAATCATGCATTGTTTTGTGTCATTTTTAATTTTGTCTGTATCCCCCCTTCCCTGGTTTGAGTTGTGAGCCACCCTGAGTCCCCTTCGGGGGAAAAGGGCGGCATATAAATAAAATAAACATTCAACATAAACATTCAGCTCAAGGTTGACTCAGCTTTCCATCCTTCCGAGATGGGTAAAATGAGGACCCAGATTGTTGGGGGCAATAGGCTGACTCTGTAACCTGCTTAGAGAGGGCTATAAAGCAATGTGTAGCAGTATATGAGTCTAAGTGCTATTGCTATTTCTTATTTCAAATGTACCCACTTTTCCTTTTCTCTCTTCACAGAAATTGTTTTTATGCTCCAGTCAGCTTTGTTATCCAACTCAAGAAACTTTACAAAATGTTCTGAACATGTGCAGAGTATCTTTCCTTCTTTTGTATTTTTGAATGATTTTTGATAACGAAGCTATCCTGTTCCACTTTGGATTCTGAAGTAACACCCTATGCAATCTAAACACAATCAAAGTTAGGTAATGAAGGTCACTATGTGTAGTAGTGTGTATAAATATGTGTGACTGTTGCAACTACATATAACTAGGCAATGTTAAGTTAGTCAGAATATCCAAGGTTACAGGTTTCAACCATCTTTGTTTCAACAGAGGCTAGGAAGAAAAAAGATAAATATAATTCTACATGCTTAAGAAGGATCATTTTATAGTTTCACAAGTCAAAGTATAGAGTAGTTTGGAAAAAGAATGGCCTTCAAGGATGACTAGTTTTGTATAAGCTGTTTGTTGCACAGTATAAATATCAGCTGGAAATTTCTTGTGATGCATTCTCTAAGAGACCCTTGATATATGTCAATAAACTGCAGCAAGCCTCATTCACCTTTTTCTAATTGCTCTTCATTATCACACATCTGGAGGCTACCCACACTGATGAAGAGTGACTTGAAGGTTACCTGTTGGACCAAAGTGGAATAATCATCCATTTTTCAGTTTAAGATCACCACTGTTGGAAAATTCCAAATTTATTTCCATAAAACTGATGCTGGCAAGAGTTATTTGCTAGAATGGGATCAGGGATCTTAAATTTACAGATCTCAGTATCCATCTGAACATTGGACAGAACAGATATGGGAAAACTTTTGGCGTGGTATCTGAATCAGTGACGTGCGGTCAGCTTTAGGGCTGCTGAGGCACTTTTTAGACTTGTGGACTTCAACTCCCAGAATTCCACAGCCAGGCATGCTCAGTTCCAATTTAAAGTGACAGCATTTTTCCCCCTTGCAAAATAAGTTTTCCCATTCTTTTTCTTCTCTCTCCCCCTCCTTCTTCCCTCTCTCCCTCCCTCCCCCCTCTCTCAAACAGACACACGCACACAGAGAATTTGGATCCCTCTCTCACTTACTCACTCTCAAACACAAACACAGAAGTTGGATTGGATATATTTTCCAAAGGCTTGAAAGCAGCTCCTCTGCCATAACCCCCCTTCCCCTGCTGCCTTCCGATCAAACTTTTTGAATTCCTCCCCCCTCCCCACACACACACCTTTTCAACTCTGCTTCTGCCTGCCCTGCCCTGCCCTCCCCTCATGAAAGGCCAGAGCTCTGAGTCAGACTGAGCTAGTTGCTCCCAGAGAACTCTAAAAAGCCTCTAAAAATGCCCTCTACAGAAGGCGAGAGAATACATGCCTCATTTGCATAAGGAATTTTTTGCTTGTTAACCCTTGCTTAACTCTTAAAAGGCGAAAAATTGCTTATGCACAGGAGGCCCCTATTTCTCTGGCCTCCTCCTATGGTTAACACAAAGCACTGTTCCAAGTCATTGTGAATCTGGTAGCAACTACCTTGGCTTTAATTATTTTTAAAAAAATCTTTAAAATTCTTTCCTTTTCCTCATGACTGGTGAGGCCACGCCTCCCCTGCCTCTAGTGACTGCACGTCCCTGATCTGAATGTTGTTGCAGCATCTGCAAGGAGATTAATAAGCTCAGACATAAATCAAAGCAGATGGAGAGATTGTGGTTATGGAAACTTTGTTTCAATGAAGTCCCATCTTTTGTTCATGATGTGGTCATGCTTACTCCTGCAGAACTTATTCATCCTGCACAGGTTCTCTTGGACACACAACTCTTTCTGAAATAGCAGCTGGTAATTTTGGTTAAAGGGGTTTTTGTACAGATATTGTGTACCTGGGTATGACTGCGGTGACTCTTTAACTTAATCATCTCCTCTTTGCATTATTACATTTGGCACTTGATGGGCTGTCCTTAAAAACCACCCAGAAACTGCACTTGATCCAAAACAGAGCTGTTCAAGTAGCAATGTGATCTTCAATGAGCTCCCATGTAACAATTCTTTTCTGAAAGCTGCATTGGGTTAGTTTGCTTCCAGGTGCAATTCAAGACATTGGGACTTACCTTTAAAGTCCTACAGGGTTCAGCATCTTGACATGTACAGTAATGGGACCACTTTTCCTCAATGGCTTCTGTCTGTCCAATAAGATCAGGAAAGAAAAGTTGGCACAAGATTCCTTCTCTCTGATATTGTCATGTTTAGCAGCAGTGTTATACTTTAACACAGGGGTGACAAACTTGCAGCCCAAGGGCCAGATGTTTCATTCATTGGCCATGCCCACCCCAATTTTAGCCAAGGGGATAAAAAGTTGTGACAACAATGTGATGCCACGAGTTTGACACCCTTGCTTTAACAGTTGGCTACCCCTTTTCCTTGGAGCAGCCTATCATCTGAGGTCAGACTACAGTAGTTCTCACCTTCCTAAGCTTCAGGAAGGCTATAAAACCTCTGCTTTTTTTCAAGAATCCTGTGAGTGGGAGACTCAAGGCTAATGAATCCAATTATGAGTATATGTTTGATGTTTAATTATTCTTCAGGTACCAAGGTTTTCTTGTAATTTCAGTTCTAATTGTCCATTCTAATCTAGTGACTCTATTTTTGTTGTTCTTTTTAACCTTATTGCCACAAGGGAACATAGGCTGCTCAGAGGCCTTTTGAACTGGCATCACATAAAAGCCCTGCTAAATAAATTGCTAAATATGCAAATTAATTAACAAATAATTTTGTATTGCACCACTTGAAGTTATTTTTTTCTCTAATTAAAAATACTATATCTGATTCATACTGAAAGATAAAATTCTTTGCATATCTGGAAATATGTGTTCAATGTTCCTCTGTTTAAAGAACACCAAATATACCACTTTAACTTGAAATAATTAGATGCCATTTTTATTAAGATAAAACCAACATCTCTTGCCAAATATCATATGACTCTTTCCCTCTTGGTACAGCTCCTTCTGCATCCAAAACAAGGAAACATCAAAGCTTAACATACTGTAGTGTAGAGAAGAACCATGGGGGAATGACTGCCAGTGGAATTAATTTTCTGCCATTTCCCATTCTTAGCATGTGTTACTCTGATGCTGAAACATAATGTCATTTTATGTAGTTGTACAAATCCCAGGATTAGATATATTTCATGTTCCTTTTAATAATTGTGACAAATTTCACATTTTTCAGCAGAAAATGGATTTCATACTTATTTAAGTGATGTTATGAGCCTGTGTTTTTGGGGGGAGGGGAAGGACGTGGGGAAATCACATTATATGAAATGGAGATGGTTTAATCTTAACCCATTTTACTGCAAACATTGGGAAGAGACTAACAGAGACTGCAGGATTTTTTTAAAGTGAAGTAATAGATTTTGCATGTTCCTTTGAGGTGTAAGAATGCTTTTATGAAGGCAAGGCACTTGTCTGGAATGAAGATGATAAAATCTCCCAAACTCTCCAGCAAACCACTTACAATAAATACATATTCTGTTCATGCAATTGTTCTGAGTTGGAATTTCAGTAAACATGTCCTAATTCACAAGAACTGTCTTGTTCATTTCAGGCACAACCTTGACACATGGTCCTAAACACACTAATCTAGTCCTGCTTTGTATATTTTCAGTAGCTTGCCAATTCCCCTATTTTCTTCAATCTAAACCATTAGCAAAACCAGGATTTTTTTCCCCAAACTGTAATTGGCCACATTTACATACTGGAGCATAGACAGTGTCCTAAACACATGTGTTCTTGTTCTAGCCCAATATACAGACTAATGCACCTGAATATTGTGGCTGTACACTTGACCCATTCATTGTAGACATATGATCACTGTCTCTTTCACAAATCTGTTTTTCAAAACTGTTGTTTTGTAAGAGAATTACAAAGGAAGAGAGGCAAACGTAAAGAAATTGATTTTAAAAAATCAATTAATATTTGTGTTTCATGCTAGATAGATAGAAATTATAGGAGTTGTGATTTCAGTGCATCTGGATGGTTGAAAACTGCTGTAGCATTTAGGCCTACAAGAAAAGCTACATGATTTGCTTTATACTGGAGAAGATTATTGCTTACCTTTGGCTAGGGCAATCTATTTTTGCTGGCATCAGCTCTCTAGGCTGAAGTCCCCCCCCCAGTTCTGTTTCTTAAAGGCCTTTGAAGTACTAAGTTTCTCATTCTTGCTACGCATGTGCTGTTTTCCCTCATGGACTTGGTCCCTAGCTGGGTGTAGACTAGATTAAAGCAGCATTTTGTGCATCTGTTTGCATTGAAGTGTGTTAGTTTCAATTATGATTCCATCATGGTAACAGATTAAGGGTGGAATAATCTTCTTGTGTCCCAATGTCATGCCTTAAATATCTGAAAAGCATGTTTCCTTCTTCTCCTACCAAATGCATTTGTTTTCCCACTCCTTCACTAATTCCTTAAACTGACAGTTATATGATGGATTTAGCCAATCCTGCATTTATATTTCTCAGATAAAAGAATATGCATTGTAAATTAAGGTTTTTGAGCCTGAGATAATCAAAATTCAGGGGAAGCAACAGTTGAGTAACTGAAAAATCAATTTGGAATTACATTATTTCTTGGGAAAGGGAGTTTGCTAGCTTGTTTGTTTACACTTCACTGGAAATCTTCTTATCTAAATAAAAGTCCTTTTTAGAGTTGCAGTTTGGGATAGTTATTGGTTTACTATAATTTACAATGCATGCATTTGAACTTTGTGAAACCAATAGTATATCAAACGTATTAGAAACAACATAAAATAGAGAGTTAGTGCCAAACTCTTGATGCCTAAATCACCAACAGAATGATTGAAGCCTGAAAAACAGTTTTCTATTTAGGGCTATTGAGGATGACAGTACTGAAACGATATAATTTAATACTGGGGACATGCTATATCCCCCTTGAGCAAAATAATCAAAGTGCTTTTGAGATGGAGAGTGTAATCAGGAAGATATCTAAAGAGAAAAAGACAGCACTAAAGTAGCAATGCTCCCAACCACACCATTCAACAAACCTAGCCTCCTAAAAGTCACGCTTGTGATATCAGTTAAAGCCATGCTTGTGATATCAGGTAAGGGAAAAACACCTGCATGTACAGTGCATGTCTTCAGAATATAGGCTTCAGTCTAACATTTTTGTTTGTCAGAATTTGGACTTGCCTAGAGGCTGATATACATATTATTGTGCGTACAAAAGCCAATATAATGCAGTGTATATTCATGTGGCTTATATCAGTGTTTGCAAACCTTTTTGGCACCAAGTACTGAAATGGGACTGCATGCATGGGGGGAATCACCAGGACCTGGAAAGCAGCTCTTCGGAGCACACATGCAGGAGTGCCAGAAACCGGAAGAGAAGGTCCCCGGTATGCATGTGCACCAGGGAACTGCTCTTTCAGTTTCCAATATTTCCGCACGTGTGAGGACTAGCTGGCCAGCATGCATGTGTACGCCGGAACCCAGAAGAGCAACAGGTGATGACTGGCATGCCTGGAGAGATGGCTTTGCATACCACTTTATCATCATGGATATATATGGATGTCAGTCTTTAACCGATAGCATAGATATGTCTTATTGAGGAAATAACACCAGTCATTGCTAGTTGTGTTTTACTACATTTAATAAAGCTTGGATAAGAAGATTGTTAATCAGGGTCTAAAGTTCAAATCCAATGAAGAAACATTAATGAATCTGAGTATTTAATGTTGAGATAAGACATTGGATGAGGGAGGAAATTAGCTGAAGGAGTGTCACAAAGGACAGCACTATCTACTTCATATTGTTGCAAGATTAGAGAAGAAGTTACAGGAAAATAAATTCTGTTATGAAACAAATTTTGCTTATGAAACTAATTCCCCACTGAAAACAAGTACTTAAGAATGGGTAAGATTCTTTTCACTGGATATTTTCAAAGAGATTCTGGAAAACCATTTGTTAGGATATATAAATTGGGATTTCTACTATAATAAGGGGAGAATTTAGCCTAAATGGGCACTGCCAACTTTTTGGTTCTAAAAAGGGGACTCTAGTAACCACTCCTTGGGAAATATTATAGTGTTTACAGTTCTCCACATCTGGGGGAGGTGGTGGTAGAGGACAATTAAGGTAGACAATAGAGATGTACTGTATAACACTGTAAATGATGAGGAGGTAAATATAGAAATGTTTCGCGTTGCTCATAACAAAAGAACTTGGAACTATTCAGTGAAAGCGGATGTGGTAGAAAACACTTCAGGTGAGATATATGAGATACAAAATGAAATTTAGAACTGCCAGCTCCGGTATAATGATGGGCAAATTCATTTCAATAGCTATAAATTACCTGTATTATGATTACTTGTATGCCTCTCGTTCAGCCTCAGATAAGGCTGAAGCTGCCATACTTAAAGATAAAATAGGCAAATAAGGAGGGTGGACAAAAACCAGGAATCTTATTTAAAAGATTGTTTGGGAAAGTAGTTACAAAGAAACCAAGTTGTTAAGGAAACAAAGGAAAGAATGTCACCTGAACCAGACAAAAGAAGTTGGGCTTCAGCATATGAACCTCCCTCTTCCCAGTTCCATCAACAGCTACCAGACTTGCCAATCTACAAGGCAAGAGTGGCTACCCATCTTGTGAATTAAGAAAGCCAGAATTTGGAGGAAGGAAAGGGGTCCCAAAGCCACCCACTCATTGAGTTATCTTTGGACCCAGACTTGGTGACTTCCAGCTCTCTAGCTAATGCCTAACAGCCTAGTTGAGAGGAATATGGATAAGTGTGGATAAGTGTACTATGTTTGTGCTTGTGAGAAAGATCAAGTGTACATGTAGCCAGTAAAGTTTGCTGTTATAAGTAGTCAAGTTACAACAGTTTGTTTAGTGATCTTTCAAAGTTACAACAGCTCTGAAAAAGTGACTTATGAGCATTTTTCATACTTGCAACATTTTGCAGCTGCCCATGGTAACATGATCAAAATTCAAACTCTTGGCAACTGGTTCATATTTATGACAGCTGCAGTGTCCTGGGGTCATGTGATCCCCTTCTGTCAAACTTCTGACAAGCGAAGTCAATGGGGAAGCAAGATTCACTTAACAACTGGGTTCCTACTGCAAGTTATCTACTGCAGAGATTCACTTAACAAGGCAAGGAAGATCGTAAAATGGGCCAAAACCTGCCTATCAAATGTCTAACTTAACAACAGAAATCCTGGGTTCAATTATGGTCATAAGTCGAGGACTACCTCTACTTTAAATTCACTGGGTCTCCATGTATTCCAAAGAACCTGTTGTGCTTCCGTGTCTGAGTTGAAAGTGATCTGAGTGTGTCCCTAAATATTTCCCTGCTGTTTCCCAAAATTGTCTGTCTTGTCTTCTCCAGCTGGAAAACCCAGACAGAAAGCAAGGTGTGTTTCAACAGACTGTGAGTGTGTGAGAGACTGAATGACCTGTAAACGCATTAAGGTATTCTCAACCATTTGAAGAGACTGTTCACAACTTTCAAACATCAGCCTGAATCTTCTGCTTTGAACCATCAAAGCACCATATTCTGGCAACAGTTGCTTCGTGGGCCTCCCTGCATCATCTGAGCAAGCCCATTTGTGCACAGAAGCCATGGACGCTGAGATGGTTTCTAAAGAAAAGTGGCAAAAGGAAACATTAAAAGTTTTCCTTCCCTGTTCCATATCAATGCTCAAGGACTTGCTACAGAATGGTGATGGTGATGGCGAGTACCCCATAAAAGACATTATTATATATAATGGTTAATGTTTAAACACACCACAATGGTACTAGTCAAGGTGATTATAGTCATTGCTATTGTTCTACTCTTCATCTTCCTTTCCAGCTCTTTTCCACTGTCTTTTCTCAAAATGAACACACACATTGCGCTACCATATATTTTTAAAAAATGTCTTTTTTGTGATACCGCGTACTAAAATACATATATTGGGTGAAATTTGCATATTTCCATCTCCCCTGTTTTTATTTAGGATTTTTAAAAAACAAATGTGTTAAGAATACTTTCCTACAGAGGTTATTATGAAAAAATATGAAGACATATTTTATACAGTTCTCTAAGACAATGAATACAGATTTGTGTGCATGCAGTGTGATTTAAAATGCACAAGCTGTCAGAAACGGATTAATATTTCACTGTCTGCCATGGACCTGAGTTAAAATAAACTGCACTTCTCTATTTCTTCTCACTGTTCTCTTTCTCTTTTGCTTCCATTGTCCTTCCCTGCTTTAATATTTGCTTCCTTTCAGGGTTGACTTATAGAATTTAGAGGTTGGTATAAAACTGGGTTTGGAGTCCTACTCTCATTCCTACATGAGCTTCATAGACACATTCCTGCAATATAAAATGGAGGAAGAGTCAGTGTACTCTAGAGCAGAGGGCTCCAATCTTTTCAGTGCCAGAGACTAGTTCCATTTTTCTGCGGACTGGATGGGGCATAGCTTTGCATGCTGCTGGCATCTCACCCCTACATGAATGGGACGTTGCTTGTTTGCATGGCTTGACCCGTTTCTGGCACACCATAGGCTGGTGCTGGTCCATGGCCCAAGGGTTGAGGACTCCTGCTTTAGTAAAAGTAGCCCTTTGCACTGATATAATACCTGGGAACAGAAAGTTCACTCTGCAGTAAAAATCTGCTTATGAGGAAGATTCTATTAGTGTAATCTAACACAGAATGCTATTGACCTATTCGTAAATTGACCTACATGAAAATCTTATTTTTGTAGGTATTTGTAGGTATTTTATTAAATTTATATGCCGCCCTTTTCCCTGGGGGGACTCAGGACGGCTCACAACTCAAGAGGGGAGGGGGGAAAAACAAACTTTAGACATATAGAACAATACAAATTTAAAAAACACAACATTCATACCATTCGGGCGGGTTACAATCTTAGTCCCAGGCCTGACGGGATAGCCAGGTTTTGAGGGCTGTGCGGAAGGTCTGGAGGGTGGTGAGGGTACGAATCTCCATGGGGAGATCGTTCCATAGGGTCGGAGCTGCCACCGAGAAGGCTCTCCTCCGCGTGGTTGCCAGTCGGCATTGACCGGCAGATGGAACTCAGAGGAGGCCTAATCGGTGAGATCTAATAGGTCGTGTGGAGGTAATCGGCAGTAGGCGGTCTCTCAAGTACCTAGATCCACTACCATGAAGGGCTTTATGGGTGACAAGTAGCATCAATATAACCTATCCATTGACTAACATCCACTCTGTTAATCTACATATGGACTTGCTAGCTTGAAAACCTCAATGGGCCAAGATGAATGCAACGTGCCTCTTCACCTTTGAACCCTTTGTCCATAGCCTGTTTCAGGTGCTGCTACGCTTATCCTTTTCTGGGTTCCATATGCTATGACCCACTTAATCTGGCCCTACTTCCACACTCTCACTTTTTACTTTTCTTTCCCCCAGATTCAATCTTTTTGGACTTGGGCCAGCATGTCTCATTATTCCTTCCTTCCTCTTTTCTTCATCTCATCCCAACCTTTATTTGTGTGCCATTGTCCTGTTTCTGGGATGGGGTGCCTGAATGGCCTCTTTGTGGCTTCCATGACAGCAGTATTTTTTCGTAACTGGACGGTTCCATGAATGTCTACAGATGACATTGGCTATTCTGGTTCAGACAATTTGTTGGCAATGTGATCACGGACCATATCTGTCAGTACCATTAACTCTATAGCAAACATTGCTATGATTTATTCTTGAGTTTAGAACATAGAATACTAGAGTTAGAAGGGACCTTGGAGATCTTCTAGTCTAACCCCCTGCTCAAGCAGGAATCTCTATACCATATCAGACAAACAGTGGTCCAGTCTCTTTTTGAAAGCATCCAGTGATATAATCAGTTTGAAAACTGATTTTTTAAGCTTCATAATCTCATAAATTATTCCAGTTTTAATAATTATTTTAAAAGAAGATTATGATAATTTTTTGTCACAGGGCTTTTTTTTTTTTAAAACCTATACTGTAGAAGAGGATTTTTGCTGAATAGTTCAGGACAAATCATAGTGAGTTCTTGTCACTGCTCCTTCACTTAATAACCAAGAAAGAAACCACTCAACTCCATGTTTCAGTATTAACTGATTTTTTACTGATTATAAACGATGGGAAGCAAAGCAAAGCTGGATCTGAGCAAAAGAGAGCGAAAGCAATAAATATCAATACATGATTCATTCCCGTCCCCTTGGTACCCCAGTCCACAGTCCAATCATATACCACCACAACTGTCAGGTGGGAAACATCTTCAAACATCATCATCAGGTTGGAATGCTGGACAGTTGGTCTTGGTGGGAAACTCCCCTCCTTCCATATGCGCAAACGGATGGTGAGAACAACTCCGAATTAATAGTCCTCTTGTACAGATTATTTCCCCCACCCAAATACCATGCTCCCCTCCCCGTTTCAATGGCAGCCGAAAAGCAAGCAGCAGATCAGAGGCTGACAGTTCTTTTCTACAAGCCATAGAAGGATAAAGCAGTTATCCTTAAATAGCATAACATGCTGACAGCAAGAATAAGATATTAATCTTTTGTGCATAACATTATGTAAAAACATACAGTACTACAATATGTGTAGACTACAGCAATAAATTGTTGATCTGATATGCTCAAGACCAGTTATATAACAAAACAACTAAGTATCACAGGGTGCTGAACATAATACTCAATCCACTGAAAATGTAAGTGAAATTGGATAAACAGAAAACATGGAAGACGCCTTATATTTTCCAGGCAGAATTGTATGGAATTCTTCCATTCATTCTCCAAAAGCTGCCGATTAATATTCTTTCTCCTTTTTCCTTCTATTCTTTGCTCGCCAAAGATCAGCTTGTTCGGCTTAGAAAGAATTAAGCCTAATCAGATTTCATGGTAGGAGGATTCAGGCAACCTCTCCACTGTATTCAAAAAGTGCATGGAGAGGGTTAGGAAACAACAACAACTCTTTTGGTTCCTCTTGCACACTCAGCAGACCCATCTTCAACTACACAAGCATCTGTCTGCTCAAGACATACCTGCAGAAAAAAACCATGCTAAGAAGTCCTTATCCTTTCTGAAACAGGAGAGAATTGGGAGGCCAGTTTTTCTTGCAGAAGGTCCCTCTTGTAGAACATCCTCCTACCCATTTAAGAACCTACAGAAAACTTTGTTGTTCCAAAATCGTTCAAGAGGATGAAGTGAGAGGTTTCACCTGAAATTTATTTACTTATTAAATTTCTACAATGTCCATCTACCCTAAGTAACTCTGTAGATGCTATTAGGACAATGGTGGGATTCAATTTTTTTTTACTACTGGTTCTGTGGGCATGTCTTGGTGGTCATGGCATGACTTGGTGGGTGTGTCTTGGTGGGAATGACAGGGGAAGGATACTGTAAAATCTCCATTCCCTCTCCACTCCAGGGAAAGGTTACTGCAAAATCCCCATTTCCTCCCCATCAGGTGGGACTTGGGAGGCAGAGAATAGATCGGGGCGGGGCCAGTCAGGGGTGGTATTTACCGGTTCTCCAAACTACTCAAACTTTCCACTACCGGTTCTCCAGAACTGGTCAGAACCTGCTGAATACCACCTCTGTATTAGGACGACTATGGAATGTAGCTATGTAATAGAATACTTATTCTATGTGTATGATATTGTATTAATTTTTGTTATAGATGAGGCACAGATAGTCCTTGCCTTACATCAGATCATTTAATGACTGTTTGAAGTTATAACATCATTGAAAAAAGTGACTTATGACAATTTTTCACACTTATGACCATTGCAGCATCCCTCATGGTCCTGTGATCAAAATTTGGATGCTCAGCAACTAACCTATATTTATGATGCTTGCAATGTCCCGGAATCATGCGATGAACCTTTGAGATCTTTTGAAAAATAAAGTTAATGGGGAAGTCAGATTCACTTACCAAGCATATTTCTTACTAAATAACTGCAGTGGTTCTTAACTCCTGTGGCAAGAAATGTCATAAAATGAGAAAAAATACTTAACAACTGTCTCACTTAACAACAAAACTTTTTGGCTCAGTTGTCATTGTAAGTCAAGGACTACTTGTATATAGTTTGAAACATGGCTGCATACCATTTAGAGTCATATTATTGAAGGGTATGAAAGTACTTGAAATAAAGTCAGATGTTTGCTGAGATCCATCAGATGGCTATCAAATGGCTACAGGGCTTAGCCTGGTACCCCTATCCTTCTCCGTCCTGAAAAAGTTGTGCTGTAGTCTTAACATGCTTGACTTTTCTACACTTAACTGTTAGCCAATGTGTTATTACTTAGCTTTTGTGGATCACAGTCCAGTTCAGCAGATAAGCTACAATCATTATTTTTTAAAGTCCTTGCATTGCCACAAGGCTCTCTGCTGTATTTGTTGTAAAAGATTTACATGGCTGCACCTTTGAAACTGTTATTTAGGGACTTAGTACATGTTATGGCAGAAGATTAGTGTATAAACCAACCTCAGTTCAATAGCTGTAAAGCTGTCAAGTGGGAAGGCAATTTCATAGAGAGAAATGGTGGCCAGGAGGAAAAGAAAGAAGACTTATTTTGTCCATTCAATCTCCCCAAAAGATTTTCCCATTTATTCTTCTCTAAGTTTCTTCCAAAAATGTAAACCCTCTTAAAACTTGGTCAGTGCAACTTTCTCTAATATACACTTTTCTTTTAGGAAGTATCCATTGCAGATATTAATTTATGGAGTCTTTTGCTTCAGAATGGTGAGCCCAGGTGGTTATCTTCCCTTTTGTTTCTCTTACAGTAGAGGCCAATCGGGCAAACTGTGCAAATTCATTCTCACAGAACTATATGCTCAATGACTTCTACATTCTTTTCTTTTATTATTTTCTCTTGAAATCATTCTCATCCATCATTTTTATACCTGTTTTATTTTTTTGGCAACTACTTTTGTTGCTATTCACTATTTGTTGCTATAAAGAATTGTTAAAGTTGAAGCATAATTGAGTAAGAAAGTATACTTTCCTTGGCTTTGAATCAAAACTGGCTACTTTTTAACTTGCTAAGTTTATTGATGGCTCTGGTGAATCCATACTCTGTTTTAATTATATTGATGTCCTCAGTTTACAAATACCTTTGGAAGTTAGCCAAAATTTATTAAACTAGTCAGCTAACATATGCCAAATTTCTCAACACATACCTTCTGATGCTTAGATACTTTTGTCTTACTTTGTTAAGCTACATTTTACATTTGTAATATTTACTTTTGCATAAAATTAGTTAAACTCCATACATACTAGTTTTAAAGAATTGCAGGCCACATTAGTACAATCACCATAGTAAGTTTTCTTTCTTTAATTATGCCAGTTTTCTAAATGATACCACAGCAACAATAAACAAAGTGTGTAACCAAAGCCAAAGCCAAAACCAAACCATATATAGGATAGAATGGCAATATGACTGTATATTTTAAGGTGAATTGGAGATGTTAGATAGTTTTAGGGAAGACAATGCATTAATAACTTATTACGGCTCTTCGCTGTTGCATTTCAATTATTCTATTGGAATAACTGTGGGTGAATCTTGACAGGGACTATTGTGGTTGAAGAAATCAACCGTCCATTGCATCTTTTTGTAGTAAAAATTCTACATTTCTTTACAGTGTTTGTATGCCAATACATTAGTACTAATAAACTTTTTAAAAAAACTTTCCACAAGGGCTGCACTGGAGGAGGATTAAGCTATTTCTGCTGTGTGTCACTTAATCCTTATCTGAATTGACCCTCTGTGTGCTTATAGTGGAGTAAATAAAATAAACAGTTGCATGGATATTTTTATTTATTATCCTATTAGTCCTGGGGTTTATGATATTGAAGGCAGGTCTTGATGTAACACTAGTTTGGATTTTCATCTTTCTTTGGATTTTAAATACAGATTTTAAGAGAAATTTGTGTTGCAGTCTAGTAAAATTCCAAAAGCAAAATAAAAATACTTTTAATTTAACACCCAACCCATTGCCAAACACATTTTGTGGCTCAGCTTACAGCCATGGAAACATTAACTCTGTTTTGAACAAATTCAATTTGGACTTCAGATTTCATGGCTTCTGTAACATTCAGATGTTTCATTTTTTTCCAGTGTTCATGTATGTGGAATAGGCTGCCGCTGCACAATTAGTTGTCTTTCTCACAAATCAGTGCAATTGCAATTCGTTGGCGGATTATTCCTTTTAAAATAAACTATTTAGTGATTTAAGCTCTACGTTTTGGGGATTTCATCTCTGAAATGAAAGTTAATGGTTTATTCAACAGGTATGTCCATTGTTACCTTAGAGCAATCACAGAGAACTGTCATATCGAACAAATATTCCAAATGTCACACTTCAGTACATTCAAAACTTACTACTGTTTGCACACATGCAAAACAGCTGCAGTCTATTTCTTTGCCACCCCTGAAAGTCATTTTTCTGCTTCCACAAATGAAATGAATGCCTGCTCTTCCAGTATCTGAAAATGATTATTTTTCTGATTGGAAAGACTCCTCCGCATGACCTCTATGATGCACCCATATCTCTAACCCATCAATACTCTGGAACAGTGATGGCTAACCTTTTTGTCCTCGTGTGCCAAAATCATATGCATATGAGCAACAGCATATGCATGTGCCCACATCCACAATACAATGTTCCCTGCCCCCCTGTGCATGTGTGCACAAACCCCCATGCTTCCTTGTCCCCCCGTGCATGCATGTGACCCCATGCAACCCCCCCTCATTTGTGCGCGACCCATCCACATCCCATTTTGTGCCTAACATGCCTCCCTGAAGCCTCCTGAAATAAAAAATGCCCCCCTCGCATGTGCAGCAGAGACACGAAAATCAGCCAACTGGTGGGAGGTGCATGCGCAACTGGTGGGAGGTGGAGCTGAGCTGGGTGATGGCTCGGGTGCCCACAGAGATGGCTCCGTGTGCCATAGGTTCATAATCACAGCTCTAGATTAAAGCAACAAACCCAGAATTCCCAAGATTTTTAAGTGAAATGAACTTCATTAGCACAATCTTGTTGCCCTGACAGACACAGACACATACATATATAGTGTATATTCATAACAGATAATTCTGTCTAGTAATACTGTTTGTATTCTCAGATCAAGCCACCATTCTTTGTGTGGAGATATTGGCTGATTTGGGGCTAATGACAACTGGATGAAATCAGTATCTTTGAACTGCAGACTCACACACATGAGGGCAATGAGAATTCAGTATGCAGCATTTTGAAACGTTATGGCATGGTAAAACACATTAAAATTTTAATTATGGATGGAACAAAAGCTTCAGCTTGCGTTTTAATAAAGGTATTTCTACCTCTTCAAAGAAAACCACTTCATTAAATTTAAAAGTGCTATGTGCGTAGAACTCAAAGCATTGTTAGAAACCCCACACACCCACTTCAGTGTTGCTCCCCACTGGGAGGAGGTTCCAAAATATTTCTAGCAGGACTACCAGATTCTGTAACAGCTTTATTCCCTGCCCTCTATCTGGTAAACTCGCAAAATTCATTTTTCTCACCATGTACATGCATACATCAGAATTAGACTGTTGTTTCTCCTTGTCATATGCGGGTAAATGCATAATGCTGTATTTATTTATTTATTTGTTTGTTTACTATTTATTTATTTATTTATTCATGTTTATGTAGTGTATATTGGAGATGGAGACCTTGAGAGCTGTATACAATGAAATTTCATTTTCATGCATGCCAATTAGTGTACATTCAAAGCAGAGGTGGGTTGCTCCCGGTTCATCCCGGATCAGCTGAACTGGAAGTAGCAGTGGTGGGAGGCTCCGCCCACCCACCCAGATGCTTCTGTGCAGAAGTGTTGTGTGTGTGTGTGCTTGAGTGAACTGTAAGTAAAAAAATGTAAGTAAAAAAAATGGCAACCCACCACTGATTCAAAGCGACAGTAAAATTATTCTAAGTCTAAATCTAAGTCTAATAAAATTGGTTACAACTCTACTTCAGCCCAAAATCTGAAAAAGAGCATCTACTATTGGCAAAATCTCAAAGATTGATACTTCTGTTTCTCAAGCTGTCAGGCATGTCCTAGCTTTAAACATCATCCATAGCCTGCTGTATCCTGTTTAGCATTTTTCGATTGTGAGCCACCCTGAGTCCCCTTCGGGGAAAAGGGCGGCATATAAATGCAATAAATTCCAAATTCCAAATTCCAATTTTGTTTCTCAATGCAAAGCTGATGTATAGAAGATGTTTTTTTTTAATCTCATTAGGATGAAGAAGTCCATGGATGTGATACACCTGAGAAGAACCTGCAATTTGATTGTGAATATGTTGTGCAGATGCCAAAAGCAGCAACTCCAGAAAACCGTTTACATTTTGTATCAAGTCAATGAACTAATACACAAGTTTATTAGTTTATGATTGGGAAGCCAAAGGATGAAATAGGTGAAAACATTACCCCTAAACAATTAGAAAAGTATCCCAAACAAAATTCTAAAAATCCTAAAGGCTCCCTCAAGTCAAATTCAATTTTTTAAAAAAAGCAAAGTAAAACAAAACCTACTTAGATCCAAAATTTTGGCAAATAACATCTCAAATCTACTCTCTGTTGAGATGTATTGCAATGTTCTGCTTTGTGGTACTTTCACAACAACTTTACCTACATCCATTGGGTTTCATTTGTCATTTTCGTTCTCACCAAGAGAACCCTCCTCATTTAGTCAACAATCCTATATACTGTACAGTGGTGGGTTCTGGATCCCGTTGCAACTGGTGTGGTGCAACAGAGCCTGGAGTCCACCACATGAACACATGCAGCATGCGTGCACATGCATCCTTACTCCCTGCAATGCTCCGCAATGTCTCTGTGAAGCTCAGCTGCTCAGCGGAGTGTCAGCAAGAGCCGTATGCTCCATGTGCACGGAAGCACCAAAGAGCTCAAATACAGGTAAGGAGGGCAGGCATGTGGGTGAGCCCTCCAGAGCATTGTACCAGAAAGTTATCCGGTGCTCCTGGCAGGCACCGGTACGCCCGTACCGGGGTGTACTGGCTGCAACCCACCACTAATACTGTACATCTAAGGGGGAACAGGGAGGAGCACCATTACAAATTTCTGCATATTTCAAAAATAATTCGAAAGAGTTGCTTTGGTTCATGTGAGCTCAGCACCTTTCTGCTATTCATAAAAAAAATGTAGTTGTTTTAAGAACTGTATTAAAATACATTGTTTCAGTTTATTAAAGCAGAAGCATCTTTTTTTCAGGATAATATGGAGCTCACATGAGGTCAAAATCACTTTTCCCAAGTCATTTGTGAAGTGTGAACAACCAGGCTATACATTTCCTAGTCCATCTACTGGCATACATAGATAAACACAAACTGGGCATAAGTACTATGGCTCCAAATCACAATATAAAATCTTCAGGTTCATATTTTAAGATATTATTTAAGCATATATATTTACTCTTGATTAGAAATCACTAATATTTACCTATGAACCATAGATTTCCATTAAGCAATACAAAGAAACCTAAATAAATGCTGCATCTATATTACTAAAATGATGGTCATCTGCCTTAGTAAGACCACACTTGGAATACTGTATCCAGGTCTGGTCACCACAATATAAAAATGATGTTTGGATGATGGGCTGGCTGCTAAAGCAAGATCATGGCAGACACTTGAAAGTAAATCAGGAAGACTGTAATTGGGGTGTGTGGGCCTGTCTGTCTCACAAGAACAAAGAATGCTTATCAACAGGAAATATGCATGTTTAAAGCTTGTAGCAATTATGGGTAGTTAGAAAGGTGATAAAAGTAACAAGAATTAGACAACTTGCAGACCTCAGCTAAAAGTTACGAATAGAGATGGCCAGCAGCAAATGAAATGTCTATTAGATAATTCCTGGGGCATTCATTAGCCAAGGCTTAAGAATGGGACAGCTATAAACTAATAGAACAAATTGTAGAATTATTGCTAAAATGTTTATTAGAGGATAGTTCTTATTATTTCACCTTGTCCCGCCTTCTCCTTTAGTGAAAATGTATAAAGTTTTCTTAATCCTTTGTTCTTGGTTCTTGGCCTTTTGACCAGGAACCCTTTTCCTTGGAGTATTCCAATAAAAAACAATCAGATAACCTGCACCTTGTGTCTGGCTTCCATCATTGGCTTTGGCACCAGTCTCAGACCTGAATTGGAGACAACAGGACTCTGGAAAGAGTGCAGAGAAGAGCAACAAGAATGATTAGGGAGCTGGAGGCTAAAATATATGAAGAACGGTTACAGCAATTGGGTATGTCTAGTCTAATGAAAAGAAAGACTAGGGGAGACATGATAGCAGTGTTTCAGTATTTGAAGGCTCCTACAGGGTCAAACTACTTTCCAAAGCACCAAAGGGCAAATCAAGAAACAATGGATGAAAACTAATGAAGGAGAAAAGCAACATAGTACTAAGGAGAAAATCCTTAACAGTGAGAGCAATTAGCTAATGGAATAACTTGATTTTAGAAAATGACAATTAATCTGAAATGATATAGGGTCTTCCACTTGAGCAGGGGTTGGATTACATGACCTCTTCTATCTCTTCCTAGGACCCGCCATCCTGGGCCCAACATTTGGGAAGCCAGGCTCTGCCTGTCACAAGCCAGGACAAAGGGTGAGTGATGGTAACCTTGGCCCAGTTGGTCTGGCTGGTAGCACCTCATAAGGAGCCCTTTCCAGGGTTACAGGAGAAGACGGTCAATGGTTTTGAAGGTGGAAGATGGCTTTATGCTCCAACAGCCTATAAAGCGGAGAACCATCTTCAAGGAGAAAGAAAACTCTGATTACAAACCTCCACTGCCTTGTGGCTATCCACTACTGGAAAAGACTTCAGGAGTCAACCTTGAGGCAAAATCCGGAGCCTTGGAAGCAGTTAGTAACTGTGTACAACCATGTTCTGGTAACTCCTGCAATGCAGCTGGAACCAATCATATTGGCTATGCCATTCCATTAGACCATTTCAGTGATGTGAAGAGGGGGAATCTGCTGCTTGGGTAACAGTCTATCCTCCATATTAATCTACCCAGGCCTCGTGCTCTGGAGAGGACACTCCAGCTTTACCTCTTTCCAGAGCATGATACCATAGTCTTTTGAGACTGATGGATGCCAAGGTGTCTAGCCCCTTCCAATTATATTGTTCTATATTCAGGATAGGTAATGGAACCTATTAGTCTGCTTGGAACTAATCCTAAGAGCTGTCTATTAAGAGAGATATGCAGGCTGGATTTTAATTTAGGAAGAATCATCAAATAGGAATTCAGCATGAATTCTAGTTCTTGTTTTATTTTTACTCTAAATAACATATCTTTCTAGATAAGCTACCTAAACTTAACATTTTTCTCACAGATAGTCCTTGCCAGTTATTAATGTTTCATGTGTTCCCATCTTCTATATGGTATGGTGTGGAAGCCTAAACAAAATTGTTGACAGTTGCCATCAAGAAAGCATCTTGTTTCCCTAGAATTTGTTTTCACATTACCACATCTGTTCAAATTAATTTTAGGAATGTCATCTGATTTCAAAGAGGGCTGAACTTTCTGATATCATGTCCTGAACATCTAAGGTGATCCTAGTCATAGAGGTTATTGAACAAAAGTCAATTAAACTTGATAGAACAATTACATGCATCAGCATCCCTGTCCCTGCTTTGTGTCATAGGAATAGTTACAAGCAGCTTTTATATTTATTTGTCATCTGAATTGGGAACCCATTTTTCTGAGTGACCTGCATCATGACCGAGCTTCCTTATTTTGCAGCCAGATAACTTGTCATGTTTGGATGCCTTGTGAAGTGTGATTTCCATGGCATATTGTTCATTTGCTACTAGTGGTATCCATCTGCCAAACTGAAGGGGATTAAGAAGACTTTGATAGGTACTTGTAAAGTTGGATTTGTCTTGTGAAAGAAGATAGAGAATGAAGTGGCAGACAGCTAGGCAACAAAAATAAAGGGATTGTTTTTCTTAGAAATACTTTCCAACTTTCAAAATCTCTATAAGTGACACCTAGTGCCTTTTTCCTGGGGCTCACACAGTTTTTTGCCTTACCACTCCCATATATCTATTGAGCTTCTACCACTTTCCCTACCACTCCCATATAACTATTGAGCTTTAGAAATTCTACATTTCTAAAGTTGCTTTCAGAGTCTTTTAAATGTTGGTTGTGTAATGAATAATGCATACAAGTAAAATTATTAGAATAGAAAATTGTGTTGCATTATGTTACATGGTATTACACAATTGAATTGCCATACTATGCTATGCCATACCATAGCATAGAAAAACATAACAAAAACCCAATCAAGCTAATATGACCACATGTGGTGATGTCACAACACTGTTTCATTACTTTCAATATGTAATGCTATTAAGAATAAATAAAATATATATAGAAGCCACAATTGGCAGCAATAAGTATCAAATGCCATCAAAGTTACCATCATACAAAGGAATTACAGAAGAAAGGATTCAAATTACAAAGAAGCAGTTTTCAATTGACAACAGAAATAATTTCCTAATCTCAAGAGATGTTCAATAATGTCACTGTCTAGGTGGGAGGGTGGAATCTTCTTTATTGAAGGATTTGAACAAAGACTAGATAATAGTCTGTTATTAATGCTGGTTATGGATCAGATTAGGTGATTTCCAAGGTCTCTTCCAAAGTTGCATTCTTTGATTCTTCATGATTTCCAGAGATAAAAATTATGGGAGTAGTACTTAACTGAAGGCAATTAATAATTTATTAATGTAATTAATTTCCTGTTTAGGAAACAATTATTTCCTAATTAATAGGAAAGTCAAATTCCAATTTAATGTGCATTTCTTATCCAGTTTGTTTGCTTTATTGTTCACAATTCAGGGTTTTTTTCTTAAAAGCTTATAGAGACCTATCTCTGATAAAATTCAAATACTTCAAATAACTTTTTATATATGGAAATATATTACTTGTTGGTTTACCTTTACACAGTTGTTCAGTGGTACATACATAATGGAGAAAATTGTCAGATACACCATGATTGACTATGTGCCATCAAATCATTTTTGATTTCTAGCAACTACTGTATATATAGATTTTCCCTATGACAATTTATCAGGACACCCAATGATGTACATTGCCACTCTGATTCCATCCATCCTTACTAATGGTCATTCACTTCTTTTAATTCCTTTTACTTTTCATCAGAGCCTTCTATAGAGAGCTGGAGTAATGTATCTGAAGTAGGATAATTGGAGCTTGGTCATTTGTGCCATGATTGAGAATTCTGGTTTGATTTGTTCAATGGTAAATTTCTTGGCTATCCATGGTATTTTCAGGAATCTTCTCCCACACTAAAGTTCACAATATAGCCACCAAATTGATATATCTGCAAACATCAGGCTCACTAGTAAATGACAAAAAAGGATTGTAATCTTAAGGATTGTAAAATGTAACCACTTAGCTGACACTTAGTGATCATCCAGATTTCTATAGACCAGATCTTGAAGCATTATTCAAGAGTAAAATCTTGAATACATGCTGTATATAAAGGTAAAGGTAAAGATTCCCATTGCACATACTGTATGTGCTGGTTATTCCCGCCTGTAGGGGTGGTGCTCATTTCCATTTCAAAGCTGAAGAGCCAGTGCTATCCGAAGACATCTCTGTGGTCATGTGGCCGGCATGACTATATGCCAAAAGTGTATGAAAGGTGGTTCCTATTTTTCTACCTGCATTTTTATATGCTGTCAAACTGCTAGGTTGGCAGAATCTGGGACAAGTAACGGGAGCTCACTCCATTACATGGTGCTAGGGATTCCAACCGCCAAACTGCTGACCTTTCTGATAGACAAGCTCAGAGTCTAGGTCACTGAGCCACCACGTCCCCTATACTGTATATACCAGGGTGCAATTCTATGCCCATGTGTATGCAAACAAGTTCCAATAAACTCAAAGGAATTGAGCATTAGTGCTTAAGGCTATACCATTAATGAAGTGCATTAATAAATGTGCATGTTTATATCACAAAGTTATAAATGGCAATGTAAAAAGTAGTTCTATAGTGAGTCATTAAATTTCTCTTCCTTTCTGTTGCCTACTACTAATAGTTTGTTGAGGCCTTAGTTTATCATCACCTGCAATTATTAAATGAACATAAAATAGGATTTGATATGTACAAAACAGAAGGCTGAACAATCCATGGTTTTCTCAAGTTTAAAGTTTTCTAAAGAGTCCCCTACAGTTTTTATGTAATCCTATCCAAGGCTTGGTTATCACTTGCAACAAGATCAATAAATCATAGAGATAGGTCAGTTCCTTGATATTCTTTGTTAGAACTGAATTAATAAATACAATATGGATGGGAAATATTTTCTATAACAACGAGTTTCTTGGTAAAATGAGCAGTAGCTAACACTAATGTGTAATTATTTTTTCTTCCCTAAACAATTGACCAGGGAAGTGTGTGTTTACTATCATGCCAAACCTGACATAAGCCTTATACTCTGAGTAAATTATCATTGTAGTAGAATTCAAAGGCAACCTAGGTAACCTGGATGGAATATAGGTTCAGATAATTAATTTAATGTATTACAATGTCAATTGCTAACATGCCAGAATGGGAATGTTTCCAGTTGAAAATTGCCTCCAGAATTAAAATATTTAAAACACTAAGTGTATTGATAAGGGACGTGGTGTCTCAGTGGCTAAGATGCTGATTTTGTGGATCTGAAGGTCGGCAGTTTGGCGGTTCAAATCCTTAGTGCCACATAACAGAGTGAGCTCTCATTACTTGTCCCAACTTCTGCCAACCTAACAATTTGAAAGCATGTAAAAATGCAGGTAGAAAAATAGGAACCACCTTTGGTGGGAAGGTAACAGCATTCCGTGTGCCTTTGGCATTTAGTCATGCCAGCCACATGACCACAGAGACATCTTTGGATAGTGCTGTCTTTTTGGCTTTGAAACGGAGATGAGCACTGCCCCTAGAGTCGGGAATAACTAGCACATATGTGTGAGGGGAACCTTTACCTTTACCTTTAAGTGTATTGATAAATACTTGTTGGCCCATGCCAGATTGGATGTGTGGAAATATGGAGAAAGAAGTAACTAGAATGTATGATTTACAAACATCCATGCCCTCTATATGCTTGATTTTTATAGGATTAAAACTGGGACGGCTGCTCCCATAACAGGTTTTTGCATTTGTCCTTAATTCAGAAAAAATGTACTCCTAAGGGAAGTTGTGTGAATAAATCCCATTCATGAAATGTGATTCCAATATCACAGTAAGTTTTTAGTTAGTTGTCTAACTTACTCTTGCAAATAACGTGGCACAAAACTAAGAAATATCAGCATAATCACTTTTAGAAAGAGCTCTGCCAGTGCCAATTAGGGAATGAAACCAAGAGAACTTCTAAAAGACACAAAGGAAAGAGAATGAAAAAGCAATTGAATGCTAATGAGCATTTAGAGACTTCACTTGGTGCTTGAGGTGCCATTGATTAGCCTTCCTAGCAAGTGGTCCTTTACTGCTCCCAGTTTGAAGCCAATTGGATTTTTTTTCCTTTCCAAGAGAAATTCTCCAGGCTAAATTCTCATCTAAGTTACACCAGGAGCATATTTGGGAAAAAGTGAACTCTGCTGTCTTTGTGAAATTAATCCCTCTTCAGATTGGAGGAAATAGGGGTAATAATTCAGTCTCTGAACTTTGCCAGGAAGGCATCAGGCTTGGAGCAATCCTTTTTTAAAACTAAAATTTGAATCAATTAGCTTTTTGGTTGAAAACAGAAGAAAATAAATCTTTCACTTTAACTTTTCTTTTGTGGGGGCAGGGCTGAAAATATGGCAAAATGCGGCATACTAAAATTAACAATATACTGTAAATGCTGAATTTTCATCCCTAGATAATTATTTATTTTAATCTAATAAAAAAATAAATGTTATTTCCTGATTTCTGAGGCCAAAGTTTTATGTTATGCCTGAATGTATGTATGTATGTATGTATGTATGTATGTATGTATGTATGTATGTATAAAGACATCATTAAACTGTGAACAGTTTTTCAAGGAGCCTGTATGATCTTTGCTGATAAATACTGAAATGAAAAATAAAGTCAGTGTTGCTTATTGTAGAAGTCAGGGGGATGATGGGTTTTCTTCCCCACCCCTCCCCCCAATCCCTTGTATCTTTGGGTGGGAATGAATTACTAATTACAAAACAACCATGTACTTCAGCATTTGCAAGACCCTTAGTGTTCGCAAAAACAAGCTAATTATGCTTGAAAAGGTTTTCAGCCACAGCTCACTTGCTGGCACAAATTATGCTGTTTAAAATAAAGAGAAGCTGTTTGGAATATTTGCCTGTATTTATTTTCATCCATGCAATACACACAATTCTAACATTCTTAGGAAAAAAGGTAGGGGTTTCAAAGCATTGCTTTAATATTCTGATGGAAGGGGGGGAAGTCCCTAGGTTAATTGGGGGTGGGGTATCTCAAAAATTAAGATGGGAGCTTTTTTCTATTACATTCATGTTTTCAGGACCAGTATTTTTTTCCCCAACACCATTTTAGATCTTCATTGCTTGAATGCATCCAGTTGGGATCTCTGGACCTGAACAAAACATGACCTTTCATCATGTCTGTGTTCTATGTCTTGTTCTTCCTTGCATTGTTGTAGATATGCCAGGTGATTTGTGAGTTAAAGTTGCTCTGTTATGGGCTGTTTCAGCTTTTCTCCTGCTTTGTAGCTTAGGAAATGATGTTTTATTGTGAACAGAAAACAGTAAAAAAACAGTTTTATCTCTGTTTGCTTTAATCCTGATGATTTCCAGCCAACAACACAAAACTTGTAAAGCTTATGAAAATAAGAGATGATTTATAGCAGGGATGTGAAACTGGCAGCCCACAGGCCAGATGTGTCATGCGCAGGCCACGCGCACGCCAGCTCCATGAAGGGAAAAAGTTGCAATACATCACATGATGGCAACATGACACAGCGAGTTTGACACCAGTGGTCTATAGGAAAACTGAACCCAGATTTAAGAGTTCTCTGGTAAAATACCTCCATAAATCCAATCTGCAAGTTTGACTAATTTTATTCACATAGTTAAAGCAATTTATACCAACTGCTCATTCAGAAAGACCTCCATACATATAAATCAATTTACTAAAAAAACAATCAAAGCAGTGCAATCAGTGCAATATTACAATTAGAGACAAATAAGAAAAAAAATCTAGGAAATTGTACCATAACCAAAAAACCCCATGCCTGAAAGTTTCTTTCAGGCAGTTCTAATATTGACAATTGATACAAATCATCAATGCACTGTTGCCAGTTGCATATACAGTACATGTATTCTTCCAGCTGTGTATAATTATTATTTTGGCCATCCAGGGGGGAAGAAAAACCTGTCTATGAAGCCATTTCTCATGCAAATCTATAGCATACAGATAAAAGGGCTTCCTTAATATGCAATGATTGGCCATTATTAACAGGCCAAGTGGATTAGATCAAATTATGTCAATAGTACAGTATAACTAGTTTATAGAAAGAGAACAAAATTTGTTGCAATCTAAGTCCTTGAATCTGGGATAACATCAGCATTTGGGAAAATGCATTTGAGCAAGAGTTTTCGAAAGTCTTGGAAACTGCATAGTTAAAACAAAATTAATATCTGAAGGCATAGGTTCCAAGAAATTATATATCATGGTTGAGTTGCAGACAGAAGGAATCTGAAAAAAACACTGAGAAAGCCTAAAGGCTATTCTTCAGTTTATGAGATTTTGTCAACAAGTAAACATGCATGGAATAACAATGTTGGCACTTAGTCTCCTATTGCAACCATGAACTGCCAGTTCCTATTACAGAAAAGTAATTGCTTTAAAAACAAATAACCAAACAAGCAAAAACTAGTGATGGCTTAAACCTTCAGAAATACTTTCTAATTCTGCTCAAAGGGATCCTGCTGCTGTTCCAGCTACTGACTTCAACAAGAAACCCAGTTGATGATCATGTTCATCAAATTATCAATGATGTGAAATTGCTCCAATTAAAATATAGCTACCATTATTCCCCTAGGCTGCACTTGCCCTGCTGTTCATTTTCATCTCTCTCTGCCTCTTGGCTTGCAAGTGCAGATTTTGCTAATCTTTGCCTGTGGCATGAATAATACCTAAACTAATCTTTCCCAGCCAGCAATATTGTTTAGGCTGACGGTGGTTATGACAGAATCTCTGTGCTTAGAAGGGGGAAAGGGGGCTGCTGATGAGGCCTCAACTGACATTAAAAAATTTTTTACCCACCTTAAGTGAGACACTAGAGACATTACTTTGCACTATGCCAGAGCTTTTCATCAAAGTTTTACACATTTTAATTAAACATTTTAACACACCTTTTTGGTAAGAATGCAGAATTATCTCCATGTTACAGATGGGGCAGAGGTAAAGATACAGACAAGAAAAGTGACTTACCCAAAGGCAAGACAAACAAACAGAGGCAGAATTCATTATGTGGATTCTTAAAAAATCTATGGCCAGTCTAATTGTAAAGCTATCAGACAGCTTCCAGCCAAATTTCATCTTTGAAGAATAATTAAAATAACTTTTAAAAGTTAGTGTGAAAGTCCCATAAACTCAGTTTTCCAATGTTCACAACACTGGTTCAATATTTCAAAAGCTCTGAAGAATCATAGCTAAAAATTAACATCTAAAATTGTAATTGTATGAATATGAAAGACAAGATTTAAAAATCCATTGTAGATCCTATCTATTGTCTCTGTTTTATTCTCTTGTCTCCCTTTGCTCATGTGCTGTTTGGGATTGATTAAAGCATAGATTCTTGTAACAGCTGAACTGGGAAACAATGACTTAATCACCATCATGGTTATTAAATAGTTAAAACAAAACCTTCACTTCTTCACATGTACTCCTCCATTACAATTCTTATTTATAAGCAAGCTTCAGTAGAAATTAAATGATTTCTCAGCTGAGTTAGGGAATAAATTGCAAAAGCCTTCATATCCAGTTATACTTAAACTGGATAGGGTGTGTGATTGTGTGGCATTCAGTTGGTATAAACTCTTCCAGCAAGAAAAACAATTTTTTAGTGAGGATGAGTTGTTTCTTACCTAGTACTTCAGGTCTTCTACTGATGCATTCAGCTTCTTGCTGCTGGTTGTCCTATTTTCTCTTTCTTTTCTTTCACCTTTCCCAGCATAATAGACTTTTCCAGAGAACTATGTCTTTTTGTGTTGGGTCTAAAACATGATAATTTGAGCCTGCTCATTTGCATCTTAAGTGAAAATTCTGGATTGATTTCCATTTGTTAGCTTTCAGGGCTTTCCATTGTAATCATAGGAATCTTCTCTAACACCAAAGTTCAAAATTGTCCATACTCCTTCTATCCTGCTTCTTCAAAGTCCAATTTTCACTTCTGAAGTGTGTCACATGAAAAACCATTCCCCATACAATTATGAAATTTGTACATATAGATGCATCACGGTATCTCAGTATCTTTTCCAACACCTTCCTTGTTTTTTCTAACTAAGTGCTAATCCGTGGTCTATTTCTTGACTGTTGGTTTCTTTAATGTTGACAGTTAATCCTAAAAAGCAGAAGTTATACACCAATTCAGTACCTCCACTGTCAGTTCTAAGGCTGGTTGCTGTTTCTCTTGTCATTTGTTTGGTGTTTTTTATACTGAAGTCCCTTTTTCACTATTTCTTTACTTTCATTATTAGAGTTTGCAGATCACACACAGTTATGACACATATAAAAACCAGGTGAAGTGTCAATTTCACTATATGACTACCATCTTCACTATTTTTACCACAACTGGTTCAGATACAATATAATTGCTTGTTGTTTGTTCCAACAGCTCTCTGAAATTCTTTGTACGTTCTTTCCTGAAATGTTTGTTTTTCTTGGATTTCACTTCTCTTTTCTTCTCGGCACTTACCCCAGTTTTTTTCCCCTGACATCCCATTTGCTTTTTTCTATTTCTTGGTCTTGGATAGTGTATTTTAACAGTGATAATTAACAACTTCTTTCATGTCATTTCAAAGTTCCTCTGGTTCCCCATCACTGACATTCAGGATTTCCAAGTAATTGGTGATGTTCTGCTTGAAAATGCTGGTTATATCTTCAAGATCTTCTTTTAGGAACTGGTTGGCCTTTTTCTTCCACTTTAACTTGACTTGGAACTTGCACATAACCACTTTGTGATTTCTTACGCAATCAGCCCCTGCCTGTATCTTTGCTGTTATAACTGAGCCCTGCTATCCCCTTGTAAAAAGCTATAATCAATTTGATTTCCATGTACTCCACCTGGTGATGTATGTATGTATGTATGTATGTATGTATGTATGTATGTGTGTATATATATATATATACACATACATACATACATACATACATACATACATACATGACTATATATATATATATATATATATATATATATATATATATATATATATATATATATATATATATATATATATATATAGTCGTTCTCTGTAGCTCAAAAGGTTAACTCCCTGCCTGGGAGGCAATGGAGCACAGGTTCGATTCCCAAAAACTTGGGTATGGCTAGCTGATGAGAGCTAAATAGCTTGAAATAGATCTATACTAGTCTCCCTTTATTTATTTATCAGCATAAATATAACAAATGTAACAAAAAAGGCAACAGTAAAAAATATTGGGTTTCTGTCTGGATGGTCTCTTGTGACGAGCCTAATGACAGAGAGTGGAAGTGTGACCTTCCTCCCATACTTGGGCATACCAGGGGTTGTGACTTTAAGTATATACCTCCCACCCTGGCTGGCTGATAAAGGAGTCGTTCTCTGTAGCTCAAAAGGTTAACTCCCTGCCTGGGAGGCAATGGAGCACAGGTTCGATTCCCAAAAACTTGGGTATGGCTAGCTGATGAGAGCTAAATAGCTTGAAATAGATCTATACTAGTCTCCCTTTATTTATTTATCAGCATAAATATAACAAATGTAACAAAAAAGGCAACAGTAAAAAATATTGGGTTTCTGTCTGGATGGTCTCTTGTGACGAGCCTAATGACAGAGAGTGGAAGTGTGACCTTCCTCCCATACTTGGGCATACCAGGGGTTGTGACTTTAAGTATATATATATTGTTGGTTATTTAAAGACTGTTAACACTGAATAAATCATTGCAATGGCAGAAGTGGATAATCCATTCTCTTGCTTCACTTCAGTTCCCTAGACCATGTAGTCCAACTACATTTTCCTCCTCAATATAGCCAAAGTTTGTCTGACACTTTCAGATTGAATTTAACCATAAATCTCATGACTTTCTTCTAGATCAATGGCTGGGATATAAATTTATCTTCTTCCAATCCAACATTCCTCAATCTATATTCAGCAAATATTAATATTACAGTGGATAAATGTTTGCTTCATCACACACAAACATACATTCAAGAGGTGGTATTCAGCAGGTTCTGACCAGTTCTGGAAAACCGGTAGCGGAAATTTTGAGTAGTTTGGAAAACCGGTAAATACCACCTCTGACTGGCCCTGCTCCCATCTATTCTCTGCCTCTCAAGTCCCAGCTGATCAGGAGGGAATGGAGATTTAACAGTATCTTTCTCCTGCCATGCCCACCAAGCCACATCCACCAAGCCAAGTCATGCCCATCAAACCACACCCACAGAACCAGTAGTAAAAAAATGAATCCCACCACTGATACATTCAAATAAAATGATGTCTTCACAAGTCTACTGTTATATACAAATATGTTTGAACAAACCCTTGAATTGTAGCATATTCCTTTCTGATCAGTAACATTGTCATATTTCTGAGGCCAGAATAGTTGAAGAAGACAGAGATGATCTCATTGAAAATACGTTTTTGAATTAGTAGCAAAGATTTGGCATAGCATTTCCAACCAGGGTTTCTGCTTCAGTGCTAAGCTGAAGGACACCACCACCTTCTCCATGCTGTGAAAATAGATTAATAAATGCACATCCACATCTTTTTACTTGTCAGGAATGTTACTACATATCCTCAGGGTGTAATTTCGTTTTACAGTTTTCATTCCCCTAAGCTTTTGTGTGGTGACATTTTTTGACAGACAGAGGGACATGGATGTGTGCATCTTTATGGGAATTCTCTGTCTAGATTGTAAAATCAATACTGAATCAAATGTAAATGCATCATCATCTCTGAAATACTGAGATGCTATGTTCAGTTTTCCAACAATTGTCATTTAATAATAAATTGGCATTGAGGGCTTTTCTCTTCCCTAACATTATTATTGATTAAAATATGAGAAAAATAATCAGTAATATTTTAGATGGCAGGTTAAATAAAACATGGTTTCAATGCCATTTTTGGCAAGCAATGTCCAATTTTTTAAAAATTTAAACCAAAAATCTTGACAAACCTGAACATTGGGCACTATCTAACAAAATGAAATTCAATGGCGAAAAAAGTAAGGTTCTATAGTTAGGTAAGAAAAACAAAATGCACAGGTACAGTATAGGTGGTACCTTGCTCAATAGTAGTAACTGTGTGAGAGATTTTGGAGTCCTAGTGGACAACCATTTAAATATGATCCAGCAGTGTCCCGCAGCTGCCAAAAAAGCCTACATAGTTCTAGGCTGCATAAACAGAGGAGTAGAATCAAGATCACATGAAGTGTTAATACCACTTTATAATGCTTTGGTAAGGCCACGCTTGGAATACTGCATTCATTTTTGATCACCACGATGTAAAAAAAGATGTGGAGACTCTAGAAAGAGTACAGAGAAGAGCAACAAAGGTGATTAGGGGAGTAGACGCTAAAACATATGAAGAATGGTTGCAGGAACTTGGTATGACTAGTTTAATGAAAGGAAGGACTAGGGGAGACATGATAGCAGTGTTCCAATATCCCAGGGACTGCCACAAAGAAAAGGGAGTCAAACCATTCTCCAAAGCACCTGAGGGTAGGACAAGAACCAATAGGTGGAAACTAATCAAGGAAAGAAGCAAATTAGAACTAAGCAGAAATTTTCTGACAGTTAGAGCAATTAATCAATGGAACAACTTGCTTCCAGAAGTTGTGAGCACTCCAACACTGGACATTTTTAAGAAGATGTTGGATATCCCTTTGTCTGAAGTGGTGTAGGGTTTCCTGCCTAGGCAGGGGATTGGATTAGAAGATCTTCAAGTTCCCTTCCAACTCTGTTATTCTATTCATCTGACGTATGTTCTCCTCTGGGATTATTTAGGATTGAGATTGGCAAGAATAGAATACCAGAGTCACAAAATCTATGCTGGCTCTTTATTGTCTTTCTGGTAATATTCAACCTGATATTCATGATGAAGTATTTTGAAAAAGGTGAAATCCTGTTCACATTTTTTCTTAAGGCATTTAGATTTAAGTAGACATCCATAGAGATAGAGACCCACTTTCTAATTCATGTCCAGTAAACATACACCTATAAACATACACCTATAAATTTCCCTTGTTCTAAAACACTTCTACAAGCTAAACAAATTTGTATGCATATGTTGTGTGGCAAGCTTTATTGTAAATTTGGAAAAGTGTGGATATCCTATTATTATTTTATGTCCAGAAGGGCAACCTAGCAAAGTTTTCATGAAATTGCAAAGCCAAAGACTTGCAGCAGAGATGGCTTAAGAGGTGTTCCTCAGTTCTTTTATGTAATTGTCTCCACCTTGATTTTGCTAACTATGCTTAGAATCAGAAAATGAGAAACATTTTCAGTTTTTGCTGTACATGAAAGAAACTCCCTTTTCTCAAGGCTTGTCAAACATTTTCAGAAGCACTGTAAGTTTTCTTTGTTGGAGACAGCTTGAGTGACAGGCGCTGCATATCAGGATGGGCAGTTTGTTCATTTTAAAAAAATAACTGTGCATTGCAGAAATATATGGAACAGGGCTTCTTTTGGCAATCTTAATTGAAGCCACTCATTTTCTTAACAGTGAAGGTTTTTGCACCAATAATCAACTTTTCTATGCACAATGGATTCAAGGAACTAGAATCATTTCTCACAAATTCTTTACATCATTTTTAAAAAATCAATCCTAGGCCTTCCATGATCTCAATGCCTTTCTAGACCTGTCCATGCATTTTTCTGCTTCTGGTCAGTTATTTTAAATGAGGGGGGGGGGTGTATTGTAGAATACTTGAAAGTCTATTGACTTTGATTGTGCTTCATCATGCCTCACGGATTCTAGTCACCTCAAAGCTTTTGTTCAGCATCCACTACAATCTACCAAATATTGGCAATATGTGCTGTGCAAAATGTCCAAATGTGAAACATTTTAAAGTATCCTTGTTCCTGAAGTTAAAAACTCTTTTAAGTTCAGAGCAGCTGTTCCAACTTTATTGGGAATGTTCCAGTGGTCTTCTGACATTCTGGAAGTAGTCCAATTCAAGCAAACTCATTTTAACTTCCAAACACTTGTTCCATATTTGGGGGAAAAAATGCTGCCTTAAATTGACAATATAAGTCAGAAGAAGTCCTTTTAAACCACCATGTTACAACCATTGTGTAAAGCCTGCAAAAGCTGTCATACTATTCTTGCACTGTGGTCTTTTAGAAGAAGTAAAAGGTAGGACATCTTTACACAAGAGTTGCTGCCCCCATAACAATTGCTCATTGTTTGATTGTGAAGGGAGAGGGCCACAGGTAGAAAGAAACTATAACAAATGTGAGTGGGATTGCTAGCCATTTTTTTGTAGACTAAGGAGTAGGATAGTTTTTTATTAGTCCAGGAACTGTGACAACTCAAAGGGCAGGTCGCTCTTTGAGTCCCACTTTTGAACTCTCTTATTTAACAGCTGGAGGGAGAATTGATTGACTCATGGTACTCCTTGCCTACACTCAGAGTTTCAGGGTTAATAAAAGTGAAGACAAACAAAAGTCAGTTTCAAAGTGGTTTGTGGGAGATCAAGGACTGCAAACAGAGTTAAACCTGTGCCACATGGCCTTTAGTCCAAATTGTAGAAAAATAGCAAAGCAAATAAGCAGCATGTTGTGAACAGATTTCTGAACCGTTGTATAACCTCTGAAGGAGAAGGCAATATAGATCTTTTTCATATAGTATGCAACATGAAACTGTAAAAGCAGGGTAGAAGTACAGCTATTAATCAAAAAGTGAATGCTGACATGAAAACATCTAAGACTCAGACTTCGGTGGTGTACTGATAGGTTTATGTTCTATATTTTCCCCCTAGCCTGTTATTCACATTAATCAGCCTTTTATTTGTTTGCACCCACATACTCCCAGTCAATCCCTATATCCATATCAGAGCAAGTACACAAGTCAGTCACTAGTAAAACTACAGCAAAGTTAAAAACTTAAACCTTAAAACAAATTATATGGCAAAACAGAATACAGGGCAAGAAAAAAAATATCAGGAGGAAGCAAGGGAGTAACAAGAGACAAGAATTTCTATTGCCTGTATTATGTCTCTAGAGAGCTAGTTTGATGGTTAAGGCACCAGGCCAGAAACCAGAATCTGTAACTCCTAGTTGTGCCTTAGGCACAAAACCAGCTGGGTGACCTTGGCCAGTACATTTTCTCAGTCCAAGAAAGGAAGCAATGGGAATCCACTTTTGATACCTTGCCAAGAAAATGGATTTGTGTTAAAGTAGTTGCCAGGAGACTAAATTGAAGGTGTACACATTCACCTACATGTTCATTCTCTCTCTCTTTTCACAACCTCTGGAAACAATATTGTAAATACTGGGATTAGGATAGTCTGAATGAATGGCCTTTTATTATTCCAACATTAGCCCCTTTAAGCAATAGCAATAACATTCTAGCTGGGGAATTATGGGAGATGAAGCCTTAGCATCTTAAAGTTGCCAAGTTTCTAAAACAGCAACAAAAAGATGGGGTTTTTTTGACCATCAAAATCAGTGAATGTTTCATCTTAGAACAAAGGACAAGAAAGAAAATTTATTTTAACCCAGTCCAAAATGCTGAAGTCACAGACTTTCTAAATATAAGGTGAATGACAGAGAAGCTGAAGTCTATTTTTTTCTTACTATTAAAATATTACAAGGTGTGTGAATGTCATGATTGCATAAATAAATCTCTTCCCCAATGAGGTGTTAAATATGGGGGATTTAACTGAGTCTGCCCACCATATATCAAGCTATGATTCATGATAAGTAAACTAGCACCAAAAGAGTTGGTGAATTAAATTCTGTAGAAAACAAATAATCCACATTTTCATTCCAAGCTTTCAGATGTTTTTTAATACATTGCTTTTTGTTCTTGTTTAGTTTTTTTAAATTGTATTTACATAATTCTCAGTTCCTCTATAGGGTCTTAAATTTAGTTCTCTATGAAGAAAATTTTCCTGAACTAACAGTATCTTCTTTGCCTCCTCTCTCTGCTTTTCTAGTATATGTATGCCAATATTATGCAATTTGGCATTTGCCAGATATGTTGGCCTTTAACACCTATAATTCCCAGTCAGCCTGGTATTGGTTAATGACTCCCATCATTTCTGATAGACACTTTTGAAAGAGTGATCTATTATTTTTCCTTGAGCTCACTGCAGGAGAACTACATCATTTTTGAAAAACAACAAATATCACTAGAAACTGCGAGCGATGCTGACCGTTTTTAATAATGTGGGCATTGCTCCATGATTGGTGATGCACGGTAATGAGGCTGACAAACTGAAGCAGGATGGGAGGATGTGTCTTAAAATGCAAAATTGATTTGACAGCTCTACCAATTATATTTCTTTGCCCTGTGACAACAATTAGCTGCAAAGCAAATGTATGTGGACGTATCTCAAAGATGCTGTTTTTAGACGTTTGCTGTGCAGAGGGCACAGAGGCATCAATAGCAGTTCTAAATTATTTTACTAATGTCCATTTCCTCTGATGGCCTCCTATTCAGACATTGAAATATTGGAGATCATCTCCTCTGGGACCTTCCTTCATGTTTAGCCTGCCCTCTACACTGGGGCAGGAAAGCTAATTGCTACAGAGCAAGCAGATGGCTTTATGAAAGTTCAAAACGACAGCAAGCCTCTGTTGGTAAATTATACTCCAAACCAAACCTTGTCCACCTTTCAAGGGTCAGATGAAAATTCCTCATGGTTAGCACTAAGCAGTTCTCGCTATTGCACAGATAGAGAGGAATGTTTGAATTCTGCTCCCCTGTGGGTCAGTCCAAAGACAAGCATTTGTGTCCCATGCCCCAGAGAGATAGGTTGTCCATTTTGATGAGGATAGTTCAAGATGTTGGGCATGTTTAATGTGGAAAACAGGCAATTAATAGGCACCATTGATCTTTAAATAATTGGCAGTCTGTCACATAGATGATGGAGAAAAAAATTAAAAATACCTCTTGCCAAAAATAAAGTATTTTTTTCATGTACGGCATGAACTCTGACTGTGGACCTGATTCTTTTGGATCATGTAAGTTCTTCTTTCTTAAAAGTGGTTTGTTTTGTTTTGAAACTTGATTTCATCATCATCATTGTCATCATCATCATCATCATCATCATCATCATCCATATTGAAAAGCCATGCATTTAGAGGGATCCGGGGGGGCGGAGCCTGTTGCCGAGGAGGGCTCAACCGAGCTCCTCTCAGAGATCTGGTCTGTATATCTAAATAAGATCATAGATATCACCCCTTTTTGGCTAAGAAAGGGGCAGGGAGTAGCTCTGTGTGCTAGGGTCTATTCGTAATTCACAGCCTTTCTCTTTTTTTTTGGCTGTGGACAGAGATTAGATCCAGCGTGAGCGGAGCTTTTATCTCCAGCCAGTTCTTCTCAGCTGCCTTTTTTGCAGCCCCAGACAGGTGAGCCCCTCCCCCAGGACAAAGCAAAGTTGTTTGAAGCTAGGATTAATATGGGCGGGTCCCACCCCTGTGAGGTTTATGCTTTTATTACTATCTTAAACACCAGCACCATTTGTCTTAGAGGCTTCTTTGTTTAAACGGACTTCAAAATGGCGATTTCTCCCCGTTGGTGACTGATAGGGGATGTACTTAGCCGGTTTTACCTTCCTGCAGACCGCTCCTTAACAAAATAATTTTTTTTTTTTTGGAAACAGAGGGGAGCGAAAGCGCTGTTTATTTGTTTATTTATAATGGCACCCAGGTCAAAATCGAAGCGTCTCTCTACAAATGTGCCTAAAGAATCTAAAGAATCTATACTGGAATCGCAGCCCTTGTCTCCTACGCCCTCTACTGGAGAATTTTTAACAAAGGAATTTTTCTTTCAAATGCTTAATGATTTTAAACAAGAAATTAAGGAATTTGTATTGGAGCTATATGATGATTTAAAGTCTAAAATTGACCAAATGAAGGCGAATACGTTTGCAGCCGTGTCTGCCCTGTCAGATTATTCTGCTGAAATAGAGAATAAATTGGAAAGCTTGGAGGAGGCTAATTTTAATTTGACTACTAATATTCAAATATTACAACAAAAAATTAGAGACACTCAAGAACAGCTCGTGATGATAAACTTTAATAAGAAGGCATTCGCAATAAGAGTCAGAGGATTCCGCGAAAAGGAGCGAGAGAATCTGAAACAGACCTTTGTTGAAGCCTTCAGCCATGTGGTGGGAAGCCCGGGACTTAACTTTGATTGGCAGATTCGGAAAATCTATCGCCAGAACTCGTTGGTAGCGGAACAGCGACAGCTCCCGAGGGACATAATTATATATTTTTCCACAAAAGAATCCAGAAACGCGATTATGCAAAAGTTTCATAATAATAGTCTGCGAGTTGATGACCAGGACTTGATTGTCTTCAAAGAAATACCTTTCCAGATGTTGAGAGCAAGAAGAGACTGTGCTTTTTTAACTAAAGAGCTTAGAAATCAACAGATTCAATATAGATGGGAGGCCCCAGCCGGCATTACGGTCACATTTGAGAATCAAAGACTTCGTCTTAACTCTGTTTCGGAGGCTCGAGATTTCTATTACAAGACTTTGAAGGCGGGACTTCCTGATTCACTTGGAAAAGAGGAGAGACAAGCTGAAGGAGAAGGCAAGCAACAGACCACATGGCTGCAAGATGGAGGGGGTAGCCTTTCCTCCCTCGGAGAAGCAGAAAAGCAGAGATCGAGGATTTGGACATTTTAAAATATTTGCCAAAGTTGTGGACTGAATGGGGGTTTGCGACCTCTCTCTGGTAGAAAAAGCGGAACTTATTGGTGGGGTGATACTGATTGTATATATGTAAAATGAATGCGGAATGATTTATGTTGTTTAAATTCTGTTAGAAGGGATTACTTTAAAACAGAAGGTAAACTGATTCTTGTTGAAAGTATTATTTGAATATGTGGAATGATCCATGCTATTTAATTTTTATTAGAAGGGAAAGCTTGGTGAAATTATTTTGAGTTAGATTTTAAATTAATGTCTGCATAAATTTGATAGTGGTAAATATCAGAGAAGCAAGGGATGAGGGTAAAATGCATGCGGAATGATTTACGTATATTGGTGGGGTGATATTGAATGTATATATGTAAAAGGATGCAAAATGATTTATGTTGTTTAAATTCTGTTAGAAGGGAAAGCTGGACGAGATTATTTTTTAAAACAGAAGGTTAACTGATTCTTGTTGAAAGTATTATTTGAATATGTGGAATGATCCATGCTATTTAATTCTTATTAGAAGGAAAAGTTTGGTGAAATTATTTTGAGCTAGATCTTAAACTAATGTCTGCATAAATTTGATAGTGGTAAATATCAGACAAGCAAGGGATGAGGGTAAAATGCATGCGGAATGATTTACGTTGTTTAAATCCTATTAGAAGGGAAAGCCGGTCGGGATCATCTTAAGATAGAATGTAAACTGATTTTTGTGTAAAGTAATACTTGATCCACGCTGCTTAAATTTTACTAAGAAGGGAAAGTTTGGTTAGATTATCTTGAATTACTGTTTGAAAATAAGGTTAAGAAAGATTATTTACGCTGTTTAAATCCTATTAGAAGGGAAAGTTTGATTATTCTTCTGTAAAGTAATATTTGAATATGTGGAATGATCCACGCTGCTTAAATTTTACTAGAAGGGATTATTTTTGAGCTAGATTGTATATTGATGTCTATACAAATTTGTATAAATGTTTATCTGAATACAAGGTTAAGGAAGAGGAACGGGAGAGTCTACAGGAGGTTGGGGTAAATAACAAAGAAGTAAGAGACGAGAATAAAATATAGATAGAATGACTTACACTATTTAAGCATAGATAAAGATGGGGGGCTGAGCTTAACACAAAGAGTTCTTTTTCTTTTTTCTCCTTTTTCTTTTTTCTTTTTTCTTTTTTCTTTTCTTTCTTTTCTCTTGTTTTTCTTTCCTTTAATATATTACTTTTATTTTTAATCCATACGAACACAAGATACTTTAGATAGAAGGCAGTGCCAGGTGTGGGCCCTGGGAAGTCGGGAGGATTAGGGATGGGGATTTATGGGGGGTGGGTGGGTGGGTGTTAACATAGTCTCAATAAGAACAAGAATGCACTTATATACGGTTGTTTTTTTCTCTCTTTTTTTTTTCTCTTTTCTTTATATTTTTTTTCCTTGGTTTATTTTAATTTTTATCAGATTAAACAACACTTGAATAAAGGCATACACCAAGGAGGGAGGTAGAGGGAAAGAAGAGGGAGGAGTAAGGAAGGAGTAAGGGGAATGTAAGGAGGGCGTGTTGGGAGTAAGGGGAGAAGGAAGGTTTGAGGGGAAAGGGAAGTAGGAGGGGAGTGCTAGAGGGAGGAAAGGAAAGTTGGAGGGGGTAGATAGGGTGTATGGAGGATGGAAGTGTCAGGTGGGGTTGTGAATGATGAGTTGTGTTTTCTTTTTTATTTATTTTTTATTTTGTTTTATTTTTATTTTTTTTTCTTATAGCAAATATCCTGTATATAAGTGATTGTAAAATGGAATGTGAAAATGAATAAAATATATTTAAAAAAAAGAAAAGAAAGAAAAGCCATGCATTTTCAGCTGTCTGTGTCATACAGGGTTATGAAATTGAAATACACATTTAAGTGGGGCCCTTTGTTTTGTGAATAAGGAGGTGTTATGTAATTGATCTTATAATGTATGCAAAGCAACCTTCCTGGCTTACATTTGTGGCAAATACTCAGAATATTGGGGGGAAAAAACACCAGCAGTTTCAATATTATTTATTCATATATTCCACATTTTAAACATTAAAATGAAACATTACAAAAGAAGGAAACTGAGTGGGTAAAGAAGGGTAAAGGACCCTTCTTGAATTTATTTGAAATTAAATTACAACTTCCTCAAATCAATCCAATGTATTTTAATAGTATCCACAGTGCTTAGTTATACTTCAAAATTAGGACCAGTTGCTATTGTTCAAAGATATAGAGTGTCTGCATTTTTCATGGTTACTATAGATCAGGGATAGTGACTTGTGACTCTCCAGATGTTACTAAGGGACAACTTACAATAGTATCAGTCAGCAGAGGAATCCTCAAGGGATGCTAGTTCAGCAATACTAGAGGACCATAATTTTCCCACAATGAGAAAATATGTATTAAGTCTCATGGAACTGATAACTTAAGAAAGTCATTTAGTATTTCCTTCCACAGTCTTTCACAATAAGGCAGGGATATGTCTAAGTTTTGGTAGAACCTGATAAATGACTCAGTTGCATTTAATTTGATGAAGGTTTCCAGTAAAAAGACTTAAAAGATTTAAAGTAAATCAGGAACATTCATGACTGATGTTCACATTTTATAGTCATCACGTTATAAAAAAGAGTAGCAAAATTTCAATTGTTCCATATAATAGCCAGATAAGAAAAAAATGGCAGAAGAAGAGTGGAATCAAGTGATTGACATGTTTACATTTTATCATAGAAAGCAGTCCATCAACAGGCTTCTAATTCCTGTTCTACAAATGGAACAAAGTAAAAGAGATACTGAATGCCCACTTGCTGTATAACAAGGCATATCTACTATTGGCAATGATCCACAACTTTCACTGGTTGGTTGATTGGGTCATGAAGTTGATATTGATTCTTAGAAGCAACATAGATCTTTTCCATGTCCACAAATTAGACAGTAGCACTGCCATCTTAACAAATGAGATTTAAATTAGATTTTAACAAACTCCCCTAAAATAATAGATAATTGCAACATCTATGTGGAATTTTGTATTGTCTCTAAAATCTGCATCCCAACTTCATACAAAAGAGAAAAGCATAATTCACATTCAGGAATATGAGAATTCTGTCCAGAGCAATGAAAATGAAGCCTAAGTGTATGGTGAACTTTTAGCAGTTGCATGAAACAGCATCAGTGTGGTTTTGATGGTGATAATCATATTTAGCCTTTGTACAGTGCTTCATAAAAATAAGGATGTATTATTGGACTGAAGTTTACATTACAATTGCTTGGAGAATCTAACAACATTAAAATAAACGTCTGCATCTCTAGCCTGGCACTGGAAAATTCCAGTGCCTCCCATAATCACACTGCAAATCCTCTGAAAGTTATCAGTTTCCCAAGGAAATCCAGAGAAATGCAATCTTGCATCTTCAATGCAAGATCTTATGCACCTTCAGAACAAACAAAAATAATCCAGGACATCATGAAAGGAAAACAAGATTCTCTCCATACAAAGAAACATGTCTATGCTCCCTTCGCTTCATTGATGGAACTCATTCTGAAAAGTTATCAAGCCTTAAATCCAAAGATGTGATTATATTTTTCTCTTGTATGGTATTGTAATTTTGAATAGAAGATACTTAATAAAACAGATGTAACATTTTTAAAAGACATGGTTACCAGTTAACAATTTAAGAACAAGCCAAGACAATAGAGGAAAAAGGAGATAGCTAACAAGAATTTCCAGATAAAATAAATGAGGTAATGGAGAATTTTATATGTGATTTCCTCTTCTTTCTAATTATTATGTTGGAGTTTTAAATATTGCTAGTTATTTACCAAAAAATGTTTTGATAAAGTGTTCCAAAAATTTAATCTGAATGAACTTCAGTAACAGTGAATTGTGAATATGGTAGTATTCAAATGTGTGAATATAATATGGCAAATGCTGCACTACAACAACTCCTCTTGCAAATACCATCTCTTTCTCTAGCAGTCATTGCTTTTACACTGTGTGTCAAATATCTCATGTGGATGGGACCATTTTGTTCATCTTTGGCTTCTCAGCCATGGCATTTCTATCTGCCCACTTTTGGTGCAACGCAAACACTCAGTTTATCGCTGCTTTGTGATAGGATTATAAAATTACATTCCCTTCCTTCCTCAGTATCTGATTCTTCATCCTCTAAAATCAAGTGGGGAAAAAACTCAGTTGATTTGTATTGCTGAGAAATTATGGTATTAGTCAGTTCAGTCTACTACCATATCAAATTTTCAGTTGCGCTGCAAAATATCACTTAACTCTAGGTTACCCACTTCTAGGCTAAAAAATTAACAATGGAAGTATTTATTTATCAAATTTAGAAACCACCCATCTTTCTCACAAGGTATTGTATTGTGTGTTACCTGAATTGTAGGAGTATAGTACAGTATATTGTAAGTTACACTGCTGTTAATTTATATTATTCTGATGAATAACAAAACAATATCATCCATTAAAAAAAATGATTTACTCAACGAACGAATTATTTGCTTTAAAAAAAAGATGGGAAAAGACATTTATTTATTTATTTTTTATTTATTATTAATGCTTATAGGCCGCCCTTTTCCCTGAGGGGACTCAGGGTGGCTTACATAGAATAAGGGGGGGGGGGTATACAGACAATAGACAACATGTCTTTACATAGGATGTATATTCTTACTTTTAAAACACAGCTAGATAATTATATTAATTCTGTAGAGCAATAGATTAATCCATTAGAATTTCTTTTAGCTCAGTTTCTAACATTTTTTCCAATGTTAGAACTCTGGTATCAGAATGGCAATAAAGAAGGGGTAGATGACTTAAGGAAAGGCCATATATAACTGCTGGATCTGTGGCCCACATGATTCCTCTATATGCCCACTAGGTTTGGCTTGGTTTTAATTTATGCCAGGGGCTGGGACAGATATAAATTGATTTCTCCCTCTTGATTTTTCTAGGAAGGAATTTTTATAAACAGCAAGCAAACCTATAAACATTGCAAGAAGTTGGTTGAGAAGACAACACAACTCTTCAGTTTCTTTTGCTTTGCTGGCACAAACGTAGTGCATATTTAGAGATTTTGGAGAGTTTTGACTTCAGAACTCTCCAAAACAGGAATCACTGGCCTCATCTAGCTGCTGTTGCAGTCATATTTAGCTAGAAGTAACGCCCACTGGATTTAATGGGACTTGCTTCTGAATACCCTGGCATAGGATGACAATGTAAGAGTTAAATCTGCTCTTTCATCTTCTTTATAACCTCACATTCTTAATGCTTTCATGAATTAATTTTTCATATAGTAATATATTTATCCCTTTTTTCAGTACTGTAGTAAGTGGCAGTTTAAATGTGAATCATTCAGTTGGATATTTCAATTATAATTTAAAACTAATGGGTATGAAATATGCATGCCTTGGTGAATTCGAGAATAAATATCTTTGGGAATATTGTACATGCAAAGCAGAAGTATTAATTTGACAGTACAAACTCTGTCACATAGAAATGTTTTCCCCACTAAACTGTCAAGTGGTGCAGACATCTAAGAATAAAGGATGACTAGGGTGAAGGAGCATCTTGGCTTGCATAGAGGATAAAGATACAAGTTTGGCTTCAGCATTAAATTTTCTACAATTACCCACAGAAAGGAATTTTCAAAGGAGGAGGAGGAGGAGAGGGGAGGAAGAAAAAGAAGAAGAAGAAGAAGAAGAAGAAGAAGAAGAAGAAGAAGAAGAAGAAGAAGAAGAAGAAGAGGAAGAGGAAGAGGAAGAGGAAGAGGAAGAGGAAGAAGAAGAAGAAGAAGAAGAAGAAGAAGAAGAAGAAGAAGAAGAAGAAGAAGAAATAATAATAATGAATCTTCCTGATTTCTGCAAGCCTTTTACATTTCTGTTTGGAGGCCAGAGAGAATAACCCATCTTCTATATTCCAATATCATAGGTAGATGTATTATATTTATTCTGCAACTGCAAAACACATTCCATGATCTATATTGCTCTCTCAGAATATCCTGAGGCTTAAAAAGGGTGCGTGTTCAATTATTTTCATTGTACTATACAGATGTTAAAAGTAGTCCTTGTTCTGTAGGGAGAACTAGGCAGACAGGAACTGAGGCAAGGCAGGTTGAAGCTAACACAACCTTTATTTACAGTGACATACAGCTCAATGTAAGGAAACCTCGAACCGGCAAACAGCAAAGCAAAGGACAGCTTACAGCCCTTTTATACTAGAGCTGTCAGACACTTAACCAATAGGATAGCGGGATTCTCCCACCACCTGGCTGCTCGCGTCTCAGGCAGTCAGGAGCCAGCAATGTAAGTCAATGGTGTGGTAGACTCCAGGACTTAACAGTCCTCAACTTACAATCACAATTGGGTCCAGAATTTCAGTTGCTAAACAATGTACAGGTGATCCACAACTTACAATCTGAGTGACTGTTTGAAGTTACAATGGCACTGAAAAAATGACTTAAGACCATTTTTCACACTTACTTACTGCAGCATCCCCATGATCAGGTGATTTACATTCAGTTGCTTAACAACTGGTTCATATTTATGACGGTTGCAATGTCCAGGGGTCATGTATCTTTTGTGACCTTCTGACAAGCAAAGTCAATGGGGAAGCCAGATTCCACTTAACAACCATGTTACTAATTTAACAACTGCAGCAATTTATTTAACAAATGTGGCAAGAAAAGTCATAAAATGGGACAAAACTCAACAAATGTCTCACTTAGCAACATAAATTATCACATCAATTGTGGTCTTAAGTCAAGGATTACCTGTAGTCATAAAGCAAGATGTCACATGACTTCATTGTTTAGCGCGACCCCAGCAATCTCTGTTGCTGTTGTTAGCCAGATGTTTAAGGTCTATTTAAATTACTTTTATGATTGAAATGAGATGAGACATTTTTTCCAAGTCAATTTTCCCTCATTTTGCAAAAATGACAAAAAACACACTGAGTTCCTGGCTTCACATATTCCTGTCAAATTCCAAAGAGCCATTCCTGTAAGCAAAGGTCCATCCTTGCAGGAAAGGATGAGGTTTTGTACACCATTAACAAAGGAAGGATGAAATTGACTAGAGGGAGTGGAGAACTAGCCCTTGTGCACTTGACTAAACAGACTTAATTAGGAAACTGCAACAAAGAAACTAGACAATAGGTTCCCAGTACCACTAATGTGTCAAGAAATAGTGGATATTTACAGCACTGTTATCCCCTTAAAAAGGACTGTTTTACTCATCAATAAAAAGGCTCTTATTTGGTTTTCCTTATTATTCTCTCTTTGACAGTGAATCAATACCCTGGAATTTTCCATCTCTACAATTCAACCTTCTTATTCTTCTATTGTTCCTCTCTTTGTGAAGCTGGAACTCAAACACTGAAACAAAGAGTTATTTCTCTTCAGCATTGTGCTCTGTTCTGAATGTTCCACAATAGGATACCAGGGCTGCAGCTGTTTGAACTTGGCTTGAAGTGGGGAGAAGGGGAGAAAGTGAGAGAGATAGAGAGATTCCAAAGGTCAGGCACCATGACAGTGATCTCATTAGTATCAGAACAATGTCCACTGTGTCAGATGTTACCAGATGGGCAGAAACCATGAGAGAAAGATGGTTCTTAAATTCAGCATCTGGGTATTGAAAGTCTTTGAATCACACAGGGACGTTCACAGATAACCAGTGCATCCTCATACAGTAAAGGTGTTTTGTGGGAATACCAAAAAACATCCATAAATATCAGGAGTGAAACTCTACAGGTTTGCCCAAACTGGTAGTAAAAAAAATGCTAAAAAAAGTTTAAAAAAAAGTTTCGATGATCGGTGGCACAGCTGATTGTTGCAAAGCTGATCGTTGGAAGTTTTTTTTTTAAGCATTTTTTTTACTACCAGTTAGGGTGAATAGATAGCACAAAAAAGTGAAATAAAGAGGATCCGACGATCGCGTGGCTCACACCTGACCACACGATCATTGGAATCTTTTTTTCCCCACTTTTTAAAGCATTTTTAAACTACCGATTGAGGCAAATAGGTAGTAAAAAAAATGCTTTAAAAAGTAAAAAGAAAAGTTCCGATGATCAGCTGTGCGACAATCAACTGTGCCGCATGATTTATATTTGCTAGCAGGAAATCCTGCTTTCTAGTGAATGTAAATCGTGTGGCACAGCTGCCCCCCCCCCCCTTTCGCTGTTCTACTTACCTTTGCAGTTCAGAAAAGGCTTCTTAGCACTTGTGGTTGTGCATGTATGGGAAGCGAACCGGTAGCAGACCTCAGAGCATTTCACCCCTGATAAATACTCATGTCGCTATATTCTTGAATAGCTACATTGGTCAAGTGGTCTCCAAGGGCAGCCCAAAACTCCTTTAGTCCTTACACTTTGCATCACACTTTGATTTTCTCCTTAATAAGTCAGATTTTCCATGAGATCAGGAAAAAACAATAAAGCAGGATTTGCATGTTCAAATAAATACCAGAAAACGACCTCCTTTCAAAATTTACATTCAATGTAGCAAGCTCAAGGACTAAGGGGCAAGGCCATTGCAAGTATGTAATGTAGTGAGGGAGGAGCCAATTAATTCTTTTGGCTTTTGTATGGCATCCTGCAGCTATTAAAATTACATATCCATTAGCTAGTTTTGCTGTATTTCATTTGCATTCCAGTAGGTAATTCAAGACAATAAGTAATGAATGCATATGAACTCAATAAAATATATTAGCATCTATTTTAGTGCACTCTGCAGCCATTTTCAACTGGATTCAGAGGATGACAAAACTTTGTGATGACCAAAACAATATGGCCACCGCATGTGATTGCATGTGCGCAAAGCGTGTATTCAGCAAACTGGTTGTTAAACCAGTAGGATCCTACTCCTGGGCATAAATACAAATAATCCATGATTTATGACCACAATTGAGCCTAACGTTTCTGTTGATGAGTGAGACATTTGTTAAGTGAACTTTGCCCCATTTACAACTTTTCTTGTCGCAGTTGTTAAGTGATAACATGGTTGTGAAGGGAATCTGGCTTCCTTGTTGATTTTCCCTGTCAAAAGGTTGCAAAAGTGGATCTCATGAGAAACATGGAAAGAGCAATGGTCACAAGTATGAACCAGTTGCCAAGCATTTAAAGTTTGATCACATTATCACAGGGATTGTAAGTGTGAAAAATGAGCATAAGCAGGAGTGGGATTCTACCAGTTTGACCCGGTTCAGGCAAACTGATAGCTCTGATGATCAGCTGAGAGTGAACTTGTTTGCTCTAACCTTCAGGTGCCCCCCGCCTGACCCTGGGCTATACTTACATATATTTCCTTGTTTCTTTTAGCCCAGTTGATAGGCACAGCAGAGTAGATTGCTGTACCTCAGCTGTTTTCCTGTGAACTGTGTATGCACACGCACCACGCATCAGGCATGTCAGGCACATGTGCAAGCAAAGCGATTGCATGTGCGCAAAGCGTGCATTCAGCAAACCACTTGTTAAGCCAGTAGGATCCTACTCCTGGGCATAAGTCCCTTTTTTAGTGCGGTTGTAACTTTGAATGGTAAATCAAAGACTACCTGTAATGCATATTTATTCTCCGGAAAGCGATCATTTGGTTGTTGTTCAATAAGCCTTTGCTTTAAACACATCCTAGTCCTGCTGTTCTGATTCATTCATGCATGTATATCTTGTATAATATTTTGTAAAAGAAATCTTTTTGCTTCCCTATTGATCTAGTATTGATTTCAGCTGCCTCTGTTCTAGAAAGATAACTTAAAAAAAACTCATTTAGGAGGTTTTCTGGCTGTTGGCAGAGTAACATGTAGAATTCTAAATTTCCTTTATGACTATTAAAGCTGTAGTTGCCCTTGAAAAGTTATAGGCAAAAGACTTGGTTTATTTGTTTCCTTTATTTTCCCTGTACTGTAAACTGGTCCCGGTGCTTGTCATTGAAATGTTGCTTTGTTTTTGTTTGTGTGCTACCATATTAACCTAAATTAATGTAAGCAATTAAAATGCTCATTATCTTAGGCTCGAAAATTAAGTGCTAGTTTGTAGAGCAGCACCTTTGGAGAGCAATATTAGAGCAAGCATCTCACAAACACCATTTATAAATGGAAAATGAGAAATGCCGAGGAGACATTGGGCTGATGTAAAGTGAGCTGGTCGGGAGACTAATGCTTATGGCATAAAATTATGACAGAATATGTTGAGGGGAGTGTCCCTTCACCTGCATGTACTTTTGGTGCTAAACTTAGATCCTTTTTCAATACATTCCTGCATTCTACACATCTCCATTCAAGAGTTCTGTACACTGCAGAGGGCTCTAATTTATATGGAAGCCCACCTGACATACAAGCCTACCTGCCTTGCAGAAGCTTTCTTCTGGAAACAGCAGTTGATGCCAAGTGGGATAAGACATATGGGAGAACTCATGGGAGAATGTTTTACTGAACAATAAGTTTATGATTAGGGAAACATATCTACCCTTGTCAAAGTTACTTCAACTCTGCATGTCCACAAAGAAAAAGAATGGATCATATGCAGAAGAACATTTTTTTCTCTCCAAAACAAGGCATTATCAAAGAAATTACATTTATATAATAGATTTGGCAGAATTATACAGAAATCAGTTTTTCTCAAACTATACACGTGTTTCAGTTGGGATCAGACTCTTTGTTTCATTCCTATAATTACCCAATAGTTGTTGGGTTTTGTTGTTCTCTTCAACTGTGTCTGATTCTTAGAGACTGACTGTATGAATCCCTGCAGTTTTCTTAGCAAGGTTTTTCAGAACTGTTTCACCTCCTTCCTAGGGTTGAAAGAAAGTGACTAGATCAATATCAGCCAAATCGCTTTCTGCTTAAGGTTAGATTAAAATTCACAGTTTTCTCATGCCTTAATTAACCACTAGACCAGACCAGACCAGACCAGTCCAGTCGAGACCAAACCAAACCAAACCAAACCAAACCAAACAAACCCCAAAAGAAGAAAGATCTGGCCTACTTATTCAGCGTAAAATTAAAAATAAATTGAAAAAAATATAAAAATAGGAACAGTTGGTATTTGATGTGTATTGCAACCTAATAATATGAGCTCTGTAAAGAATTGAAGTATATTGGAACTGAGAAAATAAGATATTGTAGGAATCATCTGCAAAAAAATCCTTTCCTTTCCTTCCTTCCTTCCTTCCTTCCTTCCTTCCTTCCTTCCTTCCTTCCTTCCTTCCTTCCTTCCTTCCTTCTTTCCTATGTTTAGAGCTGTCAAACTCCTGGCCCCCAGGCTAGATGCATCACATGTTGCCCATGCCCAGTTTAGCGAAGGGGGAAAAAGTCCCAATATGTGATGTGGTGACGCTGCGGTGACAATGTGAGTTTGCCGCCCCTGGTTTAAATAATAAATAAATTTAGCAGTTATGCAATAATGTACCTTCCATCTAGAACTCAATAAACTTTAAATGATTCCTTCCTTAGAATATGCATGAATTGAAATTATGATACTTTAAATTTTCAACATATATTTAATTCAAATTAATATCTAATAAAAGCATGAATGGTTATAGGAATGTATTGTCCTGTATCCTACCCTTTAATATATTTTACAATGGTTGAACATGTCTGCTAACCCCCCCCCCCCAAAAAAAAAAAACAACAACATGTGAACAGAAATGACATTAGCATTTCTGACTTGGACTCTAATTGAGCTCAGCAAATATGTTCAAATAATACATAACCTGATGCTGCATATATTGTTCTGGGGCAATGGGACTAGATTTCATTTCACATTGCTATATCAACCAGCCATCAACAATTGCTTGTCATTTCAATGTGTCACATTTTTTCTTTGCCAATTTTGAAATCATATGTTAGTATCATCTCCGCTTCCATCTGGAACTAGAAGGAAACAAAAAAAAAACCCAGCAACATTGTTATATAGTTCACAGCTTTGCTATCCTTGTATTTGCCCAATTTGAGTGAAATGAAATCAGGAGAATTCAGAAGGGTCCCACATAAAGGAATTGGGGATCAGAAACATGGTTTTGTTTTGCTTCTGCTTCTACTTTGAAACTAGACTTAGATTACAGATTTGGGAAAGCACTGTTGTCCAAGAGCTGTTGAGTATACAAGTCACTATTCCAACTCTCCCGCCCCTATCTATATGAAGCCACTAGGAACAATTGTCAGAGCTGAATGTCATCTTTATACGGATTATATTGAGATCTACTTCTTATTTCCCTTATTAGGTCTGTCAGTCTTCACGATAAGCTTTCCCTGGGCCAGGATGAAGGCTAGATAAAGTGGAATCTGGACAAGAGTGACAGTTCCTGGTCAGAGTCAATTCTGTCTGATTAGAAAAGGTTTTGCCTGCCCTTGTATAGAGTACACCTCCACAAAAGAGAGTCCATTACAGGTGGCACTCAGAAAGGAGGCTATAATCCATTCTTAAATGCATTGGTAAAATGGGGGCTGTGATTCTAGTCAAGTCTTACTAGATGAGGATACAGAAATAACATGGTATCAGTAATATTTGTTGTTGTTGTTGGTGTGTGTGTGTGTGATTAGCGATAGTTCAGAGTCTATTCCACATTTCAGATTATTATTCTTTGAACTTTTTAAATATATTGCCTTCAATGTATGTACCAGTGATGGGTTTCAAAAATTTTGGGAACCTCTTCTGTAGGTGTGGCCTGCTTTCCGGGTCCACTGGTGGAACCTCTTCTAACCGGTTCAGTAGATTTGACGGACCAGTTCTACTGAACTAGTGCGAACTGGTAGGAACCCACCTCTGGCATGTACCCTTGTCCTCTTTAAAGGTAAAAGTTCCCCTTACACCTATGTGCTAGTTGTTCCCAACTCTAGGGGGTGGTGCTCATCTCCATTTCAAAGTTGAAGAGCCAGCACTATCTGAAGACTTGTCTGTGGTCATGTGGCCGGTTGAGTTTCAGGATGTTGTCCCCGGGGATGTGGACAAGGCCATGAGGGCTGTGAGTGCCTCCACCTGTGTACTGGACCTGTGTCCCTCCTGGCTGGTTACTAACAGCAGTGAGGTGACACGAGGCTGGATCCAGGCGGTTGTTGCCGCCTCCCTTCGGGAGGGGCACTTCCCCGCCGCACTTAAAGTGGCGGTGGTGAGACCCCTCCTGAAGAAACCATCCTTGGATCCAGCTGTACTCAACAACTATCGTCCAGTCTCCAACCTCCCCTTCGTAGGGAAGGTTGTTGAGAAGGTGGTGGCCTTCCAGCTTCAACGGTCCTTGGAGGAAGCTAGTTACCTTGACCCCTTCCAGTCCGGCTTCAAACCTGGTTACAGCACAGAAACCGCTTTGGTCGCATTGACCGATGATCTCTGGAGAGCCAGGGATGGAGGCCATGCCTCCATACTGGTTCTCCTTGATCTCTCAGCGGCTTTCGATACCATCGACCATGGTATCCTTCTGCGACGACTGCGGGAGGTGGGGGTGGGAGGCACTGTCTTACAGTGGTTCTCCTCCTACCTCTCGGACAGGTCGCAGTCGGTGTTAGTGGGGGGGCAGAGATCGACCCCTAGGCCCCTAACATATGGGGTGCCGCAGGGTTCGGTCTTATCCCCCCTACTATTCAACATCTACATGAAACCGCTGGGCGAGATCATTCGGAGGCACGGGATAAGATACCACCAATATGCGGACGATACGCAGCTGTATCTGTCCGCCCCGTGCCAACTCAATGAAGCGGTGGACGTGATGAACCGGGGTCTTGAAGCCGTTAGGGACTGGATGAGGGCTAACAAGCTTGTACTCAACCCGGAGAAAACCGAGTGGTTGTTGTGTTTCCCTCCCAATAATTTGGTTAGTGCTCCATCACTCAGGCTGGGGGGTCAAATCTTATACCCCTCAGATAGGGTTCGCAACTTGGGAGTCCTCCTGGACCCACAGCTGACTTTCGACCACCATCTGACGGCTGTGACCAGGGGGGCATTTGCCCAGGTTCGCCTGGTGCGCCAGTTGCGACCCTACCTGAACCGGGAGGCTCTCACAACAGTCACTTGGGCCCTTGTGACCTCTAGGCTGGAATACTGCAATGTGCTCTACATGGGGCTGCCCTTGAAGAGCATCCGGCGACTTCAGCTAGTACAGAATGCGGCCGCGCGAGTGATCGTGGGCGCACCTCGGTTCGCCCACATAACACCCATCCTCCGCGAGCTGTGCTGGCTACCTGTTGATCTCCGGGTGTGCTTCAAGGTCCTACTTACCACCCATAAAGCCCTTCATGGCAGAGGATCTGCGTACTTGAGAGACCGCCTCCTGCCAATTACCTCCCTGCGACCTATTCGATCGCACAGATTAGGCCTCCTCCGAGTTCCATCTGCCAGTCAGTGCCGACTGGCAACTAGGCGGAGGAGAGCCTTTTCAGTAGTAGCTCCGACCCTCTGGAACGAGCTCCCCGTGGAGATTCGTACCCTCACCACCCTCCAGACCTTCCGCACAGCCCTCAAGACCTGGTTATCCCATCAGGCCTGGGGATAAAGATCGTAACCTGCCCCCACCCGAATGATGAATGTTGTGTTTTATTTTTATTTGCACTGTTTTCATGTTTATTGTTTTATTGTCTTGTACCCCCCTTCCCTATAAATTGTAAGCCTCCCTGAGTCCCCTCAGGGAAAAGGGCGGCCTATAAATAATAAACTCATAAACTCATAAAACTCAAACTCATGACTAAATGCTGAAGTTGCATGGAAAATTGTTACCTTCCCACCAAATGTGGTCCCTATTTTTCTACTTGCATTTGTTACATGCTTTTGAACTGCTAGGTTGGCAGAAACTGGGATAAGTAATAGGAGCTCACTCCATTATGCGGCACTAGGGATTGGAACCGCCAAACTGCCAACCTTTCTGATCAACAAGGTCAGGATCTTAGCCACTGAGCCACTGCGTCCCTATTGTCCTCTCTAGTAAAGTGCAAATGTTCTGCCTTTTAATGGTTAAGTCATGAAACAGAGACCATGGCAGCATTGCCTTTCCCTACCAAAAATATTGCTTTATCCTTGTGCTGAACAAGAACTGTTTGCAAAGCAAGTAGAACCAGCTCCTCTTCAGTTGATTATCCTTTCAGTTTCAGTCAATGACCATCAAAGTCAGAAAGTCCACTGATTATGATGGTAATGCCATCTGGAGTGCCAAGTCATGTCATTATTTAGTTTCACTAATAATGTATTTGCTGGTTTGTTGCCAGAACCCCTGCGGGGTTGTAAAACACCCATCTGGCTAAACTCCACTGATGGAGACCACTTATTAAAATATTCATATTTAACTCCAGAGAGTCATCAGACCATGTCAACATGCAACTCAAGGAAAATATTCTACTTTCACATCCCTGTATGTAAGTTATATTAGAGTTGTGCAAAGTTTGAAAGCGTGCTTTGTTTGTTAGACACGTTTTCAAAGCAATGTACCAAGTATAGTTGTATTCTGTGAATGGAGCAACTGCTCACTTCGCTTCTCCCAGGAAGTGTAACTTTTAATTATATAAAAATGCCAATGTTATCACACTCAGGTATTCATCTGGTCATCCCAGCTATGTCTTAACATTTCATGAGGGCAGAGTACAGATGTATCTCACCTATATGATATGAAAGAACTCTCTATGTTCCCCACAGTTTATTAAATCAATTGGCACAATCATACTTTATAATCTGGTGCCACATAATTCCATAGCAGGTTCTACCTGGTGCTCTGCTGCGCTGCCTGTTTTGCCAATTTAGATAGTAGCCTGATTTTTTAAAAAAAGTTGAGTTTACTTGAAAAAAGATAATGATAAAGAATTCCATTGAGCCTAAATTAAAAAATTAAGATCAGAGATAAAATTTTGAATAATCTTTTTGACTGTCTTGTAAATATAAAACATAAATGCCAAATGAATTAAAACATAAACAAAGAAAACTTTTGGATAAATATTGTTTTTTTTTTTTTTAATACATTCAGCAATAAGGATACGTGAGGGGGGAAGGAATTCCAGCAAACATTCAAGAATCAGCTGATCTCCTTTAGCTGCCATAAGCAAAACTGTAGCTTTAAAGAAAAAGAACTAAAAAATTTCATTCATGAACAATATAAGTAAAAAATACTACTACTGGCTTCTTATAATTTTAAATTCTGTATGTATAATAAGTTTTGACCCAGGCTTCACAAGAGCATGAAGCAAATTCCTTGTCCTGACAAAAACCCCTTTTATTAATTTATTTTGAATTCTGCTCATTCACAACAAAGTCTTTTGAGGGGGATTTACAGTCATAGACCTTATCTGGCTTGGAGAGCTGCCAGGCCAATACCTGCAAAACCTGGCAAGGAATCTCGAAGAGTCACAAACCAATTAAGGGAACTAATTGTCTCCTGCAAACTCCACTTCCCTTTCATTCCTCTTTTATTTCCTCTGGGAGGGGCCATTCATCATCCTCCTCTAGTCTTACTCCCAAGTCGACCCCTGTTCTTTAGCTGTTTCCTTCATCTGGCAACTCTGCTCATGTGTAACTGGTAAAAGGCTCCAGCTGTTTGTATGCCTCACTGATGTGTGACTCTGAAGGCAGATGATAACTCTGCCTCTGACACAGAGCCCTCATCATTAACAACCTTCCCCAGGCTCCAAGATTGGCCCATGTTCTTCTCCAACCTCCTCACTGTCCGAATTTGCTGCCAGCTCTGCTGGCCATTAATTGGCCATAACAACAACTACAATGGCTCAGTAATTAAAGATGCTGCGCTTGTCAGCTGGCAGCCAGGTTCAAGACCAGTGCACAGCCCAATGGGGTGAGCTCCCATTACTTAGATTTATATATCACTTCATAATGCTTTGAAGCCCGCTGTAAGCAGTTTACATAGTCAGGATATTGCCCTCAGCAATGAGTCCTCATTTTACCAACCACAGAAGGATGGAAGGCTGAGTCCAGCTTGAGTGGGTGAGAATCAAACTGCTGGCAATCAGCAGAATTTGCCTGCAATACTGTATTCTAACCAGTGCGCCACCACAGCTTTTCAAACCTAGCAGTTTGAAAGCATGCAAGTGCAGGTAAATAAATAGGTATCACTTTGGTGGGAAGGTAACAGTGTTGTGTATGCCTCAATGTATAATCATGCTGGCCATATGATCCTGGAAGCATCTTCAGACAATTCTGGCTCCCTTGTAGGGAGCTCCATTCCCTATAGTCACACATGACTGGACAGGGCAAACCTTTACCTTTATGTATAATAATATACAGTTTTTCATAAATATAAAAAAGGAATTTAGCATAGAACATATTTTGTATGGCCACCAATGAATTGCTTCTATGTTTCTTGATAGTACTGATTGTTCTTCTTTTCCAAGTTAACTTATGGTGAGCTGATGCTGAGAATGAAAACAAGATATATAAGCATCAGCATCTGCAACAAGCTATAATGATGTCAAAATCATCAAAATAAGGTCAAATAATGCAATTATCTAATGATGTCATGACATCTGGCACAAGTATTTAAGTCATGTCATTTGTCAGGTGTTGTGATGCATGCATTATAAATGTCTCTTGTGAACAACCAGGTTTGTTGGTCTTTCAACTCTTGCCCTTTTGCATCCTTATCTCATTCAGAACAGACATTTTCCATTTCCTGCAAATTGGAAATCTTGAAGCCATCCTCACATGTAACTGAGGCCTAACATTTTCTTTAAAGGACTTAAGATTTTGTCATTTTCATTTATAAATGGCATTTACTTCTCAGTATTTCTTTCAGTGAAATTCTTTTAACCACATTTTGTCCTCCAACAATCCAGTGGATCAGGCCAAGCAACCAGGTCACAAGGTTCATAGTGGATCTTCCCTTTAAGTGTCAAAATCAAGTCAATTACCAGGTTAATTTGAGCTTAAGCATTGTTCTTCTGACATTTTTAGTCATCCGAATGTCTTACCAGAGTCAATTAACACTCTCCATTCAGAGATAAAATCTGAGATAGGCTTCATAAAAACAAGCATCTGTCTAGGTGTGCCACTTCAGTTGTCATTTTAAGTTCAGTTTTCTCATTCCTATATCCCTGACAGAGGGGGACTCAATCAGGACCCCCACCTGTCTTCTGACTAACTGTTAAATAACAGTTTTGAATAAAATGTTTGGTTTATGAGAAAATAAAGGTTTGGTCTTTTTTAAAAAAAATCTGCTTTGTTTAATTTGTTCAGGGAAGGGTGGGACTAGGGTTTGGTGTGATATCTCAATCTCATTTGAAGGACTTTGGCGGATTAAAACAACAACCATTGGCTGTCTAATATAGTTTTTCCAGATGGCAAAGTGCTGATTCACAATGGTAAACTGACTGTAGGTAGGCAGGGGTAAGTAAATCATGCTAACCCAACTAGTATTCACACTTATGAAACATATTCATTGTGTTTCTGCTTACTTGTTTGAGTTGTCCTAATAATTGGAGAAAACTGCAAGGACATTCTTAAGGAAACAAATATGTATTCAGATGCTTTGACGACTTCAAAATTTATAAAATGCTTCATTTATATCTGGAAAATTAGGAGAGCAGTAGCTCCAACTAGTTAAAAAAACAGTGCATTATAAAAGGAAAGGTCTTTGTTATGCAACTTTGCACGAAATACGTATATTTGTATAAGAAAGGAAATAAAAATTGTAAATTATTTTTTATGCTTGAAGGCAGAAAGAAATCTCCGATTTCCTTAAAATTGGGGTGGGATACTTAAGAAGTATGCCCCAGATAGGATAAAATAGGGTCAAGATCAATGGAAGTTGTATGAATCTAGATTGAATGAAAAATTGAGTAATTAGAATGAGGAACAATGAGGAAAGGTTAAAAGGAGAAGTAAAACTAAAAAAACGTGATACTGTAATGGAGTTGATGCTCAAAAGGAGAGAGGTTTATGGATGAGATGGGAACAAGTTTGATTTCCAGGGATAGAAATATATGGAAAGGAATAGTATTAATGTGCACCAGTTTTAACTATGTTTCCTTTACTATTTCTTATTTCTTTTTTGGTGCCCTGTCCAACATGGCCAATATCCTTGTACTATATCTAAATGGCAAGCAGGCAAGATGAATGAAAGCAAGATGGATGGCATATAAATTTAATTAATAAATAGGTATGTCACATAGCAGTAGTTCTGGGCTTGCCTACAATCCCTGCAATCTCTAACTCCGGAGTCTCCAACCTCTGCAGCTCATTGACTCCTTCATAACAACATTAACCTTTTGGATAGTCCTATTGGCCCTTCCTACTTTGGGCAACCCACCTCTAACCGTTCCTTTCAATCATGAGTTCTTATTGTAACCTAAGAACTGGAAGATTCCACTTCAGGGCTGTCAAACTCACAGGCCTTGGGCTGGATGTGTCACCTGCTGGTCATGCCCACACCCAATTTAGTGAAGGGGGAAAAAGTCCCAATATGTCACGTGATGCCACTGTGACAATGTGAGTTTAACACCCCTGTTTATAGGTAACTAAAATTAATTGTGTTCTTAATGGCATATTCAATTAAATTAGTTGTGATAAGTTCTTTTCCAGCCCACTCTACCCTTCTTCCATAAAAACAAGTTTTGTTTTTACTTTCAGCTGTTTGAGGAAGGAATTCAGTTTTCTCATCTTCTATTTAAATAACTTCTTAGAGTTCTTATTTCTTTAAAAAGAAAAAGAAATCTTTTTTCCAGGCTGTTGGATAAGAAACAGTTACCAGGTCTTCAGACAGAGACAGATTGGCTAGCTTAATTCTTTGAAAGACTTTTTTTTTAAAAAAAATTAATTTTTAAGCAAACAAAAACGAACAAAAAACATAAAATACATATAACCTTCTTCCATTTCATATATTGTGTTGTTTGGTTACAAGATTTTCTGCGTCCTTCACATAGTCACCACTTACAATTATATATTGAATCACAAATTGTTCATAAGTGCATTATTATTAGATGTCAATTTTTCAACTGTAATTATTATTCCTTAATTTTAAACAAGATATTCTGAATATTGAATCCATACATACAACATCATTTTGCCTCAATAGTTCAACTCCAATTATTATTCCTACATTTTAAACAAAATATTATATATATTGAATTGAAATCATACACATTATTCCCTTACATCGTTCTAATCTGTTTAACAGTGCTAAACCCTTATAGTATTGCATATATAGTATTGTTTAACAGTGCTAAACCCTTATAGTATTGCATTCTATTATTCTTAAAATATAAAAAGTTTTCCACTTTTTCCATTACCATGATTTTTTATCTAACCATTGATAAAACAAATCCCAAACCTTGTAAAATTGTTCATCTTCTTGTTCTCTAATTTCAAATGTCAATTTACTCATTTCCGCACATTCCATAATTTTTTGAATAGTTTCCTCCTGCGTTGATATTTTCTCATTTTTCCAACTTTTTGCAAATTCTGTTAAAACATTTATAATCAGATATTTCAAGTCTCTATTATATACAGTATTTCTGGTATAATTCCCAATAAAAAAGTCTCTGGTTTAAAGTCTATATGTTTTTGTCTCATTTTCTCCAACCACTTGTGGATTTTAGTCCAATATCTTTTAGCTTCTACGCAAGTCCACCACATATGGTAATATGAACTTGGTTTCTGATGACATTCCCAACATTTTTCTGATTTATTCTTGAACATTCTGGCTATTCTCGTTGGGGGTAGATGCCACCTGTAAAACATCTTATACAAATTTTCTTTATATGCTGTTGATATTGTCATTTTGTAATTTTGGGACCACAATTTCTGCCACTTCTCTGATTCAATCCCATGCCCAAAATTTTTCCCTCAAGCTATCATAGTTCCTTTAATTTGTTCTTCTTCTAACTTAACCTCTAGTAAGTGTTCATAAAGTTTTTAATTACTCTTTCATCAGTACCCATCAAAATTTTCTCTAACTCAGTCATTTTATCATAAAAACCTTGTCATATCTATATTGTATTTGCACATATGAAAACCAATTCATCTTTATACCTTCCTTTTCCAGATCTTGCATAGATTTAAGTTCACCCTCTGCATTCAATATTTCACCATATATAACTGTTTGTTCCTTTTTGTATATTATTGCATATGAAAAGGCTTCGATAGTTGATAGCCAGACTGGAAGTTTTAAATAATATTGTCTTTCAATCTTCTCCCAATTTAGTAGCAAAGCCTCTTGTAGGTAATGTCTTCTAAAATACCCCTGTGTTTTAGTTCCCTTGTATCATAAAAAGGCATGCAATCCCAACAATAGATAATGTCCTTCAAGAATCAATAATCTGGTATTCCTTAGTGTTATCCATTCTTTAACCCACATCAAACTTGCTGCCTGGTGATATAGTTCCCAATTGGGCAGGCCCAATCCTCCTCTTGTTCTTGCATCTTGTAATAATTTTAGTTTTATTCTTGTTTTTTTCCCCCTGCCATATGTACTTCAACACTATTTTATTTAAGTCGTTAAAATATTCCTTCCCTAGTCTAATTGGAATCATCTGGAACAGATATAAAATTCTAGGTAAAATATTCATTTTAATTGTAGATATTCTTCCTATCTTCGAAAGTTGTAGATTTTCCCATTTCTTCAGGTCCATCGTGATCTGTTGTTTGAGTTTATAGTAATTATTGTCTTTAAGAGCGCTACATCTTGCTGTTAAATATATCCCCAAATATTTAACCTTGTTTGTAACTTGCATCTCCAAGGTTTCTGCCAACACTTATTTTTGTCTTGTTGACATATTCTTTGTCAAGATCTTTGTTTTGTTTTTATTTATTTTTAATCCTGCTACTTTTCCATATTCTTCTATTCTTTCTATCAATTTAGGTGCTGTTTCTAATGGATCCTCTAGAATGAATACCAAGTCATCTGCGAATGCTTGTAGCTTGTATGCTGCCTTTTTGATTTTCATTCCTTTTATTTCTTTTCCTTCTCTGTCCTTTCTATTTAAAACTTCTAAGGTTAAAACAAAAAGTAATGGTGATAATGGGCAGCCTTGTCTCATTCCTTTCTTTATTTCAACAGACTCTGTCAGATCTCCATTTATCATTATCTTAGCTGTTTGTTTATAATATATAGTTTGCAGGGCTTGAGTAAATTTCTCACCAAAGCCATCTGTTCCAGTTGTAACAGCATAAAGCTCCAATTCACGTTGTCAAATGCCTTCTGACCATCCAAAAATATCAATGCCAATTTTTTTTTTAGGATGTGCCTCATAATATTCCAAAGTGTCTAAGATTATTCTCATATTATCTTCAATTTGTCTCTCTGGCAGAAACCCATTTTAATCAGAATGAATGAAACCACTCACTTTTTTTTAAGTCAATCTGCCAATATTGAAGCAAATAATTTATAATCTGCATTTAACAAGGAGATTGGTCTGTAATCTTAATTTGTAGTAAATCAGACTCCTCCTTTGGTAAAAGTGTAATATATGCTTCTGACAATGTTTTGGGTATTATCCTCTTTGACATCATCTCATTCATAACTTCTAATAATGGGAGAGACAACAATTCCTGCAGGGTCTTATAAAATTCCGCTGGTAGCCCATCCAGGCCTGGGGCCTTCCTGTTCTTTTGTTTTTTTAATGCTTCGGTTAGCTCCATCATAGTTAGTTTGTCTTCTAACATTGTTACAGTTTCTTTGGGTATCTGGGATAAGTTGGCTTCCTGTAAGTATTATTTCACTCCTGCCTCTTCTGTATTCTCATGATCATATAGTTTACAGTAGTAATCTTGTATATTGTTTTTCTTTTTATCATTCCCATAACAAGTTTGCCCTTGATCATCCATTAACTGCAATATCTTCTTTGAGGTTCTCTCTTTTCTCAGTTTGTATGCCAACCATCTGCCTGGTTTATTAGCATTTTCAAAGTAATTCTGTTTAGAACCCCTAGTTTTTTGGACTAATTCCTCTTTTTCCATTAACCCAATTTTGTGTTTAATTGTATCCATTCTTACTTTAATGTCCTTCTTTTGTGGGGAGTTCTGTAGTTCTTTTTCAAAACCCTTATATTCATTGTCAAGTCCTTTAAGTGTTTGTCTTTTCTTTATATTTCTCTTCCTTGTATAGTCAATAGCCTTCATTGTGTCCCAGAGGTTCTGCATTGATGTCTCCTCTTTTCTATTTTCTTTAAAGAAAAAGGCAATTCCTTTTCCATTTTCTGTACAAAGTCTTTCTCTTTTAATATAGTGTTCTTTAATGTCCACCTAGATTTTTTTTTGTCCTTTCCATTTAATTATCATTGGGTTCTGGTCTGCCCAAGTACTTGTTTCAATCTCAATTTCCTGTATGTTATAGGCCCATTCAGTTGCTAACCATATCATATTGATTCTAGAATAAGACAAATGTCTATTTGAATAAAAAGTATATTGTTTTTAGTAGGGTTTCTCTCTCTCCAATCATCTTTTAAACCTATCTCATCGATCATTTTAAAAAAAAGATTTAGGGAGTATCTTTCTATTTGATTTTGTGAGTTATAGTTCATATTCTTATCTACAATTCCATTAAAATCTCCCATTGTACAAATATTTAGGTAATCCAAATCCATTATTTTCCTGTGTAATTTTCTGTAGAATTCATCTTGCTTATCATTAGAGGCATAGATTGCTATTAGGAGCATTTTCTTATTATTGTCCATAATTTCCACCATCAATATTCTTCCATCATCATCTGTATAAATTTGTTCCACTGGGATTGTATCTTTAATATAAAGGATCACTCCTCTTTTCTTATAGGTTGCCAATGAAGTAAACATTTTCCCAGCTTTGGTTGCCTTAATAAGTATTCATGTTGCTTTTGAATATGCACTGCTTGTAGACAAATTATATCCAATTTTAATTTCCCTAGTTTGTGAAATATTTTCGTTCTTTTATTTGCTGAATTAAGGCAATTTATGTTAATTGAGATCATTTTCTTCTCTTCTATATTTATGTTTTATACATAGGATTTATTGCTCTGATGGCTCTCGGTTCTCGTAGATCTCTAATATCCACACCACCTACAGTACCTTCTACTATCTCGATCTCACCTACTGCTCCTTCTTCTTTTCCAGTCAAAGCTGAAGACACCACTTGTGATTCTGTCAGTGATTCTTTATGTCCAGTCTCCTCAGCCTTCCCTCTGAGATGCTCCTTGAAAAATGCTTCTGCTTTTGCAATTGAATCTATTCTATATCTTTGTCCTTGCCATACAAACATTAAACCTTCTGGTATCAACCATCTGTAATTAACACCTTTTTTGAGTAGAATTTTAGTCAAAAATTTATATTTTCTTCTCGATTCTCTCACTCTTCTTGGTATTTGCTTCAAAACTACAATCTCCTTGCCTTTGTATTTCAGTTTTCTATCTCTTGCCTTTTGAAGTATTTGCATTCTAATTTCTTTCTTGGTAAACCTTACATGAACTTCCCTTGGCAAGTCATTTCTTGCTGCATATCTTGTATAGACTCGAAATGCTTCATCTATAGCATCAGCCATCTACTCTTGGGTTAACTTGAGGACATTTGTCAAGATTTCTAACATTATTTGTAACAGGTTTTCATCTTTTTCTTCTTCTATGTTTTGGAATCTTAGAAAAAATTCTGAGCTTTCCATCTCCCAATTCAGTATTCCCATATTATCTTTTTCAACCACACTCAGTCTATCACCAATCTCCCCAATTTTCTTCTCTCTTTGGTCACCTTTTTCTTCAATTTTTTGTAGTCTATTTTCATATTTCATCACTATTTATTGAATACCATCAATTTTTTCATCAGTTTTAACTGCTTTTTGTTCCATGTTCTCCATTTGTTGTTCAATGTTTCCTGTTGTTCTATTGTGTCAATTCTTTTTTCCATGTTTTTTGTTCTCTTTTCGATGATATCTGTTTTTACTTGCAAAATCTGAATTCCTTGCATAATCATCTCTCAGGTAACTGCCTCTCTCCCTTTTCTTTTTCCTGTTGTAACATTGTCTGCATTGATCTTTGTCCTCCTGCTGGTGAGGAGGAGGGTATTGTTGTTGCAGAGCCGGTGGTTATTATTCTTTTACTCATCTTCAAATTTTTCTATATTATAATCCACTTGGTTTAAAAATCAATTGTAATCCAGAGTGACCATCAGGTGATCAAAGGCTAAAAAAAAAAGAAATAAAGGTAAAAGAAGAAAAAATTAAAAGGCTGAGGAAAAATGGAAGAAGATTCTGTAAAAAAAAAGCCAAGAGTAAAACAAGAAAGCAAAATGAAGACAGTAGGTAAATCTACTATCAAAAATGTGAAAAGGAAAAAGAAAAAAGAAAAACCCATAAAAGAGAATAAAAATCTTCAACCTTGTCTATGTCATAGTCCAATTGAAGAAAAAAAATTAAAACAACCAGACATGGAACCCAACTTGCAACAAAAAAAGTAAACACTGCCACCAGCAAAAAAGAAAAAAGAAAAATAAAAAGTTTCAAGGCTTCTTGTAAAGTTAAAGCTCTCTAAACAAAAGAAAAATAAATTCAAAACTTTTATAAAATGAAAGCCTTTCAAGATCACTCCAAGCTTACTCTTATAATTGTTATCTATTCTCTCCAGGCAGAATTTCAAGGACTGAAAATTTCAGAGTGAGCACCTGTGTAAATAACTCTTCTCCTATCAGTCCTGGCTGAACCAGTAACCTTGGAGAGCAACCTTTTCCAAACATTCATTTAGACAAAAAATAGAAACAAAGTTTCAAAGCCTCTAGGTGACAGTGTTACTAATCCAAAGCTTTCCTCTCTATATTACATTCTCTGCCTTATTAAGAGAAAAGCAAAAAAGCAAAACTAAAAAACCAAATGAGAAACACTGTATATATAAAAAAGACTCCTAAACAGTGGAACAATAGAAATTAGTTATCTAACAGTCCAAAAAGTAAAAGTCAGGAAAACGAAAAAGAGAAAAATCCCACTTCATTTAACACTGCGCTGATTAGAAAGTCAAGTCAGGCTTCCAATAATAAAAAGGAGAAAAAAAACCTTTCACTTTGACTGTAGCCTTATGTTTGCCGCTTACTCTCTCTCATCAGTCTTTATCTTAAATTAGTTCTCTTCATTTAGGATGTTCTCATAAATCAGAAAAAAGGTAAAAATCTCACCATAAACAACACGCTCTCTCCTGCACTTTCATTTCCAAAGCTGTCAGCAGTTTCGCCATGCTTAATGGCTGCTTCCTAGCCGCTGGCAAAAGAGCTATTCCTGAATCACCAGAGACTTTGTGGGTGTCTCTGGGATTGGCAGGATATGCCCCTTCCTATCACCGTCTCTTTGAGACAGTTTAGGTCAAGTTGGACTGTCCTGCGGCTGGAATTTTGGCAGTGGTATCGGAGCCCCGATATTGACTGTCATGACACCACAACATCAGCTTCTGGTCTTTGAAAGCTTTTGTAGTAAGCTATCAAGGAAGCAAGGACCTAAATTCTATACATCAATATCTGCTCAAACTCCAATTCACTTTTCATTTCATGTTTTACCTCTAGTTTTGGGAATAATAATTTCTCCCCAAGATCAAATTGCATTCACAAGCAATTTATAATGACCAGCTGATATCTATGGACTTCTTTCTAAATAATATCAATAATCCAGTTATCATACATTCATGAAGTATGAAGAAGGAAAATAAATATATTAAACTGTTCTAATAGCTGTGGGTTCTGTTTCTAAACTTCTTGAACTGTCCTATGAGGACCACTGTAGGGAACTTTTTTCCTCCATTTAAAAATAGGATTTCTCCCAGAAACAAAAGATTCCAAAGATATCAGAACAGCTTTACAGCATACTAATATGCTTTCCTTACAAGGTGACACATAGCTCATACATACTTACTGCTTAATACTGGTGTCAGAGATGCTGTGGTTGGATGATTCTGGTCAATGGGGCAGAGAGAACCAAACAACATTTCTTAATTTTCTATTCTTCAACCAGGAACAATTTGGGAGAATCTGAGAAAGAACGGTGTGGGATGATGCCCAGATAACTAAAGACACCTGAAGATATAGTCTCACGTGATTGCCTTTCCAAATTATTACTGATATAACATTCTCTTGGCACAGTTGGAGGTCTAGTATGCATGTACATAAGGGCCCAACATGATGCCAATAGGCTTTTAAAGGAAGGTTGGCAGGACAGTTCAAGGTCACATTCTTGGTCCCGGCTGATGCCATTGCTCTTTGTGTGTATTGCTGCCATTGTTGACAATTACCACTACAACTTATTGGTGATGCTCTAGTTGCTATTGCAAGATGACCTGGGATAATGTTAGAGCATGATAACCTTTGGAGAAGAGGTGGATGTCTTCCAAAGCATTGAAAAGAGCTTTAATAGGTAGAGGATTGTAGGTAGGGGAAGATCATTGCCCTAGTCAAGACTCACAGAGTGACGAGACACTGGGTAGAGAGAGCCAGCTTGCTTAACACAAGAATAAATTGATAAAATAACAGGATAAAAGCAAAGCACCTAATTCCTTTTCTCCTGGTTAGCACAATAGCTAATGGAAAGGAGGAAGGCAAGCAAGGAGCTAAAAAAGATTTGAAGAAATCAAACTGCAAAAGTATTTCTCCCACCAGATAAGAGACAAAAAATTTTGTCAGCGGGACAGATAGTACATTGCTGGTATTTTTAATAGATGGTTTGGTAGAAAGGAATTGGATAGTAGTGTATAATTATTTTTCTTGCATATGTTACACAGAACTCAGTATGATCAATTTTTAACACATAACTTGATGGGGAGATTCAAGCCAGTGTTGACTCCTGGTCATTGCTTGGAGGAGTCCCTGCAGTTTCCTTGGCAAGATTTACCATAGTCTGCTTTCTAGGCTTGAGAAAGAGTGATTGGACAAAGGCCACCCAGATGGCTTTATGACTAAGGTGGGATTAGAACTCACATTCTTTTGGATTCCCTGGTGATGTAACAACTACACCAAATTTTGATTATACTTGTTCTGCCTTATCCTTGGTGAGATATTGTACCTGGGTAGTCTTTGGTCTCATCACCACCCAGCATAAACAAAGACTCTTAGTCATGGTGGTTTCATTCTTGGCAGGAAACCTAGGTGTTGAACCTTGACATTCTTATTATTGGAATGGGGACAAAGCATTTTAAGATAGGCTTATCCTCCTTGTCTTTAGTAAAAATGCAGTGAAATGAGACTATTGAAAGGAAGGTATGTTTATTTATGGTTCAGAACCTGTATAAGATAGTTAGAAATCTCCAAAGAATCTATTTGGAAAGGTGCTGCATATTTTCTGGCTTTGAAGAAAAGCACTTACCAACTGGCAGAAGGGATTCAAAGTCTTTCTTTGTTTGTCTTATTGCATTTTGGTATTTTTGAATAGTCTTAGTTCATGTCTTGTGTTAATGTTTTTTTATTGCTGTCTCATGTTATTATTATTATGTTATAATGTCTTGGAATAAAGTACTTAAATACTCTTCCAATGTGATCCTTTCTTCCAAATTCAAATGAACCTGTGATCTTACCCTGCTGCACTAGAAAAAGATGCAGATGCAATTGCAATTTAGAAGCATACCCATTCGTTTATTTTATTTATGTGATTTATAAACTGATTACATCCTTTTAAAACCATCTCTGGTTTGGGGCTGGACCAACTGTAGTCCCATGATGGTGAACCTATGGCACACGTGCCATAGGTGGCACACAGAATCCATCCTGCAGGCACATGAGCCATTGCCCCAGCTCAGCTCCACTGTGCATGTGCATGCGCCTCCCACTGGCCAGCTGGCTTTGGGTCTCTACTGTGCATGCGTGGGGGGCTGGTTGCATGCAGGAGACACATGTGCATGTGCCAAGGGGAGCATGCACATTCGTGAGGAACATGGGTTGAATGGGGATTGTGCACGCAAGTGTGGGGTGCACACAGGGGGCATGGTGTGGGGGTAACACATGCATTGCATTATGGGTTTTGGCAAACGATAACAAAAAGTTGAGCCATCACTGCTATAGGCAATCTATACCTAAAAAACAGAAGCTCATAAGATAATAACAGGTGATCACAAGAAGGCTTTTATCTTGGAGAAAAGCTCCTTCAGAAGGTGTTCACCTCTGATTCCTCTCCAGGTAGTTAGGAACCCTCAGCAGACATTCCCTAGATAACCTGGTTAGATGGGCAGACACTTTATGGGAAAAGTCATTTTTTCTGATACCCAGGGCCCAAACCAGAGAAGGTTTTTAAAGGATGCAGTCAGTTTATTGAAGAGCACTTAGAAATATGTCAATAACCAGAGCAACTTCCACAGCAAAGATATAATATGGCAGGATTATGACTCTCCTGTTGCATTGTGTGCCATTGTGTGCCAATTTCTCATGGTCTTCAAGGATAGATCCTTGTGAATTATATTTAAAAGTTGGTAAATATTAAAGCATTTTAAGCTATAGAAGCACTCTATCCATTACCCATTTTTATTGTGAATAGTTTTTGTAATAAAATGTAGTTTTTGACAAAAGTTTAAGTGGTTTGTGTTTAGGGAATTGAATACCATCCTGAGAAATCTTCCTAACCCTCCTCTAACAAGTGGCAAGAAAAAGATGAAACTGAACAATTGCAAGCTACTGTCAAGCCATGAAGTATTAAGGTAAAACTTAAAATAGTATTGGAATCTCTTTGCAATGGCTTGAAGATTCTTGAACCATGAAGTCTAAGATGCTTGAACAAAGTTTAGTTCTTTTTCTCAAAGTGGGGTTGAATGACATATCTAATTTACTAAGCATTTGGATTAGGACAATAAGAAATATCTGTCAAAGTAGAATTTTTCAAGGTGCCCAGAAGTGCTAATGGATGCCAAAAAATACTCAATACTTTTGCAGATGCAGGAAAACCTCACCTTAGCTCAGTGATCCAATAAATTACCAAACAAGAAGCACTGATTTTATTGCAAAGTTTCTTTCCCTGTCACATTATATGTTTACTAAAAGAACTTTCAAGAATTCTTTGATAACTGCCATGACTTCTTTTCATAGATATTGTGGAAACCTGTTAGGTGCTATGCCCTGTCTTTTACTGACATGAAACCAAATCTAAGTTGGATTGCTTGTGACATTTCTGTCTAACTTATTATTTCCTTCAGAGTATAATATCAGAGGGCCGCAGGCACTGCCGAACAACTCCTTGTTATCACACTGTGCTATCTGGGCTTACATTTGTCATAGTTCAGTTAACAAGAACAGCTCCCACCGCTGCTTTGTGACCAATTCTGCACTGCTTTAGAAAGAACAGCTTAGAATGTTTCATTTCAGACCTTGAGCTCCCCTTATCCTGGATCTTTTTCAACTCCTTGGCCCCTCTGATTCTCCTTGAATCTGTCCTCTACCATCTCTTTCTCCCGTTGTTGCAGGTGACATTTCCTACTCTATAGCTTCAAGCTATCCCTCAACTACAAAGGTAGCTGAGTGAAGCAGCTTCCAAAAATACCAGCTCCCAGGAGTAGAAAACGGGTCTCAAGCCTGTGTAATAAATGAATTCATGATTCTCAATCCCTCCGGTGACATTAATAGCAGTACGAGGAGCAAAGAAGCAAGTTAATGTTAATTTCTGCAGGTAATGCGTGAAAGGAGATAGGGAAAGCTTGAAAGGTCAGCATCTGCTGCTGTGCAGGAGGGTTGCAAAATTTGATTGTCCAGTAAATGTCAACACTATAGTCAGGAATCTACATGCCACCGTTCCTATTTAATCTTACTTTGCAGTCTGTTTCACAGGCAGTGATCATGCAGCAATTTTTTTTAAAAAAAGAAAACCCTTGAGTTCTAAAATGGAATTGTATGATTGCATTACCATGGCAATAAGGCACCTGTAAATTACAAACTTGTCATTTAATCAGCATAAATATGGTTAGTACAAGGCTTGTGATTTTTATATCAATTTTCAGGGAATGTTGAAGAGCCCTTAATGATTATATACCATAAAAAACTGCATTTCCAACTGTTGCCATGGCATTATGTGCTCTCTCTTTTTTTTAAAGACAGTGACTGGAATGTAGAGCAGATAATGAATCTAATTGATTGTCCTCTGCACCTTGCCGAGATGCTTTATTTTATCACTGCTTTTCTGCAGCCTTTTGTTTTACAACAGATCAGATGCAGGACTCCATTGTATAAAAGCAGTGATGGCTTTAGTGGAGAAGAAGGCAAATCCATTTTTCATAGAGAACAAACAGGTAAACAGCTTGAAACCACCCATATTGAATTTTTTCCTCCTTTAGAACAGATAATAAGAGCCATTGGAAGAAGAACTGCTGCGTTATGTTTAGATATTGGGGAAAAATGTACCAAAAAAAAGGACAGAACACAAAATGATTGGCTAGTGTTTGCATTCTATTCATGTGCTGGATTTTGCAAATGATTAAAAATGGGATTTTTATTTAAGAATGGCGCTTGAAGTTACCTCCCCATTCAGTGTTCTCTAACTGGCAGCAGATCCTAATCTATTGAATTGGATAATTTGTAAATTGTGATTACAATGTATGGAGAAAGAATGCATCAGAAACAAATACAGCAGAAGTCATACAACATGAACAAGCGTGAACTCTGATGATTATCTTTTAAAAATAAAGCAAAAGCAATCATACTGATTTAAAAAAAATATGTTTCAAGGAAAAGAGGTTAATGTAAAACAAGGAATTCCATAATTAAGGGATCAGCACTGACAGCCCGATCTGCTTCCTGGAGCTGCCTAATGTTTTATAAAATATACTGACCAAGTATATTTTTTTGAAATGTTATGTTCTGTTATTTTGAAATAAACAGCTTTAGTTTGACCTATTTTGTGATGTCTTAATAGATTGTTTTTAACCCAAAGTTAGATTGGTAAAATAAGTAAAAATAACAGATCTTATAAGAAGATAAACAAAGAGCAAAACAAATGTAAGACCTTACCTGCAGGCTTTCCTTCAAATATGTTAATATTTCCCTTGAAAAGGGATTCAGATATTTCAGAAGAAAATGTTTATTCTAAGAATTATGGAAGAAAACATTCCAGATTGAAATCCATGACAATGCAACATGTAATTCCTAATGATCCAGTTTATATTACATGGTTATATCAGTCAGTACTAATTCAATTGTATTACCTTATTGGTGGTTTTGGCAGCACGCAATCTAATTATATAGATCAAAATCACAATTTTCTTAATTTTTCCTGAAAAAAACATCCCATGAGCCTTCTCTTTCCCGATGACCAAGCAGATAGAGGTAGGCATGGATTGTGTACTGCAAGCCAATCAGATGAGGGGAGCATGTTTCATGGATGCCAGGATTATTAAGAGAACTAGTGGTGTAGTGGTTAAAATGCAGTATTGCAGGCAAAACTCTGCCCACAGCCTGGAGTTTGAGCCATTCTCAGCCTTCCATTCTTCTGAGGTCAGTAAAACAAGGACCCAGATTGTTGGGGGAAATATGGAAATAATGCTTCTAAATCACTTAGAACCATGATGGCAAACCTATGGCACACGTGCTGTGATGGCAAACCTATAGCACACGTGCCACAGGTGGTATGTAGAGCCATTTGTCAGGGAACATGAAGTGTTGCCCTATCACTGACCAGTGCGCATGCATGCGCTGGCCAGCTAACTTCAGCCTTCTTTTGAGGCCATTTTTCATCCTCCAGAGACTTCCTTGAAGCCCTATGACAACGTACTTCCAGTTTGCTCGGAGGCTTTTCTGAAGGCTCCAGAGGGCAAAAAGCGACCCTATGAGCAAACCACAAGTCACTTCCGGGTTATTTGTTGGGCCGGTTTTAGCCCTCCAGAGCCTTCAGGAGCCTTCAGGAGGCTTCCCTGAAGACTTTGGACAGCTAAAACTGACCCTACGAGCAACCTGGAAGTCACTTCTGGTATGCTCATAGAGTCATTTTTTTGCCCTCCGGAGCCTTCAGGGAAGACTCCTGAAAGCTCCAGAATGCTCCGGAGGGCTAAAACTGGCCCTACAAGCAAACTGGAAGTACGCTCCCGAAATTCCGGTTTGCTCATAGGGCCAGTTTTTTGCACTCTGGAGGCTTCAGGAAAGCTCCTGAAGCTTCCGGAGGGCCTCCGGGGCATAGGCATGGGAGGCTGTTTTCACCCTCCTCAGGTTCCTGTAAAGCTACTGTAGCCTGGGGAGGGCAAAAAAGTCACACCAAAAATGGGGGGGAGCACTGGTCATGCATGCATGTGTGCTGGGGTCGTGCACATAGCATTATGGGTGTGGCACGCCCGCGCAGAACCCCCCTGCACTCCCCCTGGTTTTGGCACACAAGCCAAAAAAGGTTCGCCATCACTGACCTAGAGAGTGTTGTAAATTGCTATGGGGCAGTACATTCTGTAAGCCTAAATATTATTGCTATTGCTATTGCTATTCATGAGTTTTGTAATGGAAAGCCTTTTTTTCTTCCAACCGTTCTTCATATCTATTTTTTCTCTTCCCCCAATTAATGAAAGCTTTAAAACTTCCCTCCATTTGACTGCATTGTTTTGTTTGCAAAACATGGCTGAGTTGCTGAATCTCAACTAATTTTGAAGCTGTTTGGGATTAAAAGTGTTCTCCTTTGGCGCATGCGTGAGAATGGGAATGGCCGCCGAGTTTCAACGCTCCGGCTATTGAGAAATAATAGCGATAGATTCCAGGCGACTAGGACCCCGAACATGACAACGGAGGGGTCCTTGCAAGAGATCAACATTCGGGCTTCCCGGGGAGGTAATTATTTGAGGAGGGGGCTGCCTTCGGGTGGCCCCTGGACGGTATTACCTCCCTCGGTGATTTTTTCGAACAGCTGGGCGGCGGCGGTGGCGGCGTTGCGCGAGCGGCGGCGGCTTCGGCCCCGCTGCCTTAGGAGGCTGCCCCGCTACCCTGGGAGGCTTGATTTGTGCCCTGAACAGAGGGTAGGGAACTGTATGGAAGTGCCTGTTTGGACTGGAGGACTGGCTCTCTACCCCCACCGCAACTTTGTTGCTCTGTACTGCGGCCCTGCTGATTGCTTCCTTTCCCCCTGGCACGGCATCCTTTTTGTGTTTTGCCGTTGCTTCCACTGGGCTCTGCAACGTTTTATTTATCATCTATCCACCTGGACTGTGATCCCAGGATTTCAACGACAGGCTCTTTGTTGTGTTGGGTATCATCTGTTGCTGCTGCTGCCTCAGGAGGGCCACGTTAGGCAAAATCGTCCACCGGACCATTCTGTATTGGACGCCATTGCTCCGGAAAGGCAGCGTATGTGGACCTCAGACTCCCCCCAGTGGCCATTACTGGCACTTCCTCCATCCTTTGGCTGGTCTCATCATTTTTACCATCTTTATCTTCTTTACCGCCTCTTTAATTACCATCTACCCACCCCTCCTATAATTACATCTACAATTACATCTGTTGGGCTTCTTCACGTACGAACAAATTGTACCCATCTGGTTAATATTGCCCCTCGTCGTCCCAGGGAAACCATCTCAACTACCCAGACTCTGCCTTCACTGACATTATTGACAAACCGGACTTTAACATCTTTGACGATTTCTTTTAATCGCCTGGACTTTTGGGACCTTCCCAACTACGTAAGAAGGGAAGAAATGCTACCTCCCCTTCTATATATATTCTTTTATAAGATCTACGCACGCTGCGCAAATTTTTAAATGGTATGGTGAGTGCATGTGACTGTATGTGTGAACTGGATGATCCCACTTTTATTATTCCATGATTGTTGTATTTTTTATGTGTTTTTAATTATTACGTGGGGATTGCTTGAGTGTATAAATGAGTGTGCTTGATTCGGAGGACCTGCCGGGAATTGCGGGGGCTATGGGGGTGGTTGAGGGGACTAAAGACACGGGAGAGGGTCGGGGTATTGCGGTCGTAACAGGGAGGGGCAGATACGGCGGGGACTTTAGGGCAGGCCATTACCGGGGAAGGAGGGTTCGCTACATCACAGAGATCCCTCCTTCCGGCCCTAGGAGTCCCACTCCAAGACCAGATGGCGCAAGTAGTCAGGACCCTGGTCTCAGGCTGTTGTCGCTAAATGCCAGGTCTGTTGTACATAAAGCACCTCTCGTCCGGGACTTAATTTTAGACGAGAGGGCAGACCTGGCATGTATTACTGAGACCTGGCTGGGCCCAGAGGGAGGAGTCCCCCTTGTAGAACTGTGCCCAGAAGGATTTCAGGTGCTACATCAGCCGAGAGCCCAGGGAAGGGGTGGGGGTGTGGCCGTTGTTATCCGGGAGTCGTTAGTTCCTCGTAGGGTCCCTGCTCCGGAGATTGTCGGGTGTGAGTCCTTGCTGTTAAAGTTGGACCTCAAGGGTCAAGTGGGTTTGCTGCTAACGTACCTGCCTCCCAACAGCGTTGCAGCAGCCCTCCCCTCGCTCCTCGAGTCGGTAGCCGAGCTGGCAATTGAGTTCCCTAGGTTGATGGTCCTGGGGGACTTTAATCTGCCGTCGCTCGGTGAAAACTCTGATGGGGCGCAGGAGTTCATGGCTTCCATGACAGCCATGGGCTTGGCTCAAGTAATCCGAGGCCCAACCCATTCAGCGGGACACATGCTTGACCTCGTATTTCTCTCGGAGCAGTGGATGTGTGACCTTGGTCTGAGGGGGAGTGACATCATACCCCTGTCGTGGTCAGACCATTGCCTACTGAGGCTCGACTTCCGGAGGCCAAACCCCCACTGTAGGGAGGAGGAACCGACCAGGTGGTTCCGCCCCAGGCGTCTTATGGAGCCAGCAAGGTTCCAGACAGAGCTTGGGGTTATTCCTGACACTTTCGCCCACAGTCCGGCAGAGACTCTGGCTGCTGCGTGGCACTTGGCAGCGTCAGAGGCCCTCGACCGGATTGCGCCACTGCGGCCCCTCCGAGGCGGCAGATCCCGGAGACCCCCTTGGTTCACCGAGGAGCTCCGGGAGATGAAGCGCCGGAGGAGATGCCTAGAGCACCGTTGGAGATCCGATAAGTCCGCATCGAACCGAGCAATGGTAACCACCTGCACCAGGGAATATACTAGGGCACTTAGGGCAGCTAAAAGATCACACATAGCCTCCCTGGTCGCATCCGCTGAGTCCCGTCCAGCCGCCCTGTTTAGGATAACCCGCTCCCTACTGAACAAAAGGGAGACGGGGGAACCCTTGCAGGGCAGAGCTGAAGAATATGCCCAATTCTTAGCGGACAAAATTGCTCGGTTTCGGACGGACTTGGACTCCATACCTGCAGTTCCAGCCGAGGCACAGGGGGACCAAGTAGAACAGCTCTGGGTTGAGTTTCAGGAGGTTACCCCCGGGGATGTGGACAAGGCCATGAGAGCTGTGAGTTCCTCCACCTGTGTCCTGGATCCGTGTCCCTCATGGCTGGTTTCTAACTGCAGTGAGGTGACACGAGGCTGGATCCAGGCGGTTGTAACCGCCTCCCTTCGGGAGGGGAACTTCCCCGCCGCACTGAAAGCGGCGGTGGTGAGACCCCTCCTGAAGAAACCATCCTTGGATCCAGCTGTCCTTAACAACTATCGCCCGGTCTCCAACCTCCCCTTTCTGGGGAAGGTTGTTGAGAAGGTGGTGGCCTTCCAGCTCCAACGGTCCTTGGAGGAAGCAGACTATCTAGACCCCTTCCAGTCAGGCTTCAGACCCGGTTACAGCACGGAAACCGCTTTGGTCGCATTGATGGATGATCTTTGGAGAGCCAGAGATGAAGGACATCCCTCCATCCTGGTCCTCCTTGACCTCTCAGCGGCTTTCGATACCATCGACCATGGTATCCTTCTGCGACGACTGCGGGAGGTGGGAGTGGGGGGCACCGTGTTACGGTGGTTCTCCTCCTACCTCTCGGACAGGTCGCAGTCGGTGTTAGTGGGAGGGCAGAGATTGTCCCCAAGGCCCCTAAAATATGGGGTGCCGCAGGGTTCGGTCTTATCCCCCCTACTATTTAACATCTACATGAAACCGCTGGGAGAGATCATCCGTAGGCACGGGATCAGATACCATCAATATGCGGACGATACTCAATTGTATCTGTCCGCCCCGTGCCAAATCAATGAAGCGGTTGACGTGATGGACCGGGGGCTTGAAGCCGTCATGGACTGGATGAGGATTAACAAGCTTGTGCTCAACCCGGAAAAGACCGAGTGGCTGTTGTGTTTTCCTCCCAAAGATTTGGCCAATAATCCAACACTCAGGCTGGGGGGTCAAATTTTACACCCCTCAGAGAGGGTCCGCAACTTGGGAGTCCTCCTGGATCCACAGCTGTCATTCGACCATCATATAGCGGCTGTGACCAGGGGGGCATTCGCCCAGGTACGCCTGGTGCGCCAGTTGCGACCCTACCTGAACCGGGAGGCCCTCACAACAGTCACTCGGGCCCTTGTGACCTCTAGGCTGGAATACTGCAACGTGCTCTACATGGGGCTGCCCTTGAGGAGCATCCGGCGACTTCAGCTAGTACAGAACGCAGCCGCGCGAGTGATTGCGGGTGCACCCCGATTCACCCGCATTACACCTATCCTCCGCGAGTTGCGCTGGCTACCTGTCGATCTCCGGATGCGCTTCAAGGTGCTATTGATCACCCATAAAGCCCTACATGGCAGTGGATCTGGATACTTGAGAGACCGCCTTCTGCCAATTACCTCCCTACGACCTATAAGATCCCATAGATTAGGCCTCCTCCGCATTCCATCGGCCAGCCAGTGTCGGCTGGCAACCACAAGGAGGAGGGCCTTCTCAGCAGTAGCCCCGACCCTTTGGAACGAGCTCCCCGTGGAGATTCGTACCCTCTCCACCGTCCAGGCCTTCCGCACTGCCTTGAAGAACTGGCTCGCCCGTCAGGCCTGGGGATAAGGATTTCTACCCCGCCCGAATGTTGTATGCATGTTGCTCATTATTTTATTATGTGTTGTTGTCTCAATGTTGTATTTCCCCTTTCCCTGGTTTCTGTGAGCCGCCCTGAGTCCCCTCAGGGAAAAGGGCGGCCTACAAATGCAAATAAAACCTCTAAAAAACCTCTAAACCTCCTCCATTCCACCTTTCGGCTGAATTATGATGATTGAAGAACATGTTCACCCATTCTTAATCAAATGAAGCAAATTATGTAAGCTCGGCATTGTTTTGATGTTTCTCTTTCACTAAGTTTATTTTGTAATTAAAGTATTGGGGATCTTCAGCAAAAACATAGTGTGGCAATATTTAACACAACTTGCATATTTCCTTCTTCCGTCTCTCCTTCCCTTTTTTCACATTTAAATGAGACTCTGGGCAGGGCATAAAAGAAATACTGTAAGATCAACCTCTAAGTCATTTTGGTGCTATCCATAACTCCTTCACTGAGCTCATTACGTATGCAATGAACTGAGATAATTTCAATGGTTGGAAGTTATTTTCTGTATCTGTTCAAGTAACTAAATTAAATTATCCTCTCTCCACATGTAATCGATATTAAAATGTATTTGTTTGGTAAAGTTTACTAAAATTCTCCAATCTACATCATTACTTCATATTTTAGACAGGTTGACAAAGTGGAGATGGGGATTTTTGATACTTCCAGCTGTAGGAGAAGAGTTTCATAATTTGTTACATTCCCAATAAAGATCATTCCACTGAAGATCTTTCTTTACTTTATAATACTTCAGATTAAGTTGCATGCCATGTTTTTCAACCATTATCATTTCAAATGATGGGAAATAAATAGTTTATAAAGATGAAGACTCTATCAACATTCTCATGGGGGATATCCTTAATACCACAATGGCAAAATAGTAAAAAGGTATATATCAACATTCTTCTTCCATTATATTACCAAATTCCAGAAAAACCTAGAATACCTGGTTTTTCCCATGAAAAGATGTAATCTATGTATATGCAACCAAGGACATACTAAACTAATACAAGGTGTTGTAATAACAGTACAAAATTGTCTCTTTTTTCCTGAGTTCAATTCATATGCATATGAAGTTCAGGACACAGATAGATTGATTGCCAGAGCCAGAAATAATTCAAGGCTTGATTTAATCAGACTCCATCCCACCCATATATAAACAAATTCTGTCCAGAACAAAGTATTGTACAAATACATAGACAGTATGCCAGAAAGAAGTGTTTCTTATAGGACAATAAGTCATGGACTGCAGTGGAAAACAAACATTTCAGAGAAGCACTAGCCAATACATCCTGAATTCCAGCTACTAGGTGGGTGGGATAGGGAGATCTTTGGGCAGATGAGTGGACAGATTAGGCTCAGAGTTCAATGAAAATCAATCTATCAAGTCATCCTAAGGAAATTGCATTTGGAGATGAAACTCTACTCCCTGATGTTCCAGAGAAAGAAGAAAGAGGAAATTTATTTTCTCAAACCAATGGTTCACAGTTGAAGCTTTAGAAAAGCAATCTCAAGTTATCCATCATCATGAAGGTGTCCAATTCTCTTTTAAAATACGTGTGGTTTCTTGTTCCAACAGTCATTCAAAGGGAACTATTCCAGAACTCTACGCCTAGATAATTTTTCTCCAAATTACTTCACTTGTGAATCTGACATTTTCAATGTGCTTCAGATGTATTACCTGAGCTATTCCTCTCCAGAGAATTTGTTCCCTTGACTCTTCCCTTCATCTGGTCACCATTTTGCTCATCAGGATAGTAGTTAATAATGCAAAAGATTAACTAAGAAAAGATACATTATCACTTAATCCGTTTAATTGGGCTGTATGTAGTTTGCATGATACCTTTATATATCTTTGGTTTTAATCTAAAGCTGCAGCTCTGGGCCACAAACAAAACTCCTACACAAGATTTCTGTCAAAGTGAGAAGTTGAACCTGAAAAAACAATATTCTATTCCTTATATTATACTAAATTGGTCTTATAGTCAGTATTTGTTTATTTAAAATTTATGGATAATCTGTGAGCTGCAAAAGTTGGAATGTAAAATATAAGTGGGAAAACTCAAGTAGCTAATCATCAAAGTCTCAGGAATGATACTTTCATTGGAAAAAGAGAAATGGATTGTTTCAATCCACAGGTTTATAAGTCACCCTCTGAATTCTTTGTTTTAAAGGGCTTTCTTTTTAAACAAACCATCCAACCAATATTCATTTTTATGTGAGATATTTTTCCCATTGTTTTGCCAATAGATGGCCTTAAGGAGATTAAAAACATAAAACAATATTTGAAAGATAATTAAAATATAAAAATAACAAACAAGTAAGAACAGACATCACTGTGCAGGCATACACATACAAATACATGTATCATAATGTTGGCCTTCATCTTCACCAACTAAGTCCACACTTCTATGTAAACATCGGCTAATATAAATATAAATGTGATTTTTCTTGGAAGGAACTTTGAAAACCAGGAATCACTCTGAATGCTCACAAAGTTGTTCACCAGCCAAGGACTGTGGCTGGAATAACTAACAATAGACTGTTTGAGGAGATTATTCTGATATAAAGATAGTCCTGTCAATTACTGAATTCCTTTCTCAGTCATGTTCTCCTTCCAACCAAATCATTTTAAGTCAGTAATACTAGAAGGGGATTTGTTTTTGTTATGGTTGCAACAGTAATACTCTTTGCAACACACTTGATTCCAGAATAGCAGACTGCTATGAAAACTCAAAGGGGAAACAGTGGCTCAGAGGCTAAGACTTGTCAATCAGAAAGGTCGGCAGTTCACCAGTTCGAATCCCTAGCACTACATAACTGAGTGAGCACTTGTTACTTGTCCCAGCTTCTGCCAACCGAGCAGTTTGAAAGCACATAAAAATGCAAATAGGAAAATAGGAACCACCTTTGGTTGGAAGGTAAGCGTTCTTTGCACCTTTGGCATTTAGTCATGCTGGCCACATGACCATGGAGACATCTTCGGACAGCACTGGTTCTTTGAAACATAGATGAGCACCATCCCCTAGAGTCAGGAACTACTAGCACATATGTACAAGGGGAACCTTTACTTTTATGAAAACTCAGCATTTGAATTAAGTGGGTTAAAAATCACTTACTCTGACCAATTTAAATGAAAATATGGTGCAAAATGAGACTTTGGTCATATTCAACGCACATCCTAACCAGACATAAAACTTTCAATTCTTCATGGTTTATTGATCTGTAACAGGAAAGGTTTATTAGACATTTTTATTTTTCTATTTACAAGTCACTGTGAAACTAGGAGTATTATTAAAAAAATATGATTGTGACCTACAAATCTTGGAGTTTTCAACTGTGACTACAATTGGACAATCAAAATCTATTCTTTAATTTCTTTAGTCAGATTTGAGATACCAAATTCATTTTAGATTCATACTTCTAATTATGACTTGATTTAATTTACACAATATTTATAAATAGGAGACAAGAAGAAAGACTATAATAATCAAATTTTTGGGGTGTTATATTTTAAAGTAACCATTTAGCATGTTTTCTCATAATAGAGAATGAAATCCTTTCATAAAATGTAGTTGTATGAAAATGCTTAATCAAACAACATGTTTATGTACTTATTATAGTATTATGAATAAGCACTGTATTAAAGCAGCATTGTTCGGTCCCATTTAGTCAAAGTGAACCACAAAGTTTAAAAGCTCATTCTATTATAAGCTTCATCTTGTTTTTTCTTATAAAAATGATATGATGTCCTTGATGAAGAATACTATGCTGTACATGCACTTTTTATAAATGATTTCACATGTACTACATAGGTGGAATAATATGGTTGACAGGGGCATCTAACTCCAAATGTGCAGGAAAGCCAGTTAAACTATCTTCAACAAGTGTCTGTCCAGTCTTTTTTTTAAAAAAAACCTTCTAATAATGGAGAACCAACAGCCTTCATTAGAAAACTGTTCCAATGAAGACTGCACAAATGATATTGTCAGTACAGTAATCCACTTATAGTACATTTAAGTGAAATCAAGATAACTGTGATTCGTACATATCATTTCTGTTCCTAGTTTCTGAAGGTAAAAAATAGGTCATAATTATCTTTCCTAAAGCATTCTTTTATCTACAAGAACATCAATATCATGTCTCCCCTTGGTCTTCTTTTCTCAGAGTTCCATCCATGTTCCTCTATCCTCTTTTCATGAGGCCTATAGCAATAGCAATAGCACTTACACTTATATACCAGTTTATAGTGTTTTACAGCCGTCTCTAAGCAGTTTACAGAGTCAGCATATTGCCCCCAACAATCTGGGTCGTCATTTTACCCACCTCGGAAGTATGGAAAGCTGAGTCAACCTTGAGCTGGTGAGATCTGAACTGCTGAACTGCAGCAAGCAGTCAGCTGAAGTAGCCTTCAGTACTGCTCTCTAACCACCACTATACTCTACTGTGTGCATCATCTTTACCATACTTCCATAAAACTATTCTAATCTGTTAAAATGTTTTTGAAAATGAAACCGACCACAAGTTCTTCAGCTGGACAGATGTAGGGGGTGTGAGGTCTGAAGAGTCTCACATGAATTCTGTCTGACAAACCAATGCCGAGATCATTTTTGGATCAGAACCTCTCTGGGTGGGGGAGGGGTGAAGAAGGGCAGTATCTCATCAGACCCAGAGGGAGTGCAACAAGTCCTTGTAGGTTAGAGATTTGCCCTCTGAATCGGCATTGATAACTGGTTGAAAATGTCAGTGGAAGGACAATTAAGTATAGGTTAAAATATATGAAATATGGACACATATAGAACTTCTAAGATGATGAACAAAGTGAGATTTGTACCGCTTGTTATTCTATATTGTAGATTAATGGAATTTTAATGAACATTGAACAGTAAGGATTGGTGTTTAAAGACAATTAAGAGTAACTTAAGTCAAGATATGGAAAAATGGAGAGGGAACATGAAATATACTTACAATGGGAAATTATTGATATTATAAAGACAGAACTACAAATTTGGGCCCTGTAAGAATGCATAACTATATAAATATAATGATGAGAATAGTTGGAAATCATAACCAGGTCTACATCTCAGGCAAAAATAGGCTGGGTGTGTGTTTAAAAATACAATTATTATATATGTATACTTTTTTCTTTTAAAAAAGAAGGAGGAAGATATATTAGATATTTATATTGAAAAAGAATTATAAATACCATCAACATAAAATGGAGCTTGCTCATAAGCTGAAATACACCAAGTAATGAGAGGAAGAGTGTGAAGTAGAGGAGAGAGGTAAGGGAAGAAGAGAGGGATAGGAGACAGGGTAGGGGGAAGATGAGAAGAGAAAGAAGGAGTGGAAAGTGGAGAGAGGAGAAGGAGAGAGGAAGGGGAAGTAGAGAAGAGAAGGATGACAGATGGAAGAAAGGAGGTAGGGAGGCAGAGGAGAGAGGGAGAAGAAAGTGATAGATAGGATACAAATATGGTGTATGGAGAGCAGAAGAGCCAATAATTGGTTTTGGGGAGTTGATGGTAAGATGAATTGATGTAAACATTTAACAATAAAATATGATGTTGGTTATGTAATAGTATACTTGTAGTTATTTGTTATGAAAATGAAAAAAATAAAAAATAAAACTTTATATAAAAAAATGTTTTCGAAAAGGTCATGTCCAAAATTGCAAGAATTCACTCACTAAGTAGAGTGCCAAGTAGCGGTGAATAGGGACTGCTCATGTTTGATATTATGCTTTTTGTAATGCATCCCAGAACTTCATGTGTCTCATAAAGTCCTTCTCCGAGGTAGTACTTCCAAGCCATGGATACTGAGTCATGACTTTGTGTCCTAGAAGCTTCTTCCCTTAATGTAATACCTTATATTTCTCCTTTTTAAAGGACATCTTGTTCTTCTCAGTCCAATCTTCCCACCTGCTCAGGAAGATTGCAGTCTCATTCTGTTATTCTAGATATTAACCAGACCTCCACATTTGGTTATCTGCAAATTTGATAAGCAGCTAATCAATATCATTATCCAGGTCATTAATTAAAAAGCTGTGCAGTACTGGCCCTAAGACACATCTCCACAGAACTCTATTGGTTAGTGCTCATGTATTTAATAACTACTATTATTAGCTATGAATTATATCATTCTATATATTTAAAATGTTATATATTGTTTATAATTTAATGAATTATATTATTCATTTCAAATGCTGTATGGTACAATATGCCTTTATTTTTCAATGAATTGTCAAGAATTGCTGAAAAAATAATTCATAGATTCGGTACATCTCTAAATGTATATTAGTTGATGTTTTCCTAGATGGCATCAGAACAGTTGGAATCAAACTGATAAATAAGTCCACTTCTAATGGGAGAATTCATTTTCAGTGGTTATTTATTGTAGGTCAATATTTTAAAGAAAAATGGAAAAAATGAATACACAAATTATCATAACCAATCCCATGTCCAAAGCATGAATCAAATTTCAGGTTTATTCTGTTAACTGTAAAATGTGCACAGGTAGTCCTCGACTTACAACAGTTCATTTAGTGACTGTTCAAAGTTACAACGGCAATGAAAAAAGTGACTTATGACCATTTTTCACACTTATGATTGCAGCATCCCCAGTGTATATTCAGACATTGGGCAACCAACTCACATTTATGATGGTTGCAATGTTGTGGGGTCATGTGATCACCTTTTGCAACCTTCTGATAAGCAAGATCAGTGGGGAGGTCAGATTCACTTAGCAACCATGATTTAACAACTGCAGTCATTCAGTTAATAAAAATGACAAGAAAAGTCTTAAATGAGACAAAACTCACTTAACAAATTTCTCATTTAGCAACATAAATTTTGGAATCAATTGCACTGGTAAGTCAAGGACTACCTGTATTTTAAAAATGCTAGAATACCAAAATGTCCCTTTATTTTTTATCAGTAACATTCATTTGTAGTATCAATGATATATTATTAATGAAATAATATTAATTTCACAATTGAGTGAAATATCACTAAAGAAAAGTTTTAAAAAAATTAAAGCAACAAGCAATGTTTAAGCATTCAATTAGGGTTGCTTCATTCAAATTTGGTTACATTTTTAACCAAATTAATTTTTAATCAAATTAATTTGTGCTGAGTACAAGAATACTTTTGCTTATGCATATGTCTTCCTAATTAAAAAAATCTTGGATATAAACAGTTAAAGAAGCCTAACATATCATTTGAAAAATGTTTCAGGATTGAAATGTTCCTGTCCTTAAACATCCTGTTCCAATCACGGAACCATGAAGTTGACTCTAAAACAAAGGTTAAACTATTTTCAGTAAGCCCACACTTGCAGAACACTTCCTGTGAAGTTAGAGTAGGGAATGTCTGGATCAGAATTTGCAGATCAAAACACTTCAACCTTGAAAGATTTTATATTATTTATTTAGTTGTTGGGTTCATCTAGTTTTATGCTGCCTTTTAAACTGAGTTTTCGCAAATAAGCTTACAATAAACTGAAATCAGGGGTGGACTTCAAAAAATTTAGCAAGGTATTTTCTGCTTGGTTGCTGGAACTTCCGGTAGGCCCATTTTTTGCCCTCCCTGAGCCACCACACAAACACTGCAATTACCTGCATATAAAACGGGCCGCGTAGAGACTCCTCGGAGGGGCTTGGTGGGGTAAGCGTGGCCAGCCAGGAGTGTGATTTGGGGGTTCTCCAAATTGCATAGAATCTTAACCAGAGGTTCTCCTGAACCAGAGGTGGGCTGCTGCTGGTTCAGCCCAGTTCGATTGAACCAGTAGTAGGAGCTCCACCCACCCGCTTCTGCACAGAAGTGTTGTACGCGTGCAAATGCACGAGCGAACTGGTACTAAACCAGTTAGCAACCCACCACTGTCCTGAACACCTGCAAACCCCTACCAGTCCACCACTGGCTGAAATCAATTTGTAAAACAATTAATAGTAATAATAAAACAATAAATCAATGGAAAGTCTTGCCTCCAGAAGCTGTTGGTACTCCAATACTGGAGATTTTAAAGAAAAGATTGGACAGTCATTTGTCTCAAATGGGATAGGGTGTCCTGCTTCAGCAGTGCGTTGGACTAGAAGACCTAAAAGGTTTCTTCAAATTTTGTTATTTTGCTAGGAAGATCAGAGAAAGGCGGAAATAATAGATGCTATTTTGGCATAGTGGTGGTGTCAATGTTGCAAAACAGGAAAAGAAGGGAAGGGACTGGACTATCTTGTGGAATATTGAGGGCAATTGACTGAAGATAGAAAGCCTGTGGGATATACTGCACTAGGAACTGTTGGGAGGAAGAGTGCAAATACATTAACCTTATCCTGTATAATCATTTTGGGATCCCAGATTTGGTTGCATACAAAACTCAAAACAACCATGGTATTCTTAGTGTTGTGCCTGATGAACTATGACAATCCAAAATGGACTGGCAAAACTTAAAAGTATGATAGTTTGATTATTTAAAACAAAATGTATTTTCTACCTAATCAGGATCACACATGGTACTAGTACTACTTGAATGTTTGGATTTCCAAGATAATTTTCCAGGGATTGACAGATCACATTACCCAGTTTTGTTGCTGACCCTGTAAACCTCACCCAGTAAATGCAAAGCTAGGTAGAAGGAACTTGATGAACACCATTAAAATTTGTGATCCCTGCCAATGTTTCTAATCAAATGTTGTTTTTATACTGCTTATATTAGCAATCAAAAGTTCCTCTTCCCTCTCTTGCATCCTACTTCCTACTATGAGCCTGAAAATTATTGTTATTCTGCTGCTATTGTAAATCTTGATCAGGATTACTTTGGAGATGGAGCAAAAAGCCTTAACCATAGTTCCTTAATGATCATTAAGATAGATTCTTTGTTTATGGGTTTCAGAGAAGAATAAAATTAAAAACTTTCCCTCACATGGAGACTAGACATTAATATATTTGTCTGTGAATGTTTATGAATGGGCTTTCATGCCCATTTTGTTGTTAGTTGTGAAGTCATGTCCGACCCATCATGACCCATGGACAACATTCCTCCAGACCTTCCTGTCCCCTACCAACCTCTGGAGTCCATTTAAGCTCATGCCTACTGCTTCAGTGACTCTATCCAGCTACCTCATTCTCTGTTGTCTCCTTTTTCTTTTGCTCTCAATCTTTCCAGCATTAGGCTCTTCTCCAGTGAGTCTTTCCTATTCATTAGGTGGCCAAAGTATTTGAGTTCCATCTTCAGGATCTGGCCTTCTAAAGAGTAGTCAGAGTTGATCTCCTCTAGAACTGACCAGTTTGATCCCTTGCCATCCAAGGGTCTCGCAGGAGTCTTCTCCAGCACCATAGTTCAAAGGTTCATAGTTCCTGCCCACTAGGATAACCACCAAAGCCCTATATAAGGATCATCATGTTCCCCACTATCAAAAACTTCTCATTTCTGATTTACAAAGAAGGCAATTGAAAAAAGTAAATACGCAAAGCTAATGGAATAGGGCTTCCTTCATTTTCTCTTTCTCATGAGTTAATGGTCTATCTTTATAGATCAACAGCAGCCAACAAAGCACAGAAGCTTAATCCCCTTTTAAATAAAATTAGATTTATAATTCTTATAGAGGCCTGCTAATTATTGATTTTCTCCAAGCTCTCATCCCTCCCAAAGTTAGCTATATCAAAAGTGGTACATCTGCTCATACAAACATTTTGACGGCTAATGATTCCTTGCAACATCTGTTATGCTGTTTCTGAACAGTTGCAGGTTTTTTTAGGAGACTCCAGGGACTGGACCTGCAGCACCTCAATTGTGAGTACCATTTTTGGAAAGAACAGGGATGGTGCTATTAGAAATGATTGGTATCCTCAAAATTTAGCTGCAATATGTATGTTCTTACCATTTATTTGTTTTTCATATGTGTTGAAGCTGATCAGTCAGCCAGATTTCTCATTTCTTAAAGTCATTATTATTTTACATTTTTATTTCCCAGTTTGGCATTCATAGCTGAACATAAAGATGGCAAAACATAACATTCATATTTAATTGGAGGAGATGTGAATCTTGGCTATGAATGCAGATTTCATGTAGAAAAAAATTCAAATATCCAATTAATCTGTGGTGTTATTAACTTCATATTTTGTAAAAAATATATTATTAGTGATCTAGATGTGCCAGAATATCTAATTATCAAAATAATATTTTATACCCAACTTCTTTTCAGAGTTTAAAGCATAAATTCCAGGAAAAAAATTATATTTGCAAATGCATGAGCTTTGTAGATTGTAGCAAAAGGGCAACTGATTTTGTGGGGAAATAATTAACATAATATAACATTACATTACATTTCAAAACAATACAATGCAATACACATACAATTTGAAAAAAGTCCACGGCCTTCTTCTAAAAAAATCAATTCAGACAAACTGAATTGCATGTTACTTTTCATATTCCATCTTTCCCTCTTTACTTTGCAGTTACATTTCCCTTATTCTATTCTATGAGCCGAGGTGGCGTAGTGGTTAGAGTGCAGCACTGCAGGCTACTTCAGCTGACTGCAGTTCTGCAGTTCGGCTGTTCAAATCTTACCAGCTCAAGGTTGACTCAGCCTTCCATCCTTCCGAGGTGGGTAAAATGAGGACCCGGATTGTTGGGGGCAATATGCTGACTCTGTAAACCGCTTAGAGAGGGCTGAAAGCCCTATGAAGGGGTATATAAGTCTAACTGCTATTGCTATTGCTATTCTATTCTATTCTATTCTATTCTATTCTATTCTATTGTACTCTACCTTCAAGTCAATTTTGAATCCTGACACCTGCCTGGACAAATTCCTGCAGTTTATCTGGCAAGATTTTGGGGAATGGTTTCCACTGTGTGATTCCTAAGGCTTTGAGAGAGTTGTTGGCTCAAGGTCACACAGCTATTTAGTTGTTTAAATTGGGACTAGAATTCACAGTCTCCCAGTTTCTAGCCTGTTCCTTTGGCAACTAATACCAAACTGACTACATTACACTTTACCATTTTTAATTTGTAGAAATTACTTTTTCTATATTGAAAATAAAAGGGAAAATGTCACCTCTAGCAACATTTTATGCTAGTTCATCTAGTTTATAATCTTACAGAGAAACAGCTTTTTTTACTTCTCACTAGAGATACTAATTAATTTTGACATAAGGAAAAGGCATCTAAAGAACTCACATCATACAAGCAGCACATCTGTAGTTTGTTAACAAAATTAAATGACAACTAATCTGGTTACAGTCTCTCTACACTTTGTGTAATGTAATTATATGACTTGGCATGAAGTTTAAGAGCTGAACATTTTTCTTCTTTCCACTAAGTTGTTCAATAAAAGTGATATTATACTATTAGATTAATAGGGCAATTATGGGAATCTACTTGAAGGTGTACTTAGGGTTTCTGGGAGAGAAAATAAATGGTGAAAATTAAGGAAAACTAGAGGAAATGTGACATAGTAATGATAAAATGAAGATTGGGTTAATAAAGATAATGTCATAACGAAAATATCTAAGTGTTGAAACAATCCAAATTATTGTAGCTGATTAGCTTGAATATTAATTGAAGTATTAACATGTTCATTTTCCCACTACCATTGTCACTTTGCTTTTTTCTTCATTGGCAATAGAAAATATTCTTGAGATGGTATTCTTAAATTTTTATTAAGAATTTTTATAATTTCTGAATACAATCATCTCCTCGTATTTACTGTCTCATTCCAAATTTTAGTTTTAAGCAAAATCAAAATACTGAGCTATAATTTTTTGAATTCAAAAATTGCTTCTTCTCCAATCTTGTGTGTGTATTTATGTGTGTGTGCGTGCGTGCGCGTGCACACACACACACACACACACACAGAACCAGATTACACATGTTAATCTGGCTTCAGGTTTTCCATTGTTCTATCTATCTTATTCCAAGTGGTTTGTGAACATGCATATATTTCCATGATTTCCAGCTAAGTCTCACCATACATCTTTTGATTATCTTGTCAGGGCACGCAAAACATTGTCCTGTCAGCTGGCCAGCGCATATGCGCATGCTGGCCACCTGAGTTCAATCTTTTTTAAGCCATTTTTTGCCCTCCCCAGGTTTTAGAGGCTTGATAGGAGCCTGGGAAGAGTGAAAACAGCCTCCCCGCCCCTCTGGAGACCCTTCGGAGCTTCAGGAGGTTCCCTGAAGCCTCCGGAGCATAAAAAACCCAGCCCTATGGGCAAACTGGAAGTTCAGGAACTGACTTTCAATTTGCTCATAGGGGCGGTTTAAGCCTTCCAGAGGCTTCAGGGGCCTTCCAGAGGCTTCCCTGAAGACTCCAGAAGATGAAAAACAACCCAACGGACAAACTGGAAGTCCGTTCCCTGAAGCCTCCAGAGGGGTGGGGTTGGGGGATGGGTGAGGGAGCCAAAAAAAGGTTCGCTGTTACTGCCCTATAAGAAACATTAAAAAATGGTTACATTTTACTTATGTCCCTTTCTATATGCAGCATTTTCCAGCATTTGGTTGTTTTACATTTGTGTGCTATGAACTGAGTATGCATTTAATATGTATAGCAAAAACAATGTTCATTAGCTGATGTGATTAACTTGGGGATTTTAGAGCCATTTGATCAAAATTCCTCATTCAAAGAAGGTGAAGAAGACTTTGTAATAATGAGGGTTAAAGATAAGGTTCCTTGCGGATTAAAATGTGACTGCAGAAAGAGAGCATAAAAGGAATGAGAACAAATGCTTAATTTTCAACATGGAGGGAGGTTAATAAATGAAGTGCCCTTAGGAATCCTGATAAACTTGTTTGTGTGCGTGTGTGTGTGTGTGTGTGTGTATATATATATATATATATAAGATTTTTTACAACCCCTGGTAAGCCCCAATTATGGGAGGAAGCTAACTGCTTCCATCATCTGTCCTTCGGCTCGTCACAAGAGTCCATCACGACAGAAACCCAATATTTTTACTGTTGCCTTTGTTATATTTGTGTTTTTTTATTTGTGCTGATAAATAAATAGGACAGATGATGGAAGCAGTTAGCTTCCTCCCATAATTGGGGCTTACCAGGGGTTGTAAAAAATCTAATAGATACCTTTCACCCTGGCTTCGCTGATAAACGGATAAGAGCCTGTGGCCTAATGGCTAAGATCTCTGCCTAGTATGCCTAGTGTGCAATATAGCCCAGGTTCAAATCCCAGTAAGGGTATGGCTAGCTGATGAGAGCTAAATAGCTTGAAATAGATCTATACTAGTCTCCCTTTATTTATTTATCAGCAGAAATAAAACACACACACACACACACACACACACACACACACACACACACACACACATATATATATATATATATATATATATATATATATATATATATATATATATGTTTGTGTCTGTTTGTCTGTGTGTCTGTGTGTACACACACACACACACACACACACACAGAGAGAGAGAGAGAGAGAGGGAGGGAGAAAGAAAGAAATGGTAGACAATTTTCTTTGCTTTCTGAAGTCTCAGAAAACCATAAGACTTTTTCCTGAAGAATAGAAGGCACATTCACTTTTTTTTAAAAAGGGAGGTGTTGAACTGACCATATCAAAATTCAAAGGTAGGTAACCAGATGCACTCTAGAGCTATAATACGTCTACCTGCCCAGTGAGCATGATCAATAGCAAGACAATGTTGCTCCAATGATTAGAAAACCAAAACAATTTTGTTGTTCTGCTTTGTTCTGTTTCATTGCCCCTCCTCAGCACAGCACACTAACTTTTGACAAATGCAATTGGAGCGTGCATTTCTTGACTTTCCTAGTCACCTTGGGCAACCCTGACCAAGCACTGCCAGAGATCATGCTGTTCGGCCTCTCCATAAAATCAGTTAAGGTAAACATAAAGGTTTCTCTGTCAGTCATATCTGACTTTAGGAGGTAGTGCTTATGTTCAATTTCCTAACTGTGTATTGTCCAAAGACAATTTCCATGGTCATGTGACCAGCATGACTATACATTGAAATGCATAGAAAGCTGTTACCTTCCCGCTGAAGTGGTACCTATTTATTTACTCGCATTTGCATGCTTTCAAACTGCTAAGTGGGCAGGAACTGGGACAAGTAATGAGAGCTCACCCCATTGGGCAGAGAAAAGGTCTTGAACCTGGGCTGCCAGCTCTCCATTTGACAAACTCAGCTTCTTTAACCAATGAGTCATAGAAGCAGAATCAGTAGCACTCCCAAATCACTCTTTTGACATATTGGCATGGAGTGTTTTAATGGGTTGTGGAATTTGTTCAAACTATATTGGAGCAAAGGACTTTAGTAAAGAATGCAAGGTCAGGAAGGAGGCAACAGCAAACCAGTCCCAAAAAAATCTTCTCAAGAAAACTGCAGGGACTTGTTCAGGAAGTTGCCAGGTGTCAACACTGACTAGATGATTTAAGATGAATTAAAACTGTTAGAAGAGAAAAACATTACAGCAGACAGGATAGAAAAATGTCAAAAGCTCTTCAATAATTCTGAACCTGAAATCGGCCAAAGCGTAGAGATTCCCCCGTTATGCAAAAATTGGAATGAAGAAGACTGTAAATATTTTTGAACACCAGATAAATTTGGCCCCTTCTACCTTGACTATGTGACATGAAACAGAGAGAGAAAAAAAACTGGAGGAGCTAATTTGCCACCCAGAAAACGTTGAAGATCATCAGTGAGTTGGCGATGTACTAGCTTGAAATCATAGGTTTGCAAAAAAAAAAAAAAAAAAGGCTTGATTGAGGAAAGTAATGAAAAATTAATCCAAGTTCAACTTTTCTTTTTTTTAAGTGAACTGTCATTAACCTAATGCAATTCTTCAGGGAACCAGAACTAGAATCTCATAAATTCAGGAATGTACAATATGCTGGAAATCTGCCAGCCTTGACAAAAGAGACAGAGTACAATCTTCAAAAGGTATGTCTTCTCTGTCACTGCTAGAGACTAGGTAGATTTTAATATCTTAAAATTCACATTTTGGCACGTTACTTCAGATCTTCCAGTCCTACAAATAAATTTTTAAAAAAAATACTAGCCTTCTCCAAGCTGGCTTGAGAAAGGGAACACAAACAAGGATTTTGTTTTGTTTTGTTTTGTTTTTCCTATTGGTAAAAATATGGGCTACAGGATTCCATTTGGTGAATTAATCTTGACCTTTGGACATTTTCTGGTTCTTTCTGGACTAAACCAAAAGATAACTGGTTATTGTTCCATAATAAAAGGAACAAACTCCTGCAACCATAGTGGGACTGAACTGGGACCTCTTCAACTTATTGCCAGATACATACATCTTTCACTTCCCTGTCGTCTTTTCCTCCCCATGCCAATTGTCAGAGAAAGCTGCTATTTTAACATCAAGCCATGGTACTCCAAGGATCCAGAAATTAGCATTTGGATCCAAATTTTGTAGAAGTCAAATTTGAACCAAAGTCAATTTGGATTTATCTTGTTTTTACCCCAGGGTACCCAAGGATCTATCTAGATTATTTTCTGTTGCATTGGTTTTACAGGATCCAATCTAGGTTGGTCACTGGAACCAAAAATTTAATCTTCAAAGATTTCTGACTTGTGCTGGAATATGTCTATCACATTCTAGTAGAGAAAAACTTCCTGAGGATGGGCTCCAGCACAAGTCCAAAAGCTAAGAAGACTAAACCTCTGGTCCCAGTGATCAATCCAGATTGGATCCTGTAACACTGGATCTAGGAACACATATATTTTGCCTTCATTCCTTTGGTTTTGTCTTGTTCAAATCTGATGCATGCCCCTTAATTCTGTACACAGAGAAGCAATTCCATTCCTCCTTTTGCAGCTGACTTGCTTGAGTGGAATTCCATATATTCACCTGCTGGATATTTCTTATCACTTAACTACCTGGCTGTTGTTTAAATTCAAGGCTGCCATAATAGCTATAATAAACTTTTCCCCAATGACTCACAAAGATAAACCCACTGGTATTGGCTGCAATTCAACAGATAAAGTAAATTACAGAATGCAACTCAAATTATTTCCTAGTATATATAAAAAAACAGTGTTAAAGATTTTAAATGTCATTTTCACCAGATGTTCAGAGATTTACAAAGCCCACAGGATCAGTCATTCAATAATTACTTGTAATTAATTTCTATTTGAATCTCTTTTTTTCTCTTTATATAGTTCAGAAAGTTTATTTAGATATTTAACTTGATATAAATTTGTACCATTTGCTATGAATAAATATCCCTTGGTAGGTAATATGTGTTGCAGACCTGCAAATATCAAAAAGCTGCAGTAAATAAACAGAGGTCTCTATTTTGCATATTTGCATGAAGATCTTTAGGGACCATTGGTTCTTTGCACTGTTGGTAGAATGTTATAGAAGACCCAGCTCAAAATCTCTTCTTTGTGTGTATTTCTTCTCTGAGCTTCTACTTAGTAGTAGAAATTTCCCCCTGCATCTGGAAGAAAATTGTGCTGTACTTTGTAGGAAGAAGGAGAAAATGTGGCCATTCAACAGTCTTGTTCATATACCTGTATCCTTCCATATGGCTTCAATCAACTGATTCAGGGTGGGACATGTAAGTTCAATAAGTTCTGTTTAAGACACAGTTATCATGAGAATAGAAACAGGCAAAACTTCTTCTCTTCATGTACATCCATTTAGAATTGATTCTGAAACATTTTTAGAACTAAAAAAAAATGGAAGGGGTTTTGAAGTTCAACAAAAGTAGTAAGGCCATATCCATTTAGAAGCTTATGATGGAAGAGATAATGGTTAAATGACCAACAGTAGAAGTTACAATAACATGTGGCATTGGTGAATATCAATTAAAGTGGATAGATAAAAGGGGAAGGTATATGAAAAGAACAAGATATATCCAGATCTTCAAACAAAAATTGAGTTTTTCCTATCAAATTGACTAAACTACTATTGTGGCTTGGTAATTTTAAGAAGCCAATTGGAAAAACATCATGATATGGTAGATCCTGAGGGAAGAGCTGTTACAAGGTGAGGTGCTGAGGTCATCCTGATTAAATCAGTTCTATAAAAATCCCTAGATATACCACAGAGACCCACTGTTTTCTTTCTGCCTATTTTCTTATCTCCCTCTTTTCTATTTATAAGAGGACTGAGAGAAAACTCAGTAAAAAAGTTCCTGTTAATGTGAGCAAGATCTTCAAGCATCATCAAATGCATTATGAATGGAATCAAAAACAATTCAATACACTTAAAACAAGCAACTTAATCTTTTATGGTCTAGAGACTCATTAAAATCACTCATAATTGTATGAAAATTGAGTCATAAACAATACAGTGCCATAGTTATCTATTGCTCTCTCTTTTTCCATCTGTCCAGAGTGTCTGATATACATGGGGTTTTTGAATGTACTTCAAAACCATCATTTTAACATGATAGATAACCAGTTATTGAAAATATATTTTAGGGAGAGAAGGAAAGGGTGACCAAGTTTTTTTTCTAACAAGATGAACTAAACATTGAAGAAAAAATGGCTTTGCTCAAAATCCATTCAGCTGTTCCCAAGGGTGATGTTTCTGATTCTCCAGTTGCAAAACTAAGTACATCCATTTCTGAGTTGAATGTTATACCTTCATCATGCTGAATCAAACATTCATGCAGGGACCAAATTTCCCCCAGAGAAATTTAATGTCCAGAATTCCCAATCAGATTGACTATTCTTATGCATTCTGAAAGCTGAGAGAAAAATGAATTTGGAGAGGACTGCACCAATTGATAGAAGAGAATTTTTGTAGCTTAGGGTTGAACTGTGTGGTCCCTGGTGCTCTCTGAGCTTGATGGCTTTCTTGCAGATATTTCATTGCCAATGACGGTGTTACCTAGTAATGAAACATTTTCAAAACAAAAAAACCTCACCAAATTCAGAGAGCATCAAGGATCCCACTGCAGTAATTCACACCCATAATTTTGTATTTTAAAGCATTGCTTTCTTGATGAATTGTCCAGATTATAGTCACTGAGTGCATAATTGTCTTAGATGCCAAAGAAGCCCTGATATACCGTATTTTCACCCATATAACCCGCGGGTTATATGCGGTTTTTACATGCACAGCGCCCCCCTGCGGGTTATATGCGTGGGCGGGGTATACAGAAAATATTTTACACGATCGGAGGCTTACACGATCGGAGGCTTGCTTCTTTCTCCGTTTCTTCCCCCACCCCGATCTCAGCTGTTTCCTTCTCCTTCGTTCCTTTCCTCTTCCCCAGCGTGCGCAGGCTTCTTTCTCCGTTTCTTCCCCCACCCCGATCTCAGCTGTTTCCTTCTCCTTCGTTCCTTTCCTCTTCCCCAGCGTGCGCAGGCTTCTTTCTCCGTTTCTTCCCCCACCCCGATCTCAGCTGTTTCCTTCTCCTTCGTTCCTTTCCTCTTCCCCAGCGTGCGCAGGCTTCTTTCTCCGTTTCTTCCCCCACCCCGATCTCAGCTGTTTCCTTCTCCTTCGTTCCTTTCCTCTTCCCCAGCGTGCGCAGGCTTCTTTCTCCGTTTCTTCCCCCACCCCGATCTCAGCTGTTTCCTTCTCCTTCGTTCCTTTCCTCTTCCCCAGCGTGCGCAGGCTTCTTTCTCCGTTTCTTCCCCCACCCCGATCTCAGCTGTTTCCTTCTCCTTCGTTCCTTTCCTCTTCCCCAGCGTGCGCAGGCTTCTTTCTTTCTCCGTTTCTTCCCCCCCCCCCCCTCAGCTGTTTCCCTTCTCTTTTACTCGCCGCGGGTTATATGCGTGGGCGGGGTATACGGGAAACATTTTACACGATCCAGAAAACCCGCGGGTTATATGCGTGTGCGGGTTATCTGCGTGGGCGGGGTATATGGGTGAAAATACGGTAATACATTGAAATAAAATCTTGCACTGTGGAATATTTCTTTTTAGAAAGTTAACTACATTATTGCAAGAGCCAAGGTGGCGCAGTGGTTAAATGCAGCACTGCAGGCTACTGCTAGATCAGCAGGTCAGCGGTTCAAATCTCACCGGCTCAGGGTTGACTCAGCCTTCCATCCTTCCGAGGTGGGTAAAATGAGGACCCAGATTGTTGGGGGCAATATGCTGACTCTCTGTAAACCGCTTAGAGAGGCCTGAAGGGCCTATGAAGCGGTATATAAGTCTACTGCTATTGCTATTGCTATTATCTGGGAGAATAGGATAGGGTGGCATGGCATGGCATGGCATGGCATGGCATGGAATAGGATAGGATAGGATAGGATAGGATAGGATAGGATAGGATAGGATAGAATAGAATAGCAGAGTTGGAAGGTACCTTGGAGGTCTTCTAGTCAAACCCTTTACTTAGGCAAGAAACCCTATACCATTTCAGACAAATGGTTATCCAATCACTTTTTTAAAACTTCCAGTGTTGGGACATTTACAACTTCTGGGGGGAAGTTGTTCCTCTGATTAATTGTTCTAACTGTTAGGAAATTTCTTCTTAGTTCTAAGCTGCTTCTCTCCTTGATTAATTTCCACCCATTGCTTCTTGTCCTGCCCTCAGGTGCTTTGGTGAATAGTTTGACTCCCTCTTCTTTGTGGCAACCCTTGAGATATTGGAACACTGCTATCATGTCTCCCCTAGTTCTTCTTTTCATTAAAGTAGACATATCCAGTTCCTGCAACTGTTCTTCATATGTTTTAGCCTCCAGTCCCCTAATCATCTTTGTTGCCCTTCTCTGCACTCTTTCTAGAGTCTCAACATTTTTACTCACAGAGTAAAGCAACAATCTGGAAGCCCCAACATAGATGGAAATATCATGATGGAGAATTTTTACAACATAATTGACCTCACAGCTTCCCTTTCATTTTGACATTATGATCAGGAGATACCTTTTATTATATATCATAATTATTTTGAAAGGTCATTACTTAAAATTGATGTTAGAAAAAAATATATTTCTCTCTCCATGTTAAATATAATTTTCCATTTATTTTTTCTTGTTTTATTGCTCTTTTAGGTGTCTGGGTGCAAATGCAACCCTGGAGTTTGGTAAGTGACATCAGCGACCATTGAGCTGAGAAGAAATTGGTCCAGTATTTTCCATCAAGATTACAAAGCAAGTGAAGCAGCAAAAGACAATTAAGCTCGTGATGCACTTGCTATCTGAAGTATTCAAGCAATGTGAATGCTAGCATAATTCAGTTCTTACTCGCTAGGCATGCAAATAAATCAACTTTAATGTCAATAAAGTCAGCAATGACAGATTTTATCACTAAGATATAACTAAGCACTAATGACTGGAAAGAAAGCAAGCAGCTCCCGGGAGCTGAAGTGGTATTTTATTTTGTCCTATGTGAAGCCAAGGGTAACTGAAAAGCCTGGCCTTTCCCCCCCTCTATTATTAACTGCAAATCATTCTTGTCGTGTTAGAGAGCTGATTGTTTTTTCAAGTATTATTCACCATTAGACTGTGACTCACAATATGACCTCCTTCGGAGATGTTAAAGTCTATTTCCAATTAGCTGCTGCTTATTACCAAGATCCACTTTCACATATTAGAGTCTCTTTGTCAGCCAGCCCCAAAATTATAATTCCCCTTTCGAAGGACTGTTTATATTCTGTGATCACCACTGAAGAGAAAGAAGTTCTAGAAAAAGAATCCACCAGAAGTTGGAGAACATTCCACAATCACCAGCACAAGTCTAGATTTATTTCGGTAAAAAGTGCCAGTTCTTATCCCAAAGACAGCTTCAGGATTTGAATAAAATGTGTATATTATGCATGACACAGTCTTATGTACATAAGACATCATTGGCCCCATACAATGAGGTAGGGTTGAAATATATATCACTGTTGAGGGTGAAGGTCCTCAAGTAGCATTCTTCAATTAGACCAGCCACTGGTTCTCCCCAAAGAAATATCATAAAGTCTGCAGGTTCAAACTGAAACTAAGCAAGGAAATCAAGAAATTATTCTTTTCTCTGGTTTTCTGTGAATTGGATGCTTATCAATTAGCTTTGTCAAGTCTTGGTATGCAAACATTATTGGTTGTATAGATAACAAAAACTCATCAATGTTTTTAATCAAGGAGAGAAGAACCTAGCAAATCTCCTGACAGTTAGAACAATTACTCAGTGGAACAACTTGTCTCCTGAAGTTGTGGCTGTTCCAACACTGGAAGTTTTTAAGAAGAGATTGGACAACCATTTGTCTGAAATGATATAGAGTCTCCTAGCTGAGCATGGGGTTGGACTAGAAGACCTCCAAGATCCCTTCCAACTATGTTATTCTGTGATTCCATGGGTCTTAAAGAAAAACATTAGCTTTTTTTTTAATTAAAAAATGAATTTTAAGGAAAATACAGATGGTGATTTCCCAAAAACTTCTAATAAAAAGTGTCTAAAATAAATGAGTTTTCTCCAAATACATAGGAATCTCTGTGTATTCAGCACAGGTGCTCATTATGGTCTGCTACCATCATGCCTCCTTCTCCTCATCCCCCCAAAGATACCATGGTCAGTAATAATGAAGCCTACTGGCATATCAAAAGGGCCAGGAGAGATGCCCTTCCCATTCCCAGGCTCACCCTGTATCATTGCAAAATGTGATTCATGCAATCTAAGTAATATACAGTATTCCTGTCAGAAACTCATTTGAAAAGGTTTCATCTAGACACATTGAAAACTGACAGTTTATAGGACTTTGGATGAAATTACTGCTTGGGAGGATTTGAGTGTGTATCATTATTTTCTGATTCCACAAGAAAGCCCACAATATAATACCATGCATGTTGTGAGTTTTTATTCCAGAGGGATATGGGGTATGTTTTACAATGTCCGACTGCCACATTTCAGTAGTTTTGGCTGACATTCAACAAATGTCTGAACAGCTAATAATGCACTCAGGCCTGTTAGTCCACCCATCTGTCTATCACATCTGCCCATTCCTATAAAAATCTATGATTAAGTAATAGGCCATTTCTCAAAATTCTATACTCTATTTATTGTGAATTCTCATGATTTGGAGAGAAATAATACTTGCATTCATAATGATTCTATATTGTTTATCCAGGGTAAACAAACAACATTTTTTGCAAATTAAAAAGAACCCTAATAGACTAGTTTCCTTTATAGCTTTGTTAAGGACATTTTAATTCATCAAACTGCATGCCTGCCACCAAGCACCCTATTGAAACAGTACAGCAACCTAGAAATGGAGCTTTTGATTGGTCATATAAACCACATGGGAAGCAAGAAGTTATTTTAATTAGCATAAATTGGATCTGTTTCCAAAATGGAATTGTATAAGCAGGTGTTCTTGTAACAAAGAGGTACTATCTATAGAAAAACACAGTGATTCTTATCAATACAATTTTTATTCACTGGGTTTTGCAATATTACACTCCACATTGTACTTAAACTAGTAGTTCAAGAAATGATCATGCTAACAAGGAGCTGAAACCTGTCTATTAAACTTTTTTCTCCCACCCCAAAGTGAACTAGTCAGTTGTTCTATGCTACCAACTAGAGATCATCAAGTTTTTACAACTCAAATCTGGTAGCAAAAGGATGGCTGATTATTCAGCAAAAGCTGATGAGTTTCACATTCCTTATCCATCCCATAATTAAGTGTAAGATGAAAATTTGCACCCACTGCTTGATGATTTCACTGAAATGTTTTCTTTCAGAAAAATAATCTATCACAAGCAAAAGCAGTTTATCCTTCATCAAACTGAATGAGAACTTTAAAAAAATATTTTCAAGAGAAACCTAACTGGGGAGAAAAAAAAAACAGTTGAAAAAGACAACTCTGTGCATTATAGAATCCACTGCCAAGACTGGAAGCACAGAACACACATCCCAAAACACAGATTGATTGCAGTGGCCAAGTCATACCTTCTCCCATATGTTTGGCCAATGGGGATAAGCTACTGATGTCATAAATCTTTGCCGGCATACTGTACACCTGATACATTTCATGGGATAGCAGATCTAGAGAAAGTGGGTTGGGATTGGTATTTCTCAAATGGTGATCCTTTGACCCAGTTAAGTTGTAATTGCTACAACTAATAAGCATATAACATTGAATTGATAAACTCCATCTCCTTATGTCAATTTTCAGATACTCACTATACAGCAGGACCACAGCCCAATCCTTGGGCTGTGGTCCATCACCAGGTTGCAGCCTTTTCAAAACTGAGTTGCAGGAGAAATGGGCAAGCACACACTTGTGAACCTCCACTTGTACGAGTGGAGGATGCTTGTGTTCACACAAGAGGAGCTTCGGCATGAGCACAAACATCCGCTGCTCACCCTCCACTTATTCGCAAATCTCCATTTGCACAAGTAAAAGGTGCACAAATAGAGTTGTGCACACGCGCATGCACCTACCACTCACATGCCCCCCTCTGCACCAGATCAGGCCAGCAAGCTGGAAACGTTGGCTCTCTCACTTTGAGCCATCTGCCTGAGAAATACCATGAATAGTATTTTTCAGTCGCCATATGTTTGCTCCAAGTAGTGAAGGGTTTCTTTCCAGCACTGATACAGATTCAGTGTTATATTAAAAAGCATAATTCTTATAAGAATTCTACACTGTCCAAAATTAGATTTAATTGTGAGGCTACCCAGAATGAATAGTGATTGACAGTGTTTGGAAAATACTACAGCAGTACTGGAAATACCGCTTCAGTTATCACTACGAAAGCTTCTGGCAGAAAGCTCATTCAAATCAAACATTGGTGACTTCATGGACTTGTTCATATAGCTTTCTTGGCATTGTAACAAAAGTACTTGGCTACATGTTTTTTTTCCAAGATACATTCCCCAATCTCTAAAACAAGCCCACAGTCCTGGAATTCCTTGGTGGTCTTCAGCACAGATACTAACAAAGCCCAATCCTATTTAGTAGATGACTCCAGATTATACTGTCCAGTTGCAGTTACTTTTACTATGGCAAACTTTCAGTGCCAAAAAGGCAATTGAAAAAAAAAAAAAACCATTTACTTTCTGCTTCTTGGCAACATCTTTTATCCAATTTATTGAAGAATCAGATCCTCAGTTTTAAAAGAAAATGAACAGGAACACTGGGGGGGAAATTCTTTTCCTTCTGCAACTGGAAAAGTGCCCAAAGCTTATGCCAATGCTGGAGTGAGACTGGTACCCAATGATTGGGCAAAGTTATCAGTTCAGATCCTAGTTAATTGCTTGGTTTTACACAATTCTGGCTCACAGACTCGAAACATCTGGTTAAAAGGTATTTTTAAATGAACACAAGGGGAAATTGAACATTAAAAACAGAATGAGGACAATATAATTTAAAAGGAGTAAACACATAAAGCAACTGTTATTTCATTTCCCACACTTCTCCCCATGTTACAATACAACACGATAAAATAGACCTGAGTTTTGAATCATGCATGATGTAGGAAAAGAAGGCCTTTGAAGAGTGTACGCTTTAGCTTTAATTCTTCTCTGTTGCATGCTGGCATTGCACTTGTTATCAGATATGAAATTTGACAAGCTGGAACCTGGGCTATTTTCATTCTTTGCTATGGTTGCATGCTTGCTTAGACTTGTCAGAGCTTCTTCCTCAAATTATTCTTTTCAGAAGCATCTTTGCACTGAAGATGCCTTGCCAGACTGAGCAAAGCAGAGAATCTAGAAATGTTTTTCTCATGCACCAAGGGTGTTCTGTACTTCCCCTCTTCCTGCACCAAATGGTTAAAAGAACAAGCAGCTCCATTTGAGAGATAACAAGAATAAAGAACAAGCAGTGTGGGTTTTACTCAAGAACGGTGTCTATCCTGGGGACGGACCAAATGCCCAACTATATATTGGACCTTGTGCTTAGAGATTGAAAAAACAGATGCAGATAAAGAAATTGTTACTTTCTTAGTCCTTGGGCTAAAAGAAAAGGGATGTGTGTGCCTTTTGGTCCTTTGGTAAAGGATTGTAAAGAGAAGCACTACTCTAATAAATGGGCTATTGCTTTTATGACAGCAGTGGCAAATGTTGTTTAGCATTCACCTATCTATTCCCGGAGTCCTCACCTCTGCCAATACAAGCCGAGTAAATAAGCCAATTTCTTTTCTCAGGCAAAAACTTACGCTCTGTTTGTACTTCAGATCTAAATCTTAGCGCTCAGGGATTTGACATTGAATGGTTCACAGCAGAGGGTATCTCAGGATTCTGGACTTAATGGTCTTATCAGGGAGGGACTACTTAATAATAAGGATTATCATAAATGAATAATGAATGCTTAATTTGCTTATTTCCAAATGCAATTATCCATCTTTGCTACATTGTGGTGGTGGTGGGAGGAGGGGATAGTTTCCTGTAAGACTTGGATTTCCACTCAAAGTCACTTATTGGTGACGCAATCTCTAGATTTTTTGCAAGATAACTGTTGACAACCTATCGATCACCATCAGGAATTATTGCACCCAAGCACAAACTTTTGATTATTCTAACTTGCAGGCTTTAGTTAAATCAGAAGAAATTGGTTTGATTTGCCTCTTCACTTGAATGCAGGAGAGATCATGGACTAGTGAATTTGAAAAATGTTAATTTGAAGGATCTTGTATCTTTGGTGTCAGTGAAACTCAGAAGTATTTGATAAGGGTATAGTATTTGTGATGCTTTATTGCTGTATGTGCTAGATCTCTGCACATCAGTGGGGAAAAAGGGTGAAGTAAAGATGGCTGTCACAATCCTATTTTATATACATCACAAATGCAACAAACACAAAAAAGTGGGGGCCTGATCACTCAGTCATGGCCAGCCAATAGAGTTTTTTTTAATCTCCTCCCCCATGGATATTCCTATTTCTTAATATTATAACAGAGTCTAGAAGAATGATATTGGGGGAAAAAGAGAAAGAAAGCATTAGAGCAGAAATATTTCTTTAAAAAACTTACATTTCTAAAATGGTTATCATATTTATTCAGCATTGTTCAAAAACGAGTGTTTTAGAGTCATATTAAAAAAGAAGATAAGCATTATTTCACAGGAACTCATAATCAAATGGCTACAATGGAGAAAACAGCCAAGGGATAGATGGAAATGGTAAATGACCAAGGAAATACTTTTACTCATTATTAAGCTTGGCTATATTACAAATAAGAACTTGTAAAAGAGAATGAAGCTCTTATTAAAGTGGTACATTTATACCGGAATGGATTTTACCTCTGTAGTATCTTAAGAATACCTACATTCTTTAGCATCATGAGAGGATAACTTCAAATAGGGAAAAAAATGTCAGGTGGAAAAGATTAACCTTGAGCATATCTGCACTACCGATTTATAGCGTCCCCCAGCCATCACTATGGTGACATAAAGCCTGACTGCATTAGTGATTTATTGCTGCAGTGATGGCTGGGGGACGCTATAAATCACTAGTATGGAAATGTTCCTTCTCCTCCCCAGTGCTTCAGTTCCAATTTTGCATTTGAGAGGAATTTAGCAAGACCTCCATTTTCTCCCAAAGACAAGGCACACCATAGCTGGTCTGCACAAAACCAAATGATTGCTGCTGTTTGATGCCCTCTACTGGTCATTTGGATTTGTGCAGACCTGCTATGGTATTCGTCGTCTCAACTTGTTCAATGTCTGCATGTGGCTGCTTAAGATAGAGAAATCCGAAGCAAGATCTGATCTTCAATATATAGATGACAGCTATATCTAGTTCTTTTTGTTACCAGAATAGAATAGGACTATAAATATACTGAACTACTACTTGGATTCAATAGGGTCTAGATAGGCGTATATAACAGAATAACAGAGTTGGAAGAGTGTTGGAGGTCTTCTAGCCCAAATCCCTGCTCAAGCAGGATACCATATACTATTTTAGATAAATGGTTATCCAATTTCTTCTTTAAAACATCCAGTTATGGAGCACCCATAACTTCTGAATTCACTGATCAGTTGTCAGAAAATTTTTCCTTATTTCTCTTCTTGATTAGTTTTCATCCATTGCTTCTTGTTCTGCCTTCAGGTACTTCGGAAAATAAGTTGACCTCTTCTTCTTTGTGGCCTCCCCTTAGATATTGGAACACTACTATAATCAGTGATGTGCAGTGAGGTTTATGGCTGGTGAGGCACTGACACAGTGGTGGGTTTCAAATTTTTTTAGACTTGTGGACTTCAACTCCCAGAATTCCACAGCCAGGCATGCTCAGTTCCGATGTAAAGCGACAGCATTTGTTTTTCTCCTTTGCAAAAAAGTTTCCTTCATTCTTTTTCTTCTCCCTTCCCCCTCTTCCTCCCTCTCTCCCTCCCTCCCCCTCTCTCAAATAGACACACGCACACAGAGAAATTGGATTGGACTATCTCTCCTACCCCCTTCCCTCTCTCTCTCACTCACTCTCTCTCAAACAAACACAAACACAGAAGTTGGATTGGAGCCGATCCAAGCCTTTGATTGCAGGCGGAGCATCATTGCCTTTTCAAACTTGTAATCAGTGAAGCTGGGCTTATATAGTTTTATCCAGGTGTGTGTGTGTGTGTGTGTGTGTGTGTGTGTGTGTGTGTGTGTTTGAAAAGGCTCTGCCTGCAATCAAACTACACTTGGGGAGGGATCTACACTTGAGGATGAAGTTTGAATTCCTCCACCTCCCTCCGACCCACACGTACCTTTTCCAGCTGTTTCAGAGAGGATTTCAACTGTGCTCTTGCCTGTCATCATGAAAATAAAAAAAATGTAAAAGGAAAAAGTCAAGAGCTGAGGTCAGGCTGAGCTAGTTGCTGCCAGAGCTAATTGCTGCCAGAGTCACCGTGGATGACTTTGCTTAACTGTTTAAAAAAGCCTCTAAAAAGAGCCCTCTACAGGAGGAGGCAGGAGAATGATGTGCCTCACCTACGTCAGGAATTTTTAGGCTTTTAACCTTTGCTTAACTCTGCTCGAGTAATCATAAAACGCCTAAAGTCAGACTAGATGAGGCACGTCGTTCTCCTGCCTTCTCCTGTAGAGGGCACTTTTTAGAGGCTTTTTTAAACAGTTAAGCACTAAGCAGAGTCATCCACGGTGACTCTGGCAGCAACTAGCTCAGCCTGACCTCAGCTCTTGCCTTTTTCCTTTTACATTTTTTTTCTTTTCATGATGACAGTGGTGAGGCTCTGCCTCCCCTGACTTCATGTCCCTGGCTATAATGCTATCACTATCCTCCAGAGTTGGGTTCCTACTGGTTCGGCCTGGTTCGGCCAAGTGGGTAGTAATTCAGCCTGCCATGCCCTGAACCGGTTCTATTGGCGGCGGAGCCATCTTGATTTTCGGTTCTGCGCATGCGCAGAACAATCTTCATTGCATGTATTTTTGTATGTATTTTTTTGTTTCTAACATTGTGTGCATGCACAGACCTTTTTAGGTGCAAATGTACACACACGTGGAGTGCACATTTGGCATGCGCTCAAGCAAAGCGAGAGTGTGCACGCAAAAATTTTTGCACACCAAACCAGCAGTAATGCTGGCAGCAACCCACCCCTGCTATCCCCTCTTTTCATTATACTAGATATATCCAATTCCTGCAACCATTTTTCATATGTTTTAGCCTCCAATCTCCTAATCATTTTTGTTGCTCTTTCCTGCACTATTTCTAGGAACATCTTTTTTTAATACTGTGGTGACCAAATGAGTGCAATATTCCATGTGCAGTCTTACCATGGAACTATAAAGTGGTACTAACATTTCACATGATTTTGAGTCCATCCCTCTAATAATGTAACCTAGGATTGCATTGGTGTTTTTGATGTTTGGTTTGTTAGCATATGCCTTTTCTGGTTAAGCGAGGGCATGGTTATATTGATCTGTATCTTATAACCTTGAATTGTATTATTGTAATATGTGAGGCAGCTGTTACTCTCAAAAATAGTTTGAAGAACTGCAAGAATTCTGATTTTGTTTGTCCAACAGAAGTTGGCTTATATATATCTGAAAGGGTTATAAAACAAGATTTATTTATTTACTACTGAAATTTGTTCTGGCATGTTAAGTTTAAGGGGCTGTTTTCTTAATTTCTGAAATAAATTTCTCCAGTGCTAATATTGAACATAGTGGCGATCCAACTTTATGTAGGGAAGTTGGCCTGGTTCAACACAGCACTAAGTTAAAATGGTATTTACTACTTGCAGGCGCTTTAATATAATTTTGAACATGTTTATTTAATTATATTTTAGAACAGGGTGGTTTAATTTTTAGCTCCTCAATGCACATAGATTTTACACTCTCTTGTTTACTTATTTATTAAATTTGTTGATGTACCATTTTATGAGAGATTTTTTTGAAAACATAACAAAAGTACAAAAGGTATATCCATCTAAAATATTTTATATGAAGAAATCTTTTCCCATGATTTCACTTACCATAATAAAGATATTTTCCATTATTTCATTAAAGTATCTTCTGACCTTCTCTTCACTGTGGATCTTCTTGCTCAGATGGCTGATTGAAAACAAATATCCAGCATAGTTGTGATATCCTTAAATATGCCTGACCTACATAGCTTCATATATGTAATGGGTCTTTCTTTTGGCCCTCGCAAAAAGAAATGGGACAAAGTTCTCAACATATTCATTTATGTGCCCTTTTTATTGGTAGTTGTGGCTTGTTGCACTAAAAACTGAAAGACACACCCCGTTTCCCCTAAAATAAAACCTCCGTGGATAATAAGCCCAATCGGGCTTTTGAGCACATGCACTAAAATATGCCCTCATCTGAAAATAACCCCCCTGAAAATATTGCAACACAGCAGCAGCCATGTTATGACCAGACTCGCCACCTACTGCACTTCAAAATAATAAGACCTCCCTGAAAATAAGGGCAAGTGCTTGTTTTAGGGGTCAAAAGAAAATAAGACCCTGTCTTATTTTTGGGGAAACATGGTAATTTCAGCAGTAAAATATTCCATGAAAATAAATCTAGGTGAAAATGAGGCCAGTTGGCATTTTAAAATCAGTTGTTATTGTATTTCCATAATTATTGTTGATTATGGGAAGAGCACATTTCTTGCGTTCTGTGATATAATTAATTGGTCAAAGACATTTAGAGTTCTTTTATCCAAAATGTTTTAATTAACAAAGAATATTTCAATAGATTATCATGACAGTGCCAGTCAGAAAATCTGAGATGTTTTATGCACTGTTCTTCATTTGATCAGGAAACATCAGCTAATTCCGCTGAACAATTTCAAATGAAGGAAATGGCATTTAGTTAAGATCAAAATAGTTTGGTCTCTTCCTGAGATCTAATAGCAGCTATTACAATTTTCCCTTTTTCCTAATGCTGTCAATTCTTTCGTGATTGATACATTAATTATACACTAAAGAGGCCACTTCTTCCATGTGTTACCTGCACAAATCAAAGCTTTCCAGGGAGCATGGCCAAGTTTTGGGTGCATTCTTAGTATCAAGGGTGTTCTATAAAATTCTATAAAATCACAAATGCTTTTGCAATGCTCTGAAACCAAACTACACAAACTTATATAGCTTTTATTTGGTATATTCCACCATACTGTGTCATGGAAGTGGAAAAAGTATAATATTTAGACAGGACAGAACAGGAACTTGCAGAAATAAGAAGTGTCATATTAGCATTGATAGATAAGTGCTTTAAATAGAATAGAATAGAATAAAATAACAGAATTGGAAGGGACCTTGGAAGTCTTCTAGTCCAACCCCCTGCTTAGGCAGGAAACCCTATACCACTTCAGACAAATGGTTATCCAACATCTTCTTAAAAACGTCCAGTTGGAGCATTCAGAACTTCTGGAAGAAAGTTGTTCCACTGAAGTTGCTTCTCTCCTTGATTTGTTTCCATCAGGGTGAGTTGTTGCCAGCATTACATCCGGTTCGGTGCATGCAAACACTTTGTATGTGCATGGTGTGCGCGTGCACATTTGCAAATAAAAAGGTCTGTGCATGTGTAAAACCTTAAAAAATAAAAAAAATACATTTTTGCAATGGAAATTGTTTTGCGCATGCGCAGAACCAAAAAACAAGATGGCAGTTCGGGAGCAACCCAGGCTGCCAAATTACTACTAGTTCAACCAAACCGGTCCAAACCCACCTCTGGTTTCCACCCATTGCTTCTTGTCCTGCACTCAGGTGCTTTGGAGAACAGCTTGACTCCCTCTTCTTTGTGGCAACCCCTGAGATATTGGAACACTGCTATCATGTCTCCCATAGTCCTTCTTTTCATTAAATTAGACATACCCAGTTCCTGCAACTGTTCTTCATGTGTTTTAGCCTCCAGTCCCCAAATTTACTAAAGGTGTTTGTGTCAGGCAAAAAAAGAGATTCCTTGAGAAACTGAATAGCTTCCATTTGAATTTTAAGCAATTTTTTTTTAAAGAGAAAAACAGAAGCCTACATAGCAATCCACCCAATAGAAAAATATTTTAAAGATTGGTCTATTATATTATCTTTCAGTTGTGGGTTAGACATTGTACATACTGCAAAATCAACTCTTTGTAGCTGGTACAGGAAGTTCATTTGTTTAAAAATAATTAAATGCCAAAAGAAATTATAGGATAGGAAAGAGACCTGTTGAAGAGCTCGTTTTTGTAATTAAATAAATATAAAAATTCAGGAAATCAAGCCTTGGTAAACACCTATTCATATTGAATTTGTTATATCCACACCAATATGGAACCAGTAATATCAAGGGTGAAACGTTTTCCAGAGATTAATTTTTTTTTAAAATGAAATTTACATGGAAACTTTGCACCAAGTGAGTGTGTTTGTAGCTGTTTCCTCCATGAAGGAAACTGAGAATCACCCATAGGGTTTACTAGAATGGAGACAGATTTTTGAAGAATTCAGAAAACATTCTTGCTCCTTTTCTCATTCTTGTGAATATTTCTTTAAAAGGTGCATGTATTTTTATTCAATATTTCAAGTACTTTATATGCCCATCCTGTATATGCCTGTCCAAGTTAATTATATCTGAAAATAAAATGTAGCAAAATAACTACAGAAGATTAGCCATCTACGGATGGCTAATCTACCGGCATTCACGGCATTCAGCCTAGTCACTGAAACATGGGATGCCTACCTCGAGCGGTTCGAGTGCTTCCTGGACTTTACCAGTTTGTCCAGTGGCCGTAAAAGAGGTAATTTTTGCAGTGCCTGTGGCCACGAGATGTTTGGAACAGCTAGGGCTTTAGCGGCCCCTCAATCTGTCCATTCGATGCCTTGGGAGATGCTTTTGAAGAAACTTAAAAATCATTACTCTCCAACTCCCTCACGCATAGCCAGACATTATGCGTTTAGGCAGAGGACCCAGAGAAAAGAGGAATCTGTGACCGATTACATGGCTTCCCTCAGAACAGCGGCCGTGCACTGTGACTTTCCTGTGCTGGATGATGCCCTGTTAGAACAGCTGGTCTGTGGTATCAAAGACCTCAGACTTCAGCAATGCTTGCTGGCACGAAAAGAGCTAAGCCTTCAGGCAGCCATGGATGAAGCCATGGCATATGAAATGTCAGACAAGTCCACCACAGAAATTCAAAGATTTCTGCCACCAGCCACCCATGCCAGCAGGGGCCATGCTATCCACCACGAAGAAGATGATGATGAAGGCTTCTCAGATGATGATGAAGAGATTAGCTGTCTCAAACTGATCACCAGGAAAAAATGAATTTAGGCTGATTTTTTACCTCAGGCGGGTTGCCTGAGTTGTGGCGGGAACCGTGCAAGGTCAGTCTGCAGGTTCAAAGCTGCCATATGACGTTGGTGTGACAGGAAGGGACATTTAGCCAAGGTCTGCAGGGCGGCCATGCCAATTGCTGACCATCGTCCGGAGCGCGCCTTGTCCAAGCACGTCACAAAAAGACTTCCCAAACACCGCAAAGATTGCTTTGCCATCGCAGGTGACCAACAGCACCCTGAGTGGGCTATCAGCCATGCATCCCATAAGATATATGTGACTGTACGCATAGAGGGAGAGCCCTGAAAGATGGAAGTGCACTGGTTCTTCCAAATCCCTGGTTTCTTGGGCTACTATCAAGCGGATAGTAGCCTAAGGCTCAACTCAGGCAGTTCCCACTTCACCTAGGAGACTATCAAGGACAGCCAATACCCATTGTGGGGTGTGGTACATTCACCATAGCCAGAAATAACTTCCAAGGGCCTCTTCCCCTCATCATTGTAGATGGCCATTTGCCCAGCCTCCTGGGGCTGGACTGTTTCTCCGCATTGGGGCTCGATGTCTCCGGTGTCCACTCCATTGTTCCTGACTCCTTCACCGCACTGGCCAGTGAGTTTGCAGATGTGTTTGACAACAAGCTTGGTAAATATAAGGACCCCCATTTCCTTTAACTTGGACCCCCAGGTGGTGCCAATATGTCTAAAGCTCTGAAGACTGCCTTTGCTCTTGGTAGATTTACAGCTAGATAAATTGATAGCACAGGGAGTGCTCAAAGCAGTGGATCACTCTCCCTGGGAGACTCCCATAGTAATACCTATTAAGCAGGATGGTAGCATTAGAATTTGCGGGGATTTTAAATGCACCATTAATAAAGGATTGCAAGCCAACCCTTACCCTGTGCCAGTGGTGCAACACCTGCTCCATTCCTTGGGGCAGGGAAATATTTTTGCCAAGTTAGACTTGGCACAAGCGTATCAGCAGCTCCCGGTGGATAAAGCCACTGCCATGGCTCAAACCATCGTAACACACTGGGGGGGGGGGGGCGCTAAAATGTAAACACTTGCAGTTTGAGGTCAGCGTAGCCCTAGGTATTTTTAAGAGCCTAATGGAGCGGATTCTCCAGCGACTACCAGGGATGGTACCCTATTTGGATCAAGCTGAGCTCGTCAACAAATTGAGAGCAGTCCTGACCCATTTCTGCACTTCAAGGTGCTACTCACCATTCACAAAGCCCTCCATGGTAGTGGATCTGACTATCTGAGAGACCGCCTTCTGCCAATTGTCTCCCTCCGTCCCATCAGATCGCATAGAGTAGGCCTCCTCCGAATTCCATCCGCCAGTCAGTGCCGACTGGCGACTACGCGGAGGAGAGCCTTCTCAGTTGCAGCTCCGACGCTTTGGAACGATCTCCCCGTGGAGATTCGTACCCTCACCACCGTCCAGACCTTCCGCACAGCCCTCAAGATCTGGCTATCCCGTCAGGCCTGGGGATAAGATCCGAACCTTGCCCCACCCGAATGCTGAATGAATGTTGTGTTTTATCGGTTTATTTTTTTTATTCACATTTTTTCTTTCTTTCTTGTATTTTGTCCTACACTCCCTTCCCATTGATTGTAAGCCGCCCTGAGTCCCCTCAGGGAAAAGGGTGGCCTATAAATGTCAATAAACTAAACTAAACTAAACTAACTGAAGTTCAAATGAGAAAAGTGTAGGATGGGGTCCCCAGTGTGGAGTTTTGGGGCATCTAGTTGATGCCAAAGGGATCCACCCTACTCCGACCAAGGTAGAGGTGATTAAGAAAGCCCCTCTTCTAAGGCTGAACTGTAAGCCTTTCTGGGGCTGCTTAACTTTACTCCATTTTTTTGCCCCATAAGGCGTCTTTGGCTGAGCCTCTGCATAGGCTTCTGGACTCCAAGACACCCTAGCATTGGGGTCTAAAGAAGCCCAAGGTTTTCGGGCAGTTAAGGATGTCCTTACATCCAAATCTTTACTGGTGCAATACAGTGATTGCCTCCCTTTGACTTTGGCGTGCGATACATCACCTTATGGCATTGGGGCTGTTCTGAGTCATGTCCTACCTAATGCTGGGAAGCCCCAATTGCCTATTATTCCCGCACGCTCTCAGCAGCTGAGAGAAATTACAGTCAGCTGGATAAAGAGGCCTTAGCTGATGTAGCAGAGTTAAAGCAGTTTCACGATTACGTTTATGGTAGGTTTTTTTTCAGTTAGTGACCGACCATAAGCCCCTCTTGGGTCTTCTGGCGGGGGATCACCAGACTCCTCAGATTTTGTCTCCTAGAATGTCCAGATGGACCGTTTTTCTAGCAGCGTATAATTATCAGTTACAATATAGGCCAGGAAAAAACGTGGGGCACGGTGATGTCCTCAGTTGCTGCCCTCTGCCAGCACCTGTTTTGGACCCTGCTCCTATGGTTTTGGTCCTCTTAATTGAAGAGTTAGCCATGCCAGTATCCGCCCAGGATATTGCCAGGCTCGCTGCCACGGACCCTGTATTGTCCCAAGTTTTGGATTGGGTGCGTAGGGGGTGGCCACAGGGGCCATTAGATACTGAGTTTCACCCCTATTACATATGGCAGCATGAGCTGTCTTTCCTTAACGGGTTCTTGTTATGGGGCAACAGGGTGATAGTTCCCCCAAAGCTTAGGTCGCCAATCTTAAGTTGCCTGCACACTGCTCACCCGGGCATTGTACGCATAAAGGCGTTGGGCCAAAGCTACGTGTGGTGGCCCAAGATTGACCAGAAAATAGAAAACTTGGTAGCCACTTGCCAGCAGTGCCAGCAATCTAGACCGGCTCACACGTCTGTGCTCATCAGGGAATGGGACATGTCCTGGGCTCCATGGGCAGGAGTCAATTTGGATTTCACTGGCCCATTCTTAGGGCAGAACTTTTTGGTCCTCGTAGATGCCTACGCGAAGTGGGTGGAGCTGGCACTCATGCCCTCCACCACTTCGGAGGCCATAATTAGGGTGTTGGGGAGGTTATTCGCAACCCATGGGTTGCCTGATGTGGTAGTGACTGGCAATAGGCCCCAGTTCACATCGGCACCATTCCAGATGTTTTTAGGCCAGCATGGCATAGGACATGCCCCGATGGCTCTGTTCCACCTGGCCAGAAACGGTCTGGCAGAATGAACCATCCAGTCAGCTAAAGAGGCATTGAGCCACCTGGGGCCAGGGAATTGGCATGACAAACTGTCCCAATACCTCCTGGCTCAGCATACAACCCTGTGCCCAGACACCAAGCAAAGTCCTTCAGAACGACTTATGGCTCACCGGCTCCGGACAACCCTGGACTGGCTACACCCTGGCTATGCAGCAGAGAAAAGCCCCCTCTCAGGTGACACCACATGGGCCTTTAATGTGGGAGACCCAGTCTACACCCAAAACTATGGGACCAAACAAAGGTGGCTTCCTGGACAAATCATTCAACTAACTGGACCCTACTCTTATAGGGTCCAGCTCAGTGACAGGCAAATGTGGTACCAACATATCAACCAGCTCAGACGGAGAACCACCAGCGCAGCAGACCAGCACCCAGTGCAGGCCCAATCCTGCCCCGGGGAACTAATACCAACAGAAGCCACTCCAGCATAAGCAGAGTCACACACAACACGCCCCCTCCGATGTGTTCTTGTCACCCGACTTAACTGGGGATCCAGTCAGTCCCGCGGTGATCAAGTTTCCCACTGACTCAGCTGCGCAGTCTTCAGAAGTTCCACAGGACTCTCTACCAGCTGCTCTTCCTTTGGCCGTCGCCCCTGAACTAAGATGTTTGGGGCGGAGTCGATACCGGCCGGCGTACTTGGCTGACTACGCACATGCTAACTGGGAGGAGTGGGGTACGACACCATTGACTTTCATTGCCAGCTCCTGATTGGCTAAGACGTGAGCAGCCAGCTGGCGGGAGAATCCAGCCATTCTATTGGTTAAGCGTCTGACAGCTCTAGTATAAAAAAGGCTGTCAGCTGTCAAATGTTGCTGTTTGCCAGTTCAAGATTTGCCTTACATTGAGCTGTGTTATACTGTTAATAAAGGTTGTGTTAGCTTCAACCTGCCTTGCCTCAGTTTCTGTCTGCCTTGGTCTCCCTACAGAACACTCATGCACTCATAAAAGGCATCTCTGTACAATGAAAAGGATGTGAACTATGGGGAAAAGAAGAGAGACTGGGAACAGGAAGAGAAAGAGGAATCTGGAACATGTTGTGATGGATGAGAAAGCTTTGCAGACCATATACCTTGTGGTTTGGATATTTTTTAAATGTCTCCAGCAAAGGCCTGTCTCTTTTCATCCCAACAGAATGTAGAAGGGAAGACACATATGAACAGTGACTCTGCTTCCTGCTTAAGCCTCCCACCTTCCTAGTCACATGACCCAGAGCAGATCTATTATGCTTTCCCTCCCTTGTTTATATGTTAATGATTGTTTGCTATCTGCTGAGGACACAAAATAATTTCCTTGTTGTTAAAAGGAATAAGAACAAGTACAATAACAGAGAACATACATGGCCAGTATGGAATGTCCTGTATATAGTGTGCAACAATGTTTTCAAATTATGAAAGATTGAGAAAAAGAGAGAGAGAGGGATGGATGATGTTTTTGCCTAACATATATCTTTTTCACCCTCCCTCTTCCTCTCCCTCTCTTTCTTCCATGCTTTCATTTATTTCTATGCCTTTTAAAGATCCAATAAAGATAATAAGTTACATTGCAACATTTCCTAGAATAACTTGGACAGTACAAATGAATTTCAGTTAGCTTCCAGACTATTAGCAAACCTAATTGAAAATGTTGTTAATGTTCATCCTTTGTCCCATTTCTGTGACCACTATTATTTTAATTTTCAAATGCAGTTAACTGCAGGCAATGTAAGGCACATTTGCAGATGGCCAAATCTTTTGCAAAAGGCTTTACATAAGCATAACAGTTCTCTTGCTGTTCTGCAAATGAAAATGAGCATTGGATTGGATTGGAAAATGGGGTGTTATTAATCGTGGGCCTTGGATTCAGGGAAATGCCAAGACATGAAAGAAAATACACAACAACAGTCAACTGCTAGGGCAGATCAGCTGATCTAATACTGACACCCAGCTGCAAAAGACAAGAAACTGGTAACTACAAAAATGACAAAACATTCTCAACCTTCAATATCTGTGATTATGGTGAAATAAATGACAAAACCACCTACTAGTCCTTTTTTCTTTGTTTCCAAAGCCTTGAAGAAGCAATTAGATCCCACAATGGTTGAAGCTCAAGATATGAACAGAGAGAATTCAGATCAATTCCAACTCAGGGGAAAAATTAAAATCCTTCTGAGATACCCTGCTCCAAATTTTAGGTGTGTCCGCCACCCCAGTTTCATTCTTCAAATCTCTGAGATAGTTTCAGTCTCTTTGTGGGAAACCTTATTTATTTATTTATTTATTTATTTATTTATTTATTTATTTGTTTGTTTGTTTGTTTGTTTGTTTGTTTGTTTATTTCCTATGTGTGAAAAACCAGTCAATTCAAGAAATGTAATTCTAGGAGACATGCAACCAAATAAACACAGAACAACAATACATCATTAAAAAAAAACCAATGGATAAAATAATAAACCAACTGAGTCAATTGCTAGAAGATTGATGCATGTTGGTATTTATATGGTAGAGTTCCATTTGGTCCTGTCAGATAAATAATTAACATATGAATAAAATCATCTATGTAGATTCTCAGTCATCCAGGTCATAGTTATCCCAAAGGTGCTTTTTTCAAGAGGCAACTTTCTTGGGTTTTTTTTTTTTTTTGAAGACGTTTTACTTCTCATGACCTGGATGATTGAGAATCTCCATAGAGATTTAGCTATGCAAGAGCTGAAGAAGCTTCTTGGATAAGAAGAGAAATGTCTTCAGAGAAAAACGAGAATGTCCAGTTGTTTCCCGTTCATTTCAGCAACTAAAAATAATTTTAATCTCTCTTTTCCTTATTGCTCTTCTTTTAAGTAAAAAAATAAAATCCCAATGAGTTGTCAATCAGTCATTGTCAGCAAAACTTTAGTAAGAGAAACCAGACATACCAGCTTTTCTCTTTTAATCCTGATCAAATAAGCAAACTTTGTAAATCTTACCTAAGTTTTTAAGAATGTCATTTTCAATTCCTATTTTCTACACATAAAGCACCAGCTAGAAATTTAAAACATTAAATTCCTAACTTGTCTGGATAGGTTGGGAAAGATAGGTTTAAGTTCAATATTGCTTGAGCAAGTTTCATCCCAGAACACTTCTATGTGCTGACAGTAATGATTTACTACTGTGAGTGGACTCAAAAGGGAGGAAGATCCTTCTGTCCTCTCCAGCCATGGCAAAGGCAGAGAGCTAAGCCTGTAAATGTGGAAGACAAAAGAGATGATGCAAAAAGAAATGCAAATCAGAGAGCAAATGGAGTTTTGAAAGATAATAATGCTGTACAACTCCAACTGTGCTTGGTTGACATATATGTAAATAAATGCAAATATTATAAAATGCAATAGCATCCCAATGACTCATTCAAAAGAAATTAAATTCAGGTCTTTATTTGAAAAAGTAGGTTGTACACTTTATTAAACCATGTACAGTTTTCAGTTCTGCAATTTTCTATTTGCTATATTTGGGGAGTTGAATTTCTGTTACATTTAAATGATATTAAATGAGTACATTTTAAGTCAAGAAAGCATTTTCTTAATATTTTTTAATTATAACATTTTATTGACTTTAGTAAAGCAGAGGAAGACATAACTAAAATAAAGCCATACATTCAAAAAATAAAATGTAACATGCATTTTTAGAGGCAGTTAACTCCCCAGTTAGATTTTAAAGGAGCTTTCTCCAATAAACATGGTTACATAAATGATGAATACATAGTATTGCCTTTCCCAAAAGGCAGCAAATTGGGAAAGGTTGTGTATAAGTTTGCTACTTTTCCAAGGGAAAGACAGATAGAGAGAAATGATAGAAAAATAGATGATAGATAGATGATAGATAGATGATAGATAGATAGATAGATAAATAGATAGATAGATAGATAGATAGATAGATAGATAGATAGATAGATAGATAGATAGATAGATAGATAATTGGAGATTGATAGAGATATAGATAAAGAGATAGATAGATAGATAGATAGATAGATAGATAGATAGATAGATAGATAGATAGATAGACAGACAGACAGAGAGACAGACAGACAGACAGACAGACAGACAGACAGACAGACAGACAGACAGACAGATAGACAGGCATGGATGGATGGATGGATGGATGGATGGATGGATGGATGGATGGATGGATGGATGGATGGACGGACGGACGGACAGACAGACAGACAGACAGACAGACAGACAGACAGAATACAGTTATTATAGATAGATAAAATAATAGAGATAGAGAGAGATTTAGGATTAATTCAAAGAAAGGAATGGAGGAAGAGATTCATTCCATTCAATTCCTTGGATTCATCCTATAATGTATTTCCTCAAGTACAAGATGTTGAATGCAAATCTTATCCGTGCTATTTTATAAGCTGAGAAAACAGTATTAGGAATGATGTTCTACTGCTGATCATCTGTTTAGAGGGGAATAGCAAGGGGAGGGATTCCCATTCACACAATTTAATCCCCATGGCTTTATTTTAATCAAAGTTGTTTATTTCCCAATGCCTACACCAAAAGCATTTGAGAGTTCTCCTTTGGCTTGACTCAGTAATTATTCCTGTTTTTAAACACAAAACACCATATACCTTTGGGGTCACTTTTCAGCTAATATAAAACTCAGAAAGGGACACTTCTTTGTTTCTCTCACCCCAAAGCAACAGCCTGACTGTTTCAGGCATTCAGCAACAAAGAAAGGGAATAAGGGGGGAAATAGTCCTTTCTTCTCACAAGGTGACATTAAGAATCTCCAGATTACTGGTAGTCCTCTATTATGACTATAACTAAATTTAGAATTATGGTTATAAATCTTGCAAATCATTAGGCAGCTCATCACATGATGCTCTGATTTTACATTTCTTTTGTGGTGGTCATTAAGCTAAAGTCATGGTCGTTAAGCAAATCTTTGCTTGTTTAGTGAACACTATGATTGTTAAGCAAACTCATTTTTTTGGCCAGAAATTAGAAGCAAATGCCAGTTTCCACCAAAAAACAACAACAAAGAGTAAATTGCAGTAACTGCAGGATACCATAAAGAGCTATAAAACATGGGCCAGTTTTGCTGAATGTCCAAAATATAGTCATATACAACTTGAGGGGGGGAGCAGACATCAGAACTTTGAATCGAGGTTATAAGTACCTTTGAGAGAAGATCTATCATAACTTTAACTAGTTGCTAGTGACTTTTGGAAACTGCCTCAGTGGTAGGATTTTTTTAAAAATACTACCGGTTCTGTGGGCTTGCTTGGTAGGTGTGGCTTGGTGAGCATGGTAGGGGAAGGATACTGTAAAATCTCCATTCCTTCCCAATCAGCTGGCACCCAGGAAGCAGAGAATAGATGGGGGGGGGGCAGTCAGAGGTGATATTTACCGGTTCTCTGAACTACTCAAAATTTCTTCTACCAGTTCTCCAGAACTGGTGAGAACCTGCTGAATACCACCTCTGGACTACCTGTAGAACATCTTGTCTTTCTTTCCAATTTGATTGCCACTCAACACAATCCATACAATTTTGTATGGATAAAAACTGTCCTAAATCATATTTTGGCTCTCACATTATTCAATATTTCTGGAAGGCAAAGAACAAAAGTAAAACAAAAGAGAAATTGTATTGAAAAAAGCAATTGAATATTTTATATGCAGACACCTTCTCAAAGCAGCTGTATCTTCAGGCCATGAGTGTATTTTTAAAAAAATCTTGAAAGTAAAGAACAATCTAGTAAAAGCAAGTCAGTTCTGATCAATGGATCAGGTCATAAAGAGATTTTGTAATTTGGGCCACACTAAACCAATAGAATTCATTCCATAGCTCCAAACAGAATGTACCTTAAACAAATGCTACACTTCACTCGCTAGCCTCCAAGGGAATGAATGATTATGGTAGCTGAATAATTAGAAATGGGAATTTGTGAACATTTTATTAACCTTCGATTAGTTTTAAAATGAGAAAAGAAAATAAGGGGAAAAATACCTCTTAGTCCCACTGGCTTCTCTCCAAATTGCTTAAAATGTACAGTGGCTGCACTGAAAAGATGGAATAGCCAAGCACAGGGGGCCATTGGGATTGTGCTACTAATATGCGCGCGCACACACACACACACACACACACACTTCTGAACTACCTAGATTTCATTTTTTGCCCCCAGTTCAGAAGTTGGCTGCCAGAGTTCAAATATGCAGTTCAAATATGCATATGCAAATATACAAAATATGGATCTTGTCCTGCTGAGAATAGCTTTCCAATTTGTCTGAATTGGAGGAGGGGTGATCTGAAAACATAGACTCTCTGTTCATTTCAGCATCAAAAGAACTCAGCCTGAAGACAACACAGACTCAAACAGCCAAGTTTCTGGCTCTATCTCTATCCTGCTAGCTGTGAAAGCAAACAGGGAATTCGCATAATACTCCAATGCAGTCTTTTTCAACCATGCTGGGAATTTTGGGAGTTATACATATCTATAAGTTATACAGTTCTACATAACTTGAAATTGTCAAGCTTGAGAAATACTGCTCCAGTGTGTCTCCACTTGCCTCCCAGATTCTATGAAAAGCTACCCCTCCCAAATGTTACTGTTATTTATTTATTTTTTTACTGCCCATCTAGATCACAGGTGATATTCAGCCAGTACACATCAGTCCGCCTGAACCTGTGGCAGAAATTTTGCCCAGTTCAGTGAACCGGTAATGATGGCTGGCTGGCCATGCACCCGAACCGGTCCCCCTATCGCCAGTTGCTCACCCCACCCATTCGCTCACCACTCGTTTGTACCTCCTCTTTGCATACTGGCTCTCAAAGAGGCCAGCGGCTGGCCACAGGTCACTGAAAAGTTCTCCAGTTGGCAAAAAAGTAGCTGCCACAGACGCCATCTTCTTCATGCATGCACATCCCATTGCTTTGCATTCATGTGGTGGACACTGGGCCCTGTTGCACGGTACCGGTTGCAGGGGGGTCTGGAATCCACCACTGGATCAAAGGTATCCAGAGCCAACCAACCTTGCCAGATCAAATTGGCCAAGCACATACAAAGGAACACAAGCAGTTTACCATCTAAATAGGCCTGTGCCATATTTGTTGTGGTTTGGGTTTCATGTTTCATACAAAATCATTCACTGCAGTTTGTAAAGCTCGGTTCATGGCTAGCATCTTATATGAGACCAACCAATGTTACTTTATTCAACAAACATTTATCAAATTATGGCTTACAGCATTGTGTGAATCCAACCTGCAATAAGAACAATATCTTATTCTTTCTTATTTTACTGTAGTTCGCAAAGGAAAAATAGTTTAACATCTGAAATTCACATTATTCCAATATGTTGATTTTTCCTCAATTCAGACTCACAAGCCTTGTTTATTGAAAACCAATTGATTTGAACATCCCTTCCTCCCCTTTCTTTTATACCAACTGATAAGATATTGATAATTTGCCGTAGCCAATTAACTTTGTTTATATTGAAGAAAATAGCTGTTTCAAAAATAAAAGGAAGCAAAAAGAGCAAAAAAAGAACCAGAAGAAATAGGATAGGGCAACATGGATGCCAAATATATAAATGTTATGACTGTTCCCCCATTAATGGCTTACAGCATCTTCTTATTGTTACCCAGCCATTACTCAAGTAATAAAAACCCTGTCTTCATTATTGCTATTTTGATGCAACAATCATTACAGATAAATACTCTAGATTGTTCATTTAAGAAATAGGCTTTGCTTACAGAACATTCTAAAATTGCCCTATTTCTTGATGTGGCTAAAAGATAATACTAATTCTGAGATTTTTTTAAAAAAAGAATGAAGGTGCACAGAATTTTTCTAGAGAGTGCATATTCATCTTCATTTATTTTCTGACAAATTTGTCCATATTCTGCCAGTGCCAAAACTATCTTAGATTGTAAAGATGCCGTACCAATACTGTATTCCAACATGGAATTTAGTCCCTTACGGTTATTGTTTAACAGAAATGAACAATGAATGAAGGGAAAAGGACAAAGTGAGAGTTGAACAATCAGAGGAGGTGTTAAGGACAATCATCTGTACACACCGAATGAACTTTCTCAATTTATTTTTCTCTGTATGCACATGTCCACAATGCATCCTTAAGATGCTTCTGTCTTATGCTCATTTTGCTTCAACTCTAAACAACTCTAAATTAAGGAAATTCTAACCACACCACACAATTTAAATGCTCATGATGGCTATTAAGAAAAATATCTTCCCTATTTTTTTTAAAGAAAAGCAATAGCCAATCCACCCTCCCTCCCTCCCCCCCTCTCTCTCTGTATCTTTGTCTTTCTGTGTGTTGAAGAACATTTTGCACATTAATAGCATCTAAGCCTTCCTTTTTAAGAACCAGTACTAAAATATATCACAATGTGATGATATCAAAAATATTTTATTTATAAATGATATAAGCATTGTATTTTTACAACATTTCTGCAAAATGTAACTCTAAAATGTAGTTCTGTTATATTCAGTGATGATTGACATAAATGAGGAGGCATTCCTACCTCTGTGAAGTAGCCAATGAACTGCTTGAGATAACAGTTCACTGACTACTTCAGTAAAGTAGTGAAGAAACCAAAAATATATTGTTGAAATTGGACACACATGGGAAATTGTAGTTTGTGAGTTTGATGGTGAGTCAGCAATTAATAGAGAACAATATAATTCATTTCTGCCTTCCAAAAATGGTTGCTGGTTCATTCTGGCTATGTAGACAAGCCTTACAGCCCCATATGCCACATACCATATATATCATGGCTAACTTTTTTGTTGTTGGGTGCCAAAAATGTGAGCACACGCACACAGATGATAGCACACATACAGGTGCCAGCAACCAAAATGCAAAGTGCGCCCCCACATGTGCATGCATGCAAAACCTACCCCCCCCCCCACACACCACACACATGCTGCACTGGTCACCTCCAAGCTTGGTATTTCCTTCAGGGGGCTGGGGAAGGCTGTTTTTGCCCTCCCCAGGCTCTGGAAGCTTTTCTGAAGCCTGGGGAGGGTGAAAATGGCCTACCCTGACACTCCAGAAGGCCGAATATCAGCTGGCTGGTACGTGCATGCACACTGGAGCTGATGGCTTGCATGCTGGCAGATATAGCTCTGCATGCCACCTGTTGCATGTGTGCCACAGGTTCCCCATCATGGATATATATAGTATCTCCATGAAGAGATAAGCGGCAAATAAATTTAATAAATAAATAAATGCCAACTCACTTTTAAGTTAAGACCCCTGTTGCCAGGAGAGTAGAGGGGGAAGATAATTTTCTGAAAATCATCTTTCTTATTCTTCCATTTCCAGAGGTTTTTGGTGAATTGAAGAGCTTCCCATGAATGGAAATAAAATGTTGGCTACATCTGTTCAGCATAACTAGAACATAAGGCTACTTCTTCATTTAACCCACCCTAATTCTTTAACAGGATGGTGCAATGAGGCAGCGATTAAAGACACTGAGCTTGCCAGTTGAGGAACTGACAGCCCAACTTAAAGAACTGAGCTCCATGCAGTGGAGTGAGCTTCTGTTATTTGCCCCAACTCCTGCCCACCTAGTAGTTTGAAAGCATGAAGATCAGTGGTGGGATTCAAACATTTTACTACTAGTTCTGTGGGTGTGGCTTGGTGGCTGTGGTGTGACTTGGTGGGAGTGGCCTGGTGGGCTTGGCAGGGGAAGGATATTGTAAAATCTCTATTCCCTCCCCACTCCAGGGGAAGGTTATTGCAAAATCCCCATTTCCCCCCAAACAGCTGGGACTCAGGAGGCATAAAATAGATGGGGGTGGAGCCAATCAGAGGTGGTATTTACTGGTTCTCCAAACTACTCAAAATTTGTGCTACCTGTGCTCCAGAACTGGTCAGAACCTGCTGAATACCACCTCTGATGCAGATGCAAGTAGATTGATTGTTAGGAATATAACAGCATTCTATGTCCCTTTGGCATGGAGTCAGGCTGGCCACGTGGCCATAGAAATTGTCTTTGGACAAAGCTGATTCCCTAGGCCAAGAAACAGAGATAAGCACCATGCACTAGTGTTGGATATGACTAACTGGGAAACCTTTACCTTGTTAATTCTTTAACAATATCTTTTTTCGCCTGTATGACTGAACCATTTGGAGATGGAGAAGGCAATGAAAGGAAAAATAGAGTATAATATCTGCAGTCATCAGACCACGATTTGCCAATTCTTCAAAGTTTGGGTTGCCAGATGCCCCCTTCACAAAGGGATGTTTCCTCTTCCAGAACACGACATCTCATTAGGAAGTAATGAGCATCCATTATTCAGTCATCAGAGCACTACAGATATACCCAGCACGGGTTTCAACAGCTAATGACATTTTTAATTTGCACAAGTGGGGCTCGGTGCCTATTGGTTTTTCTTTGTCCTATAGTTTAATTGAAAGTTAAAGTCTGAGCGTCTCAATTGCCTCACATTTCAGACAGAGACCTGAATCCCTGGTTACTGGACTCCTCCTCAACTGGCATTTCCGGTACTGCCTCTGAGAGGCTGTACAAGTGTTGTACCAACCACAAAAAAGCAAACCTGTGGGGCAATTTGAACCTCAAACCAGGAGCAGTTTTGACCCATGTAGGAACTAATAGCCTATTGTGCTTCTTTCTCATATGCTCCAATTCAAAATGCTTTCAATCCTAAGACAGAGGTCTGTTTTTTTTGTACATAAAAGTTGTGGCAACAAAAGCAAAGAATGCTGGGATAACCACCGAGTCTGGACCTCAACAGAATGCTCATAAAAATTGTCTCTGGGGGAAAAAAAATCAACAACTCTGTTTCTCCTGAACAGCTGCTCAGTGCCTCATAATGTATGCTGGGCACAGCATTCCTTCTTGGCCCATCAACCTGCTGCACCTGCTCCCCTCAGCTTACTTCACCTGAAGAGATCGTGACATGAGTATCAAAGTAATATGTTCAAGAGTCCTGCAGTCAGCTCAGCATCACTCACAGTCCACGTCTGCACCCTTATAAATCCCGTCTCTTAGTCAGAAAACACACAATAGCAGTATAGCATCTCCTGTACCATTTGCCCTTCTGACTGACGCTCTATCATATTCACTGAAAAGCACCATGCTGCTGTTTAGAATATGAGAGGTATCTTATTCATTCATTCATCTGGAATCTTGTATAGCCCCCTACAGAGATCAGAGCAATATATACAGAAATCAGTAAAGCAATATCTGAGCAGGAACACTCAGTCCTATTAAGACTGAATGTTTCCCTTGCAATTGTTCCAAAGCAGGTTTCCAGGTAAGTAAATGTTTTGTGCTACAGTGACTTGAAAATGCTGATACTATTAGATGAGAGGTTATTCATCTGAAATTCTAGCATTTATAATTTCATGCTCAATAGAAGTTTTAAAAATAGGTTGCATGTCAACTTTGGTAGGTCTTATTCAAACTACACTGCACTACTTTTCTGGAAGATGTTAGTCAACATCTTCATCCAACCTATTTGGAAAGGTGCTGTTATACAGACAGTGGATAGTAAGGGTGTAATATCTATATAGTGGTTCAGCAGAACACTGAATCCTAGTCAAATGTATCCTCAGTAAATAAATTCTTAAGTATCATTTTTTACCTGCTATAAAATTTGGGAAAAATGATTTTAAGTTACATTCAAGCAATTATTACTTTGGTTACTTAATGTCTTTTATTTTCAGAAGAATAAGATATGTGTTTATGCAAATGTTATAATAATAACTGAACTCTTTATATAAGTTGGATGTATCAGAGGGATTTCATTCACCAAAAACCTGGAATATTCCTCATAGTGGCCTGATAGATGATGACAATGGCCTACTCGGCCCAGCAGGGATTGGATTAAACTAAACAAGGCTGATGAATGAATATTGGCAGACAAAATAAAATAGAGAAATCTTGATGTTTTATCACTCTTACTGACATGAGGTGATTCTAATGTAGGTCTTACCCTTATCTATGTTTGGTGAAGCCTACTCCAAATCTTTTTCCAACAGAACCCTAAGTGTTTCATTTGGTAATTTACCGCCAGGAGCAATTTGGTAACCAAGCTTTATCCCAGGATCAGCACACAGGGAGAGCCTCATAGGGATAAAATGGTTCAAGCCATCTATCTATTCCAGGCAATTGTTTATGTTTTGGCCATACAACTCACCAAATCCTTGGGAAAATGTGCAAGCTTACCCTCATTGGGTACCGCATTGGGTCCATCAATCACTTTGGACAAATTGCTCAATCACAGAGGATGACACTCATAAGCCAAAAGGCCATCAGAGAGTGACCTCTCCATGACAATCATGGAGTTCTCTACTATCAGATCATTCCCAGCCTCCCCAAGAAAAGAAGAAGACATAATATGCAGCCACCATTATATGTCAGCCTTGTCAAGTCCATAGCTGTCACTTGCAGATCTTAAGTCAAGTCCATAGTTGCCACTTGCATATCTTAGGTCAAGTCCATAGTTGCCACTTCCAGAGGACAATAGCTACTCCTTCTACCCTTCTGTGGAGTCTCACTGGGTGGGATAAGGTAATGAATGAAGGGAGATTAGTTAAACATCAGCTTGGCTTTCAATAGCAGCAGCAGCACTGTCAGGGCTGCTTCACTTAATAATCAAGAAAGAAACCACTCAACTCCATTTTGCAGAATTAAGAGCACTTTTACTGGTTATAAGTAAATAGAAGCTAAGCAAAGCTGGATCTGAGATAAAAGCGTGTGGAAGCATAGATATCAATGTATGACCCATTCCCCTCCCCTTGGTAACCCCAGCCCATAGTCCAATCCAATTACTCCACAGGTGTCATGTGGGAGACATCTTCAAAAATCATCATCAGGTTGGTATGCCGGGCAGTTTGCCTTGGTGGGAAACTTCTCTCCCCGCTACATGCACAGTAGATGGTGATAACAACTCCGTTCTTACAGTCTCTCCTGTACAGAATATTTCCCACACCCAAATACCATGCCCCCCTCCCCGTTTCAATGGCAGCTGAAATGCAAGCAGCAAAAACAGAGGCTGACATCCGTCCCTCCTCCAGGAAAAAAACATCAGCCCTGCAGAAACTAAAGAGAACAGACAAACAGACAAACAACATAACACAAGAGAAAAGGGAAAAGGGAAAAAAAGGACAAAATCAATCGAGGTCAAGGCTTGTCAGGGTAGGCAGAGTAGAATTTACGTAGAAGCCGAGGAGCCCGCACATGGGACTTATCGACCCATTCAGCATGGGAGGGAGAAAATGCTTCCATGAAACAAGATACTAAATGTGGTTTCTCTGTTTCCTAGAGTCCAAAATTTCTTTAATCTCAAAATGTTGCTCTCCCTCAATCAGAAGAGGGGCTGGTGGAGCTGCCAAAGGGGCACGCAATGGAGAAGTGTGTTCCAGTTTCAGAAGGTTGACATGAAACCCCGGATAGACACAGTTTAGATACTTAGGCAACTCCAGACATACCGACACAGGGTTTATGACCTTCACAACCGGGAACGGGCCGACATACTTGGGACCCAGTTTCTTAGACTTCTGCGAGGTTTGGAGAAATTTGGTAGACAAATGCAGTCAATCACCAACTTTATAGTCCCTCGGCTTCATTCTCTTCTTATCTGTCTGTTTCTTATGTGCCTCATGAGCCGCATCCAGTGCTCGGTACGCCAAGGACCAGATTTCCCAGAGTTGGTCACTCCACTCGGAGAGGGACAGAACTTGTGGTTTTTCCCGTGGCACCTCGGGAATGGGTACAAAATCATGACCAAACACGATTTTGAATGGGGTAAACCCTGTGCTGCTGTGCACTGAGTTGTTATAGGCTACCTCAGCATGAGGCAACAACTCCACCCAATTATCTTGCTGGTAATTGATGAAACATCGGAGGTACTGCTCCAAAAAGGAATTAGTCCTTTCATAAGTTTGAAGATGGTGGGCGGAGCTTAGCCTGTGGGCGGAGCCTATCAACTTCAAAAATTCCTTCCAAAATAAGGAGGTAAATTGGACCCATCTATCAGAGATGATGCGGTCCAGCACACCATGTAGATGATATACATGTGTAATGAACAACTTAGCCAAGGATTTAGCAGATGGGATTTTGGAACAAGGAATAAAATGAACTTGTTTGGAAAAACAAGTCTTTAACAACCCAAATTACAGTATTTCCTTGACTCTCTGGTAATTCAACAATGAAGTCCATAGATATTTTCTTTCCAAGGTGCCTTAGGACGGGCCATGCCTTAGAGCAAACCCTGGTGTTTTCCGGGTGGTCATTTTGCGGCAGCACATGTGGGGCAACTGCCCACATAAGACTCAATGTCCTTCTTTAATGAGGGCCACCAAAACTGTCTTTTAATGAGATGCAGGGTTTTCACAAAACCAGAGTGACCAGCCATGCGTGAATCGTGGGCTTGTTGAAGAACCAGACTACTAATGGTCACGGGAACATACAATTTAGCCCCAGTCCAAGCTAGACCATCTTTTATGGTACACTCATCCGAATGTTGGTTAAACCATTCATCAGACTCAAGGCCCTCCTTGAGTTTAGAAACGAAGTCCTTTGTGATCTCCAAATTGGAACTGTTCTGGCTTCTGGTAACAACCGGAACAGCAAGGCTTTTCACTGGGATGACTGAGTGGACCACACCAAGCTTTGAGCTGTTATATTGAGGAAGCCGGGACAAAGCATCAGCCATAAAGTTTTTCCCTCTGGGATATACTTCAAAATGAAATTGAACCTATTGAAACGTTGTGCCCATCTCATTTGTTTAGGAGATAATTTCCGAGGGGTCTTTAACGCCTCCAAATTTTTATGATCAGTCCACACCTCAAATGGGTGTTTGGCTCCCTCCAAGAAATGTCGCCATGTCATTAAGGCCCACCTGATTGCAAAAGCCTCCTTTTCTCATATGGCCCATCACCTCTCTGTCTCAGTTAGCTTTCGAGAAGTGTAGGCGCAAGGTTGTAGTTTTCCATCAGTATTTGCTTATAGCAACACCGCCCCCACTGCAACATCACTAGCATCCGCCTGGCCCACAAATGGTGAATCCATATCTGCGTGTTTTAAAACTGGTTCAGCTGCAAATAGGTAGGCATGGATTGAGGAAGCCAAAGACCAGACAATGGGACTACTTTCAAGCAAGAAGTCCAATATCCCTGAATATACTCTCCCTGGCTTCCCACTATAGCCCCCTCTCCTGTTACCATTGGGATAATATCTACATTCTGCCCAGCACACACTTACTCCCAAGCAAACATACATACATATCCAATCTCTTCCCTATCCATCACAAATTCATCCAATGCCCCACCAGAAATTCAGCCAATCCTGACTACCTATGACTGAGCCCTTGGTAGTGTCAGAAGGGCCAAACCTTTGGGCGGAAAGAACAAGAGGCCCTATCCATGTCCCCCCCTCCATAAATCAAACTCTTAAAGCCTGTAAAAATACAATCCAGAGGACATCACCTGGAGATTTTCACACCAATCAATAGTCTCAGGAGGCTCAGAGCAACCACATATCCACTGGCCACATGTCTTGGGGTAAGGGGGAAGTAGCAGCAGAAACCAAAGTCTGGATATATTCAATTATAACGTCTGTTGCGTCTACCATGGTGACACAAATTCTAGGAATTCTGGAGTACTGTCTTCCACAATGCTAACCTTCCACTACCAACTGCAATCTTAGTGCTACTTTCTCAGCTACTATTATCTCTACCAGGCCTGGCAGTTCCCCACTTCACCTCAATCAGTTCAGGATGTCCTCATCATCCTATGCACTTCCAAACTGTATAGTCCAGTACTTCCACCAATTCTCATGATTCCAAGATTGCCTTTATGTATCTTACAGCCCCCAAGGCCACCACAATGATTCCCATAGCATCTATAATCTCCAGGGTCACCACTACAGTGTCTATGGCCTCTGCCACCTCCTCAGCCTTTTCTTAAATTCTTTAGCCTTAAATGCTACTATATATTTTGCCCAGGTACCCTTTTGACTTCAGGACTTAACAGTACCCATTCCCTAAGACATCTGGATGTTTATAATCTCCATTGAAGCTTCTGCTACCAATCCTATTTGACATTGATTTAGGACAGCAAATCAATACCTTCTTACTTCTGAGATTTACTTTGAATGACATATTGGAGGTATCACTTTCCAATGTGGGCTGAGCAAAGCTACACTTGGATTTATTTCAGTCAAATTTAAATTTTGTTAAATAAATCAATCCAAATTTGTAATAGTGTTCCTGTCTGTCATATTAAAAATTACAAATCAGCATCACTTTGAGGGAAAGTAGTGTATTTGGCCTGGGGGCTACATGTTTTCATTCAGGGATATTATTTTTCTATGAATTCTATACGGTAGCAAACTCGGCCTTTTATGAGAGAATATACAGTGAAATAAAATAATGAATGATTATCCTATAAGAAGTTATGAAGATATTGGAAAGATTAGATTGTAAAGGAGCAGCAGAAAAGTTAAAACTACTGTGCTATTGGGAAGGATTTGTTTTGTCTGCACTTTGCACAACTTTGCTTATCTTGAAAAGAAAAATATGTTGGGTAAACATGTCTCCCTATATAAGTATTGGAAAGAAAAGAATCTGAAGAATGGGATGAAAAGAAAGGAAAGATAAGAACAAATCTTTGGGGCAAAGAAAATGTGGGAATATAAAAAGAGAGGGAAAAACTATCATTTCTAGCAATAATTCTGTGCCAATGTTTGTTAACCTCAGCAAGTTTGGGGATTCTGGGAGTTGAAGTCCACATATCTTAAACTTGCTGAAGTTGAGAAACACTGTTCTGTGCAAAATGGTAAATGAATGCTTTCCTAAAACTGAAGAAATATGGGTCCATAAGAGACCTAGTTTGGAATATAGTAGGTTGTAATAAATAAATACATTGTCTCATTCATTCTGAGGAGCTGTGTCATGCCATATTCTAAGATCCTGCATATAAGGAAGATCTAATGATGTACCACAGGTCACAAAATCGTATTGACAGTGACAAATTAGTGCAGTATCAACCAAATTTCTTTACTATAGGTTCTTTGCTATAGGTTCTATATTTTCCCACAAAGACTTGCTAATTGCTAACTAATCTGGTGTTTTGGGACATGTTGTCCCCCAACCTAATCTATCTAGAGATTAATCTGGAGAAAAAGGTTCTGCGTGTATCATTTTGAATTCCTGAAAGAAATGCAGGAGAAATCTGACAAAATAAAAGCAGATGCTGTTATAGTTTGGAGGGTGACTATACAAAGCAAAGCTACTTATACTTGACTTTCCAAAGTCCAAATAACTTAGGGATCCCACGTGAATAGACCCAGTATCTTGCTGCAGGCATCTCATTTTCAGTTTAGGATGAGGAGTAGAGCCACATAGTCATCCCTGCTCTTCCTCTTGAGATCACTAATGTATGTGGGAAATTAACATCTCAATAGGGCTTCAGTCAATTGGTTTTAAATCTGCATTAACCGAGCATGGAGTTGCAATCTTAAGCATCAGTGCAAAGAAAGTACTGGGGAGCAGGTGACAATGGTAACAATTCTTCTTGAGAAAGAATGTATAAGCAACCAGGGTATTATGTATAAAGAAAAAAAAAACACTTTATAAAATGTTTAAAGCAGAAAAAGAATCTGAACAGAACTTCCTAAATACTTTTCAGTAGAGATTCTCCTTCAATCACTTTTCTTCCTAAACCTGAAAGGGCATAGAATTCTCTGCCGGTTTCTAGATTACTTCATTTTGTAATATGGGAAGAATCTGAGAAACAGGCTGTAGAAGCAGAGACAGCTGTCTGAAACAGGTGTTACGGGAAATTATAATCCTACTTTGATGAATCCTATTGGGTTGTCATTTAAAAAAAAAACCTGTCCTCTGGTTATGCCTGACATGAATTCAAATAATCAAATGTATAAGTTTCATAGTGATCGTACAAGCAATTTGCGGAAAGAACACCAAGAATGATTGAAATATGTGATCCAATATAATTTGTTGTTGATGGAGATGGTTTTTTTTAATGTCCTCTGAAATGAAAGCAATTTCTAGGAGGTGAAAGGGAAGTATAATTAAATAGGAATGCCATAACCACAAATCTCAGGTTACATTGCCAGACGTTTATGTACATGGTTTGAGATATTGTTAATTGTAAAAAACTATGTTCAGTTCAGTTTTAAAAAGTTATTAAAATTATTCTGTTAGCCTGTCCAAAGTATTGCAGCACAAGAAAGAAAATCTCTAGAAAAAATTCCTAGAAGATCATTGGAAAAAAATGTTATATATTACTGAATTATATGTCCTAGTGTGTGTTTACCAATATGATTTTGTTTCTAGATTTTTCTGGCTATATTTTCATGATTAGAATCGTATCCAATTTATGAACTCAGCAATAAGATTCTATTGGTACACTCTCCACGATGGATGGAGATTTTATACCATATTGCAGCTCTTCAGTTTAGAACCTATTGACCTTTCATCCATTTCTTCTTTTGAAATTATATTTTGACAGGAAAACTGACCAGCTTCTTTTTATTCTGTTTCTTCTTTTCAACATTTATAAGAGGAATTTTAGATAATAGGAATACAGCTAGAAAGAACAGGTTGAATATCTAAAGTCTCTTGTCATTATTTATTTTAAGAGTGTGAGGAAGGATAGGTGGTATGACTTCTTTGGTGCACCAAACATGTTTATTCTCCTTTCTTTCATTTTTATATCTTTCTTCCATTTCTTTCATTTTTTTTTACTAATTTGCTTGATGAAGATTTTGGAGAGCTGAAAGCATACATCATTATGACTTTAGCTGATCTAATAAATATATTGTCTATTATGGCTACTGTAATATTTTCAAAGTAACTGTCAATTGGTTATTTCACTGCTTGTCACTAAACAAAGAATAGTGATATTCTTTATAATGAGTGAAGGGAAAGGAGAGATGGAAGAAAACTTGCTGAAATACTATATTTAACATTTACTTCATTATAAACTCAGTACTGTTATTTTCTACTCACTATCAGGTAACATTTTCCAAATGTAACCTGCAGCATTTGTATTTCAAAGGTTTTCTTTTTAAAAAATAATGAGCTATCACAGGCCTTAGATGTTTGAAGAATGTCAACATTTCCCAATTTTTTTTAAATAAAGGGGAATCTTCATCTTTTAGGAACGGTGATTCCTTTTCTCAAGCACTTTTTTGCAGAAAAACCAATGTAAACAAAATGTATAATAAATTATTGCATTTTGCCCGTGCTAAATTATTAATAAATGTTCTGTTTTTTTTCCTGGGCATCATATTGGAGTGGATTACTTCTATAATGACTCAGAACAGGCCATTTTGAAATCCTAGTCTTGCACATGCCTACTGGGTTTTATAGTTAATCTTTCATTCTTAACAAATCATCCAACAGTTTATTTCAACATCTGATACATGAGAATAATCATAGTTCATCATATTGTTTATAGGGTGGATACAATGAAAATTATAGGGTATATTGAAAATTAGAAATAAAAAGAGTAATTGTAATCGTAATCTCCCTTACTGTCCCTCTTTTCTTATAAAAGATTTTTATATTATGTAACATAATAAACTGTTCGGTTCCCTGCATTCTTAGAATTATTACCAGAGAAATATATCTACACAGCTGTAGGGAGAAAACTTTAAATTACCCAGGGTAATTTACCTGTTATCAATTCCCAAGTATAGAAAATAATTTTTTCTTCATTTCTAGCAGTGTACAATTCATGCGTTTAATATATGTGCAGCAAAGCAGAGACCATGAAATAACAGATCCATTTGTACTTACTCCCATTTGCAAAGTTAAATTAAGATTTTTTTTTGGTGGCTTTATACCTCTGGATTTATACCGAAATCATTTTTGCAAGGCAATGGAATTATGTAGAATTTGAATATATACATGTGTGTTTGTGTGTGTGTGTGTGTCTGTCTGTCTGTCTCTCTCTCTCTCAGTGTGTGTACACATCTGAAACTATACATTAATTGTAATTAATTTTCATTATTTAATTATCACTTTCATTTTATAACCCTCTCCCAAGGAATTGGCTGACTGACTTCCTAATGTCAGAACTAATTAACCCATAGAAAACCCCAGGTGCAGCTCTCTGTGTCTTTATCTGGTATAAACCTTATTATCGTTTTATCATATAATACAGAAGACAACTGATGGCCATACATACTAATAACAATACCCAGATATAGCAGTTTATATTCTATTCAATTGTCTGCCCACAGCTTCCACCTGCAGTTCCAAAATATTATGAGAATCTATAAAGAGGTCTCAGATGACACACCAACTCTCAGGAAACAAAACCTTATCCTTATTCTGAAGTAATGATGGTGGTATCACTGAATGCATACGTATCTTTTTTGGCTGGCTTTCAATATTTTCTCCCTATCTGGATTTTAGAGCTTCTAAATAGTTGACTATATGGAGTAAAGATATACAATTGAATGCTATAGTGGCCCAAAGACGTTTCATGTAGCTATTGAAAAAGATGGAATTAGTTAAACCCTGAGACACTCCATCCTGTTGGCTCTTCTCCCTTGCATACGAACTGGAATAGTCCTATCAGGAAAGAGCTGAACCATCAAAGAACTGTAGCTCCATATCCTAACCCTCAATGGTAGTCCAGGTAGTCCAATATGAATAGATGATGTTGGCCTCTTATTGAAAGATTTAACAGAACTAATAGGATCAAATTCTGCCCATAGTTCATCAAAGTGGGTAACCAATTCAATTTCTGTCCTCTACCTGGGCCTGTATTCTGTTCAAAAATGGTCCACATAATCGGTTTCTTCCACAGCCCTTCCACAGTTTGCAAGCCATCATCTCCTCAGTAATCTTTCCTAAAAAGTGGGGTTTAGAAATTAAACAAGTTTTGATTCAAAATAGTAAACATTTGATTTAAATCACTACAGGGGACCTGTCCTGGCAGTCATCAAGAGGCAGGACTGACTTGAAGACAGACACATGCAAGGAAAAAAAAGGGTGCAATTTGGGCAGTGGTGGGTTTCAAAATTTTTTAGAAACCCACCACCTATTCTGTAGGTGTGGCCTGTTTTGTGGGAGGGGCTCAGTGGTCATGTGACCAGGTGCCTGGCCATCTTGGAAAATGTGAAGAAACTCACTTAACAACACTCTTGCTTAGCAACCAAAATTTTGGGCTCAGTTGTGCTCATAAGTTCTCTTTCTTTCTTTCTTTCTTTCTTTCTTTCTTTCTTTCTTTCTTTCTTTCTTTCTTTCACCTTTCTCTCCCACTTTCTTTTCTTTTTTCTTTTTTTTCTTCCTTTCTCTTTCTCTCTTTCTCTTTCTGTCTGTTTTTCTCTCTGTGTGTGTATCTGTCTGTCTGTCTCCTTCTGTGTGGATCTATCTCTCTCCCCCTCCTTCTCTCTCTGTCTCTCTCTGTCATTCTCTCTTTGTGTCTGTCTCTCACGGTCTCTCTCTCCTCCCTTCCCCATCTGTCACTCTGTGTGTGTGTGTGTCTGTCAGTCTGTCTCTCCCCCACTCTGTGTGTGCCTCTCTCTGTCTCTCTCCCTCCCTATCTCTCTATCTCTCTCCCCTCCCTTCCTCTCTCTCTATCACTCTGTGCGTATATGTGTTTGTGTCTGTCTGTCTCTCACTCATTCACTCACTCACTTAATCACTCACTCTCTCTGTGTGTGTGTGTCTGTGTGTCTGTGTGTCTGTGTGTCTTTGTCTGTCTATCTGTCTATCTGTCTGTCTTTCTGTCTCTCCCTCCCTCCCAACCTGCAGATGGGCTCCGGACCAGCGGAGCCTCTTCCTTCTTTTAACCAGGTGATCTTTCCTAAGACATAAAAAAGAAACTTAATTGCAGGCTCAACAAAAGAAGCTGGAAAGAGATACTGAAGCCAGAAAGCTGAAACTTGGGATTGGAGAAAAACCTTTTTTATCCCCTTACCAGCCCATCCGGGAAGACAAGTAACACGAGGGGGATCCCTCCCCCCCGTGGATGGGTTCCAGACCAGCGGAGCCTCATCCTTCTTTTTAACCAGACGGTTATCTTCTTTTTAGACAGGCGATCTTTTTAACTAGGGGACCTTAACCCAGGCGATCTTCGGCTGCTGCACAAGCACACGAGCACGCACTGCCCTTTTTTCTCTGATAGCCGCCTGGTTAAAAAGAAGGAGGAGGCTCTGCTGGTCCAGAGCCCATCCGTGGGGGTATGGATCTCCCTCACATTCCTCGTCTTCTCAGATGGGCTCTGGATCAGTGGAGAAGAAGCGGCAGGGGCTGTTGGGCTGGAAACCCAAGTCCCATTAGCCCCCAAAGCCTCTTCTGGATGTCTATTGTGGTTGTGATGAGTCGAGGAGAGCACGGAGAAGGTTCTCAGTGCTTCGGGAAGCCATGAAAGTGGCTGGGAGAGGCAAGCGGCTTGGTTTAGCCTCCCTGGATGTCGCAGCAGCAGCTCCAAGTGCACCGATCTTGGCGTTTTTCACATTGGGGCATGCTGCAAGAGGGAGTGAGTGAAGACCTTTCCCAGCTGGCACAAAGGACTTCCCCGGACTTGCTTTGCTGAGCAGGGCGATGGGCCTGCACCTCCACCACCAGCAATCCGTAAAAGGTCTTCACTCACTCCCTCTTGCAGCATGCCCCGATGCGAAAAATGCCGAGATTGGCATTCTTGAGGCTGCTGCTGTGACATCCAGGGAGTCTAAACCAAGCCGCATGCCTCTCCCTGCCGCTTTCATGGCTTCCCAGAGTGCCAAGAACCTTCACGCTCTTCTCTGTGCTCTCTTCAGCTCCTTGCGACTGCAATAGATGTCCAGAGGCTATATGCTTAGAAAAGCAACTTTGAGAAGGTCCTTTGCTAGCAAGCAGGTTCTAGGACGCCTGCCGCCACCAAAGGACCTTCCTGAAGTTGCTTTTCTGAGCATGGGGAAAACAGATGGTATTTTGTCCCTTCTGTCTCCCTGTTGCTCAGAAAAGCAACTCTGGGAAGGTCCTTTGGTGGTGGCAGGCATCCTAGAACCTGCCTGCTAGCAAAGGACCTTCCCGGAGTTGCTTTTCTGAGCAATGGGAAGACAGAAGGGACAAAATACCATCCGTTTTCTCCATGCTCAGAAAAGCAACTCCGGGAAGGTCCTTTACTAGCGGCAGGTGTCCTAGAACCTGCCTGCTAGCAAAGGACCTTCCCGAAGTTGCTTTTCTGAGCAACGGGAAGACAGAAGGGACAAAATACCATCTGGCTGAGATGGGTATACAGGGCCGGGGCAGGCTTACTTCTGGGTACGGTGACCAACCGGTTCATGAGAACCGGCGGAGACTGGCAGCAACCCACCCCTGAATGTGGGGGTGGGTTCTGGCTGCTGCTACTGCTGGCTTGCTCAGGTTCTACATGCACAGAAGCAAAAAAACAAGATGGCGGAGCTTATGGTGCGATGAAGAGAACCAGTTTGGGAGCGTGGCAGGCCGAGTTACTACTACTCAGCTGAACCTGTCCGAACCGGTAGGAACCCACCTCTGGTGCAATGGGAAAAGTACCATATACTCAAAACTGTTTCATTTGCTGCAATGAGGTTTTGAATAACTTTCCATTGACAAAAATGGAGGCAGTTTCAGTTCCATCCAGCCCAAAAAATTATCTCTGAGTAACTACTGGTCACATATTATGGCAATAAGTTCCACTAGTTATACATTTTGTTTAACCTTTATTTCCTTTGGTCCAAAAATGCTAATTCATAACTACAGCATAAATAATACTCATAGAAATGAAGAGCAATTTAATAACTGTAACTATTCTTCTCTGTGAGGTCTGATATCTCTATAAATTGTTACATTTGTTAAATCCAGTATTTCAATTGTTATGACATTGTACAAACATTGCTGGTGTGATCACTGGGAGCTCAATGTTTTCAGACAAAACCATATTCTAAAGTATCTCTATATTCCATGCCTTCCAGGCAATTCATTTTCAAAATGACAATTAATGCTGAAACTTGAAAAGAGTTACTAAAATGAGAGCAGAAAATACAAATCAAAGATAGTCTATTAGGTTGTTCCACAACTATTATTTGCATGCTTGGTAATGAAATGAATAATAGTTTAAAAATAAATTTGAATTTTTCCAGACTGTTAAAATTGCTATTATTTCTGCTTGTGCCTTCTGAATCAAAAACTTTCTTAATACCCTTTTAAAATTGATCACCGTCGAAAAAAACTGCAAAAGCTCAGCTAAAAGAGATGCTATGGTCCACTAACCACATTAAATCCAAGTGTGAAACTCTTAAATGGATTTTAAAAGTATCATCCATACAATGTTTATTACAGTTCACAGTAAATCCCTCTGATACCTGAATGGAGTATGCTGTGAGTCTCTGACTATAATTTATATATTTGATACAAAATCCTATTACAAATGGTCTTTCAAAATGTGACATTCAACAAAACGAACCTCCTATAATATGTAAAAGGACAGAGTTCCATTAAAGTCTCCCTATTCTTGTCCAGGATTATCACCTTTATGATATTGTCATTGTGTTTCAGGTAAAATCATGGTCAACACTGAAAGCAAAATATCTAATTTCTCAAATTCAACTTCATAAAACCAAAAGTAAACTTTTTTCTTTCTTGTTAATTGGGCCAACATTGATCAATATTAGGTCTCTAAATATTGTTCAATCTTTAATATTTCTTATCATGATGTAGCCAACATTGCACATGTAAATTTCAGAACTGCTTTCAGATACATATTTTCAAAATCTTCCAGGTCCAATTTGTAGGATCATAGGGTAGTACCAAATATTCCAGGAAACATATTGGTGTAGATGTCAACCCCAAAAAGTAGCACTGTTTGCAAATGTAGGCTGTAATTGATTTAGAATACAGCAACCCTTTTGACAATATAGGTTACATATAGGAAGCCTGAGGCTTTGTTATTGAAAAAGCTTTCAATTTACTTCCAGGAGCAATTTAGAATACTAGTGTTGATAGGGAAGGCACTAACTTGGTTAAGCACCTATTTACTTGATAAACCAACTGCTCTTTTATAAACTGCCCATCTATTACAGTAAGATAAGGGTGTCAAACCTGCAACATCACATTGTCATCAACATGACATATCATGACTTTCCCCCCCTTCCCTAAACCAGGGGTGGCCAGCACATGACACATCCAGCCCGTGGGCCATGAGTTTGTCATCCCTGTAGTAAGATCATCTTAATAAGTCTTCTTCAATATCCCAACAGTCACTGGGTTCCTTTTTGACACAACGGCTTCTTTGGTAGTATCCTCTGGGCTTTGCAATTCTCTTCCAAGAAAGGTTAATCATCAATAAGCTTTCAGAAGCTGGGAAAGAACTCCTCTAAAGGGAATCTTCGATACATAATCTTTATTTTTGTTTATTTTCTTTATGGTTTTGATATTGAATTTCTTTACTGCTTCCATTGTGTTTCTCTTCTGATGTTAATTGATAATTGTGTACTTTTACAGTAATCTGAACTGTGCAAAACCCCATGGAGAATAAGAGGAATGTAAATATTAAATGTTTGACTTGAAAGAGATTTTACTATAATATTTGGCAAGACCAGTTACTGCAAAGTGGTAACTCCCTAGCTAACCTTAGTTAATCTTTGAAATCCAAGCAGGCTAGGATGATTAGTAATTGGATGACCCTACAGGAAACAGAAAGTAAAAAAAAAAAAAAAAAACAGTCTGGCATTAGGAAACTTGGCTATACAGTACCATCAGTTCATTGTGTTTCTTCTAAGGAAGATTTTATCTGGTTTTAATTTGCTATATAACATATCATTTAATTTCAATTTTCATCTGAATTACTGTATCAATAGATGGGTAATATCAAGGTCATGTGAGTTGTTAGTTCTGCTTTTGCTTTTGTAAGACTACATTTGGAACACTACATCCCATTTTGTCACCACAATATAAAAAAGATATTGAGAAGACTAACAACAATAATTAGGCTAAAACATATGGATTGGGTGTCTACTGAAGGAAGTTCCATTCTTGGCAACTTTAAGAAGTTTGGGGATTCTGGAAGTTCAAGCCCACACTTAACATTGCCAAGTTTGGGAACCCCGGTCTAGACTAATGAAGGGGAGGATTAGAGGTGACATGAAAGCCGTCCTCCAATATTTGAGGGGTTGTCACAAAGAAGAGGGGATTAACATATTCTCCAAAGCACCTGAGGTCAGGACAAGAAGTAATGCATGGAAACTTATCAAATGGGGCTTCAACCTAGGATTAAGGAGAAATTTCCTGACAATGAGAACAGTTAACCAGTAGAACAGCTTTTCTCTTGAAGTTGTGGATGCACCAATGCTGATTGGTTTTAAGAAGAGATTGGACAGTCATTTGTCTGAAATGGTATAGGAGCTCCTGCTTGAGCCAAGGATAGGACTAGAAGATATCCAAGGTCCCTTCCAATTCTATTGTTCTGTTGATTTTTTTTACCCTAGATATGGGGTATGGGATTTACATGCCACTCAAAGTTATCCGATTGCACCAGCCTAAAAGTGTAATAAATAAATGATTATTAAGGGAGGGGATTTTTGGTCAGCAAAAAGCAGCCAAGTGATGCTGAGGCATTCCAATAAAGATTTCCCTTCAAATGTCCTTCCCAGATAAAAGTCCCCTTTCAACTCAATGTGACTTTCCTCTGAGTAGCACAGTATAGCACCATTGATTTCCATTCTCTCAAGCAATATGATTAAGTTCAATCTATTTTGAATGTGCAACAAACCAGCCAAAAAGCAAGGCATTATTCAACTCATTTATGTTAGGCTTTTTTTGAAAGCTCCCCTATCCCACCCCACACCAGAAAAAAAAGAGTTACAATCAGCCAATCACTGTAGTGAGTTTTCATAATGTAAGACCTATTTCAGGAGCTTTGAGCAAATTTTAGATTTCACTACGTCTTTATTCTTTCCAGTGATACGGCACAGTAGCATTACTCTCTGATTACTGTTCATCCCCCCACCCCACTTCTCTCTATCTAAAGCATTAAATAGAAGCCTGCTTTTTTTTTCTTTGGCTTAACATGCATAATGTATGATAATGATCCAACAAAAATGAGAAGCTTTAAGTCTCTAAAATTCATTACAATGTAAATGAGCTAACTAGCTAGTATATGGCCAAAAGAAGCTGCAAAACAAAAATAAGAAAGGGATTGAGAGGAGAAAGGAGGATTGAATTTACTGGTATTTGGTTTAAATATTTTTAACAGTTTGCTCAATTAGCTTTGGTTCTTGTAGATTTATGTCATGCGGCAGGTTTTGATTGACATCTTAAATATCTGCTTTAGTCTCTGTTTACTTCTTGTCGTGATACACTTTAGCCCATCTAGCACAAATTTAAACTTCTATTATTCAGAGTGGCTTCTTCCTTAATCCTCATTGATTGGAGCTGAGCACTTTCTCACATACCCAATGGCTAAAGAAGTAAAAATATGCAGTTGCACACCAACATGGGTGAGGTGGGAGATTTCTTTAGGTAGCAATCCCTCCAGGCTTCTGCTGGTGATGTGTGATAAACGAGATAGTCAAGCTGCAGACAATCAAATGAATAACAAGATCTGCTGGGGGCAATCCCACACTATCAGCTGACTATTGTGTCCATATGGCTAGATGATTATTAAAGTAAAAGGCTATGCAAATGTTGTTTGCAAATGTGAAAAACACAGATTTCCCCCCCATAAGATCATAGCAATCCTTATTCCATATCTGATCATAAACTTTACAGTTGGAAAGCCAATCCAGTTGAGTTCCATGTGAACTTCTTAATCCTGCCTTGTAAAAATGAGCCTTCTTGTCCTTTGGCCTGTTATTAGTATTGTAAACTACTTTGTCATAGATAGACATTGACAGTTGGAGAAACTATTTCATTGTAAAGAAATTATTCATTTTGTTTTTGTTTTCATTGTTTAGACATTTAATAAGGAGAACAAATTTTAATGAATTTCCAGATTGCAGTTAATAAATCCCTAATTTAAAACATACTTTAAATTTAAGACAAGCTAAAGTGCTAAAGTCATGTTATCAGGTTGTATTCTTTCTTCAAGCTAGATCGATACTCTCTACAACAGGGGTGTAAAACTCATGTCATGGTGACGTGATATATTGGGACTTCCCCCCCCCTTCATTAACTGGGCGTGAGCATGGCCAGAGCATGACATATCCCCGCAGGCGTGTGTGTGTTGTCTCTGCCTGTGGGTGAGTGAGCAGAAAGGGGATCAGCTCCTGCACATTCTCCTGCAGCGCCCTCCTCCTCCTTCGCAGACTCACCTGCTCTCCTGGTCAGATCCATTTCAGGGGCAGATCTGGCCAGAAAAAAAGAGAAGGTGAGTTTGCGGAGGGTGTGCGGTTCTTTCCTCCATGATCGCTTTTCAGGCAGCGGCTCCTGTGGGCACCGAGCCTTCCGCACTTGAAAGGTCTTCACCCTGAGGGTCTGCATGCTCCAGGCAACCAGCAGGAGAGCCGACAAGCCAGCAATCAGCCAGTTGTCTCTGATCTGCCTGTCCTGTGCCTGTGCCCTCGCTGGACCACCTTGCCCACTTGCTTTTCTCCCCACCTTCCCTGGCTGATGGTGCTGGCCAGGAGAAAAGACAAGGTGAATCTGTGGAGGAGGACGAGGGTGCACGGCTCTGCAATGTGAATCAGGGAACCAGGGAGGTGGCACAGTGGTTAAATGCAGCACTGCAGGCTACTTCAGCTGACTGCAGTTCTGCAGTTCGGCTGTTCAAATCTCACCGGCTCAAGGTTGACTCAGCCTTCCATCCTTCCGAGGTGGGTAAAATGAGGACCCAGATTGTTGGGGGCAATATGCTGACTCTGTAAACCGCTTAGAGGGGGCTGAAAGCCCTATGAAGCGGTATATAAGTCTAACTTCAATTGCTATCCCAACAAACAGCTGGGTGTCACAGGGGTGGTGGATTGTGAATGCGTATGCAGTGCATATCAGGATCATGCACAAACAGACCGCGATCAGCCTACAGGTAGCGATGGTAAGAGCAACCCACCACTGTCCCATTCACATCTGACTAAGATGCTGATCTTTATTTTCTTTGGGATTGGAGACAGATCACAAGTGTTGCCACAAACTGATCTCACCTTCTATAATAGACTTCCTCACTGACATCCCATGGGAAATAACCTCTGACTAAAACTAAATGATAGTGACTTCTTTGAAATGGAGAACGGTGCCCATATTCCAAGTTGTCAAATTAAAGTACTAAATTTCTTTGGGAGAGCTAATCTCGATTTGTGCATTTGTCAAGGAAATGGTTCCCTAAATTTTATTTGTCATCCCCCCCCCCAGAGGGAAACACTATCTCAAACCACAGTACTAATTTGAAATTTTTAGAAATCCATACAAATGTCATTGATTTCAAGCGCTTGATTTCCTACTGAAACCAAATCTCTGAACATCTGTGTTCACCACCATTGAAAATATAACTATAATAACAATATATTAGTGTCCCCTCCATTTCTGCAGTAGATTTACCGATGCACATAATATGCTAACTAAAATGCTAATATTACGATGATCAACATTTAGACATTCATAAACTTGTTGGCCAGAACCCATCATGACTGAAGGGAGGACAGTAGCTTTGAATATAGTAATATACTGCTAAGGCTAATATTTGAGAAATCAAACTTTCAATAAGGATGTGTTGTGGAAACATATAAAATCACTCATGTCCTTTGCTTTGCTATCACCACTTGATTCATGGTTATAATAGCAGCAGCCACAGTTTTCTCGTTGTTCAAAAATGATATATTGAAATCAACTGGACTTTCTGGTTTTTCTTTGAAGACATTTTGCTTCTCCTCCAAGAAGCTTCTTCAGCTCTGACTGGATGGTGGGGAATGGAAAGATTTATATTCCTTTCAGACAGCTGGTCATTTGCATTCTTTTAGAGGGTCATCAAGATTATCTGGAGGCTTATCTGCATCATCAGGGTCACCTTAGTGGTGCAAATTGGTATGGAGAGCACCTTTGGGACAACCATGACCTGGATGACTGAGGATCTCCATAAACATTAAGCTGGATTTAGGCAATCTTTAATTTTGAGAAGCGCCATTCTTGATATGATTGATGTCCCTTATATATCCTGTGACAGCAACATTTAAGTAATGGCTATAAGCCACCTAAATATATCTTTTTCTGTGATATCAATATGTGCCATATCATTTTCAAAATCGAACTGAATCTTGGTGTTTGGGAAAGAGAAAAAAATATAGGGGCTGAGAGCTATCAGCCTGAATTCAGGGACCATGTGCAATGGGTTTTTTTAGATGCCCTGTAAATTGGAAAATATATAAACCACAGCATCAATTTTTCACATCTCATGCACTGAGATATATATTAATCTTTCTCTGTTATTCTTGAGATATACATGCTGAAATCCAACTAAACTTGCCAGAGCTACAGAAGATCTGTTTAGTGATGATAATGCCAATTCAAATGACAAGGCAGGGAGGAAGCAGTAGGAGAAGGACTAAAACTAACTTTACATTTTTCTCCCTAAAACCTGGTTCTCAAGTTAAGCATTAATGCTTGCACTGTCATAAAATTGATGGAACTGAGATGAATTTCTAAACTTACTAGAGCATAGTTTTTGATACATGAATTTGCATTTATTAGTCATGATGCCTGCAGTTGGTCCAATGAAAAACTGTACAAAAGAGATGGTTTGCACCCTTCCAAGAAAGGGACTGAGTAACTTGGCATTAAATTCACAGATTTTCTGGATAAACATTTAAACTGAACAGCGGGGACAGAGAATTAATTGATACAGAACATTTCTGTCCCCAGCAATCTAAAACTCATAGGGTTATCAGTACATGTAACATAGATGTTTATGTGGGTAAGATTATCACTCCTGCTATCAAGCAATACCAAGCATTTAATAGTGAGTGCCATACCATCTGCATGAATCATACAAGTGGCAAGAAAATAGGGGCAGTCAGGCATAAAACAAGTTATGTAGACAGTAAACACAGGGTCAGTCAAAATGGACTCAAATGTCTATACACAATGCACAGAGTTGAGGAATAAACAGGGTGAATTAGAATTATGAGGGCAGATACGATATTGTTGCCATTACAGAAACTTGGTGGGATGAAACCCACAAATGGAACATACAGCTAGAAAGATTTAAATTATTTAAAAGAAAGACACAAAATAAAAGAGAAGGTAGAGTTGCACTATATATAAGAAATAACCACATCTCTACAGAAATAGAGCACAACAATGATGAGAACTATCGTGAATGCATTTGATCGTGAATCAATATTAAAGGTTGGAGGGTGGGGGAAATGACATTGCCATAGGTCTATACTACAGGCCACCCAACCAAGCAGAGAAAGCAGATGAACTTTTTGCTAGTCAGCTAACTAAGGTATGTAGGAAGCACACCACAATAGTAATGGGGGATTTTAACCACCCTGACATCAACTAGAAAACAAACTCTGCACCAAGTGGAAGATCCAACATGCTTCTAACGAACCTAGCGGACTACTTTGTTTCCCAAAAAGTAGAGAAGGGAACAAGGGGATTGGCCATATTAGACTTAATTCTCACTAACAGAGAAGAAATGATACAAGGTGTTGAAGCCACAGGAACCTTGGGGGCAAGTGACCATGCAATATTGGAATTCAACATTATGCAAACACAAGTAGTAGAACAAAGGCAAACTAGAGTCTTGGACTTTAAGGAAGCTAATTTCAATAAACTTAGAGAGAGCTTGGGAAGAATTCCATGGATGAGAATCCTCAAGGGGAAAACAACTCAAAAAGCTTGGAAATTTTGAAAACTGAGATTACAAAAGCTCAGTCTAGCACAATACCAATGAAGAAGAAAAATAACAGCTCCCAAAAGAAACCAGCATAAAGAACTCTGACAAATTGAAAGACAAAAAAGTTAAGTATAAAAAGTAGAAACAGTGGGACATAACTAAGGCAGAATATCAGCAAATAGCCTGAGCCTGTAAAGATGAAGTAAGGAAAGCTAAGGCTCGCAATGAAGAAATGCTTGCCACAAAAGTAAAAAATAACAAAAAAAAAAGCTTCTTTCAACATGTTAAAAACAAGAAAAGAGTTAAGGAAACAGTTGGTCCATTGCTGGGAGAAAGTGGCAAGAAGGTGACAAGCAACAGGGAGAAAGGAGAACCCTTTAACTCATTTTTTCCATCAGTCTTTAAACAAAGGGATAAAACAGTCCAACCTATCCAAAACAGTATCACAAAAATCAGATTAGGAACACAAAGTGAAATAGGGAAGAAAATGGTAAGTGAGCACCTGTCTACCCTAGACGAGTTCAAATCACCAGGACTGGACGGATTATACCCCAGGGTTCTGAAGGAACTGGCAGATGAGGTCTCAAAACCATATCTTTCAGAGATCCTGGAGCACCAGGGAACTGCCAGAAGACTGGAAAAGAGCTGATGTAGTTCCCATCTTCAAAAAAGGAAAAAAATAGATCCAGGAAACTATAGACCTATCAGTCTGACCTCAATACCAGGAAAGATTCTGGAAAAGATAATCAAGCAATGAATTAGCAAACATCTAGAAGTAAACAAAGTAATAGCCAAAAGCCAACATGGGTTTGTCAAAAACAGATCATGCCAGACTAATCTTATTGCATTCTTTGACAAAGTGACAACGTTAGTGGATCAGAGAAAGGTTGTCGATATAGTTTATTTGGACTCATTAAGGCATTTGATAAAGTAGGCTATAACCTACTACTAGATAAAGTAGAAGAATGTGGATTGGACAGCATCACCACCAGATGGATTTGTATCTGGCTGACCAATCACACTCAACATCAGGGACATGCAGTTACTAGAGGCAAGGGAGGCGGAGCCTCACCACTCTCCTCAGGAAAAGAAAAGAAATTTAAATTTTTTTTTTAAATAATTAAAGCCAAGATAGTTGCTACCAGATTCCAGGTCACAGTGGCTTGGTGTCTGCTTAGTGTTAACCAAAGCAGGAGGCGAGAGAACTCGGGGCCTCTTTTCCATAAGGATTTTTTTGCCTTCTAAAAGTTAAGAAAGAGTTAAAAGGCAAAGAAGTTCAGATGGAAAAGAGGCACTAATTCTTCCACCTCCTGATCTGGAAGCAGCCAATCATGTCTTCTTGAGCACGCTTACGTTGGGCGGGTTATTTTGGAGGGCGTGCTTCAGAGGAGAGAGGAGTGGGGGAGAAGGAGGAGGCTCGCTCTTCACCCCTCCCCAACCTTCCCAGGGTCCAGGTTCCCTTCGCTGCAAGCCTTGCTGTCTCTTGCATCCCAAAAGTGGGTGGGTGTGGGAGCTTTGGTGGCCCCAATTCTTCTCTGGGGGGGGTGGGGGGTGTCTCCTGGGGCTGCTGGCTAGATAGACTCCCGAGGAGCAACTCCTTTCCTCCTAGTCCCCCTGTGGGTGGCTGGAAATGTCCGTGCATTTCAGCCAGCCACAAAACGCTTAGCCGGGGGTTTCCTTACAAGAGCCAGGCAGGAGAAGCCCTGCTTCTTTCTTGTGGAGACGGGCACTTTGCATCGCGGGAGCTGCCAAGCGCCTTTACTGCAGACCTGGGCGCTCCCACGATGCAAAGTGCCCCGCCGCTCACCCGCTGACCCAGCCTGCGGCCGCTGCTTCTCCAAGCTCCGCCGCTGGAAGTCTCGGATCGCCTCTGGGGGAAGGCTGAGTGAGAAGCGGAGTGAAGCTTCTCTGCGGCCTCCCGGCTGGGGGGGCAGCATGCACTTTAAAGTGCAAGCGTGCAGCCCGGCCACAAACCAGGACATGTTTCGCTGAATGGTGGCCGAAGGACAAGCTAAAGTGCCGGCATGCACTTTAAAGTGCCAGCGCGCCTGTCCGCCATAGAGTGGGCTTGTTCTCTACTTTAAGGGGGCTTTGCATGGGAAGGGGGGGCTCTCCTTGGCTTTCCTCCCTCTCCTCAGCTGTAGCTGGGGTGAGGGGGGGGTGGATGGCACGTGCACGCGCAATATTCCAGTCGCTGCGGGGTGGAGGCAAAATGTCACAAGGAAAATCCTGGCGCGTAAGGGTGGGCGGAGGCAGGGGGCTCTGCCAACGCCAGCCGCTGCTGCCCGTCCTCGGTGCTTCTGGTGTGTGAGGCTGCTCGGGGAGATTATTCATTTCTTGCGTTCAGACGCTTGCCTTAAAGCCCCCACCGCCCCCCTCACCCAGATATAGCGAGCGAGCACGCGCTTGGAGAGGCGGGCTCCGAGGCAAGCCCTCCGATCCTTATGCGGTGGGGAGATGAACCCTTCAGCTTGTCCTACCTCCCCTCCCCAAGCGGGTGCCCTCCTCCTCCTCCTCCTCTCCTTCAAAGGCAAGAGGCAGGCAGATGTTTTTTTTTCTGGAACAGCTTGGTCCTGCCTAGATTGGAGGGTGGGGGGAGGAGAATATAGAGGTCCTGCCCGCTTGCCTCACCGGCCGTGAACTTCACCACACGTCACTGCTCAACATGTAATCCTCAATGGATCTGCATCTGAATGGAGGAAAGTATGAAGTGGAGTACCCCAAGGCTCTGTTTTAGGCCCAGTACTCTTCAACATCTTCATCAATGATTTGGATGAGGGGATAAATGGGGAACTCATCAAATTTGCAGATAACACCAAGCTGGCAGGAATAGCTAACACTCCAGAAGATAGTCTTAAGATACAGAAGGATCTTGACAAACTTGAACATTGGGCACTATCTAATAAAATGAAATTCAATGGTGAAAAGAGTAAGGTCCTACATTTAGGCAAGAAAAACGAAATGCACAGGTACAGTATAGTTGGTACCTTGCTCAATAGTAGTAACTGTAAGAGGGATCTTGGAGTTCTAGTGGACAACCATTTAAATATGACCCAGCAGTGTGCAGCAGCTGCCAAAAAAGCCAACACAGTTCTAGACTACATAAACAGAGGGATAGAATCAAGATCACTTGAAGTGTTAATACCACTTGATAATACCTTGGTAAGGCCACACTTGGAATACTGCATCCAGTTTTGGTTGCCACAGTGTAGAAAAGATGTGGAGACTCTAGAAAGAGTGCAGAGAAGAGCAACAAAGATGATTAGGGGACTGGAGACTAAAACATATGAAGAATGGTTGCAGGAACTGGGTAGGTCTAGTTTAATGAAAAGAAGGACTAGTGGAGGCATGATAGCAGTGTTCCAATATCTCAGGGGTTGCCATAAAGATGAGGGAGTCAAACTATTCTCCAAGGCACCTGAGGGTAGAACAAGAAGCAATGGGTGGAAACTAATCAGGGAGAGAAGCAACTTAGAACTGAGAAGAAATTTCCTGACAGTTAGAACATTAATCAGTGGAACAGCTTGCCTCCAGAAGTTGTGAATGCCCCAACACTGGAAGACTTTAAGAAGATGTTGGATAGCCATTTGTCTCAAATGGTATAGGGTTTCCTGCTTAGGCAGGGAATTGGTACCTTCCAACTCTGCTATTGTATTGTAAGAAATATATGACAATTAACCTCAGTATCTTGGGGCAGACATGTATGATTTATGTATATGAAGGGATGTTTATCTGTGGACATTTCCTATTGAAGGACATGAACAACCTCTAAGTGATTAAGCTCATGTTTTGCATGCTAGTAAGTCCCCGGCAACTCTAAGGCTTAAGACAACTGCTGCTGGCCAGAAGAGACCATATAAATCTAGATATAAAAGTTTTATGCTGAGTCAGGACATTCAGTTTTGCTCTGTCAAAAATGACAATATTTTCAATACTACCACCATGATTTAAAAGAAGAGAAATAGAAGGGTGAAAGGCCTCGATTACTAATCTTTAATATTTAAATATCTCTTATTTGGTGTGCAGAGCTTTGCACAGAAATCTCAATATTACAACAGCAGCTCTGTAAACTCAATCATCTGTATTAATCCTATATTGTAGATGGGTGAGCTAAGACAGAAAGATACATGCTTGCCAAAAATTACCTAATGAGAGTCGAATTGGCAGCTTTCCAGTTCAAAGCTCATTCTCTTAACTATGATTATTCACTACTTGATTTGATTTTTTTTTTAAATAAATGAATATTATGAAAAAGTAATGAGGTTTTTTAGTTACCATTCATTCAAAAGGCTCAACTATATCAACTCACTGGATAGTATATGCAAAATTATTTTGAATGTGTACTTCTTTTCAAAAAGTAGGGATAAATGTTTAGCTAATAGTTACAGTATCTATATTTCATTTTTAGATATATCACATAGCTATACAGGGGGAAGCTCAGTGGCTAAACAGTTAAAGATGCTGAGCTTGTCAAATGGAAAACTAACCGCCTGGGTTTGAGACCTGAATGCCATGCGGCAGGATGAGCTGCCATCCTTGCCCCCGGTCTGTCCTCCAAAGCATGCAAATGCAAGTAGATAAATAGGTACCACTTTGGTGGGATGGGAACAGCATTCTCTATACTTTGGCATATATTCATGCTAGCCACTTGATCATGGAAGTGTCCTTGGACAATGCTAGCTCTCTCAGCTAAGAAACTGAGCACCACTCCCTAGAGTCAGACATGACTGGACAGAGGAAACCTTTACCTTTATATAACTATAAATATATATTTTCAAATACAGGGGCTGAATTATAATTAATTGAAAAATCTACAACAGGAACAGTATCATAACTGAAGAAGTAAGCTAAGGCAGGTTATTGGGATGGATGGATGGATGGATGGATGGATGGATGGATGGATGGACGGACCGACCGACCGACCGACAGACAGACAGACAGAATAAAAGAGAGGGGAAGGGAGGGAGGGGGGAGATTGAAGATTGACAATTGAACTACTGCCCCTAAGCCCTGACCTTTGTCATCAATCTTGCCTTTCTAACTGCACAGCAAAAAGAAAGCCAAGTGATAAAAGGAATGATGTGCAGACTGTGTCGACTAATTTGAGGAAACGTAAATAAAAGAAACCTGAATTGGTTTTTACAATGATAGTACTATCACAATCAACATAAAGATAACAAAGGGATCAATACCATGCAAAATGTGGGTGATTACAGAGGAGGAAAGTTTACCACAGCGCTAATGAAAAACATTTAACTTTATCACATATTCATATAGAAAATTTTTTAAAGGTCAGACCAACGGGACCAAAAATACATAAACCTTGAATAGGCCTTGCAATGTTGTGAACAGTTTGTAATCAAGTAAAAATGCAAAGAGCCATTAACTTTTCAATTGATCATGGAACAATCCACGTTTTGTGCACTGGCAAAGCAAATAATTTGCCCTCTCACATAATAAGGCAATAGTCTTTTCTGATAATAACCTGATATTCAATAACCCTGGTATATACCATTGGTATATAACTGTGATGGCGAACCTATGGCATGCGTGCCCAAAGTGGCACATGGAGCCATTTTGCCTGGCACACATGGCATCGCTAGTTCCTCTTCTGGGTTTCTGGCATGCATGCACAATGATCAGCTGTCCTTCGTGTGTGCAGCAACACTGGAAACTAGAAGAGCTGGTCTTCCATTTTCCAGTGTGAGCATGTGGGTCACATGCTACCCTGACTGAACAAGGATGTGTGATGTTCTTTGGGATGCTGGATGCATTTTTGGATACATGAATAAAGAATGCTTTGAATGATTAGTTAGAGATATGCTGACTGGATATCTGAAGGTCTAAACGCCTTTGGATATTCATGTTACATGAATGATTAGTAGTAATTCCCAATGAAGAATTTGAACCTGAAAATAAATGTATCACAAACCAAAGTAGTCCTGCAACACAGAAAAAAGAATGAAATTCTCCAATTATACTTAGATGACAACATTGTCATTTTGGAAGTTTATGAATTTCTGGACTTAGCTAGAATGTTTATTAGAGATGAAAAATGGAGAATTTTAAGACGTACAAGGCTGATTGAAAGATCATGCTTACCCTGTAGTTGGTTGGAGGAATGACAATTTGTTGAAGCAAGTAAGCACACGTAGAGGTGTTTGTGTGCTTCTATTCATCCTGTTATACTGAAGGGAGGATATGTGAGAAGAAACATAAGAATGGAATGTATAGGAAATGTGTTATTTCAAAAGGTGATAAAACAAGGAGAAAAAGGGTCAAGAGTGATTTTGAATTCAGTGCCAAAAGGAGTGACCAGTATGAAAGATGCATGCTGAGATGCCTTGATTGTAGAGCAAGAATGAATGACAATCAAAATGCAAAACAGATATACTGTATAAAGGAGAACTGAATGGTTTAAGAGGAAGGGAAAGACCAAGAAATTCATGATAGCATGAAGTTAATCATTTTTTAAAAAAGAAATGTAAGAATTTTAGAGAAAAAAAGGCAATATATGATTCAGCAGATGGAAGCATGAATGGTTTGTAGGGATGGAAAACAAGAGAATAATTAAATGAATGATATGGTGTAAACCTAATCTAGTTAGATTTTCCCCCTTATATCCTGTTCCAATTTTATTACTTAGTACTTCTTGGAGGTTTTTTTTTTCCTAAGCTTTGCTTAACCCAAAAGGGAATACTGTGATGAATATGTATGTACTTTTCAAAATGGAGTCTCATGCTGAGTGAAACCAAAATTGACAATTAGTTCACTCCTAATTAAAAGTACTGGAGTTCAGTTTCTGAGTCAAGATATTGAAACATTGCTTGGCTAACAGACTAGATAGGTGGAGGAGGAGGCTAAGAGGGGAAATGGGAAAGAAGGAAGGAAGGAAGGAAGGAAGGAAGGAAGGGAAAAAAAAGAAAGAAAGAAAGAAAAAAAGAAAAAGAAAGAAAGAAAGAAAGAAAAGGAAAAGAAAGAAAAAAGAAAGAAAGAAAGAAAGAAAGAAAGAAAAGAAAGAAAGAAAGAAAGAAAGAAAGAAAGGACTAATAGAAAAGAAGTGGAGAAATGCCAGCTAAGTATAAGGAGGGAAAGTTATAATGCAGTAAATTTTCAAGAAATATTACATTAAACACTGGGAAGCAGGGAAGAAAGTCATTTTCATAATATTTTTAATTAGGACATTCAATAAGTGGCATTTCAACAGCCAATCCATTTCAACACATGAGACATGATTAAGGTTCTGACCCTACTGTGCCAATTGGAAGGAATTTTAGCATAGCAGAAAATTTTAATTATTAAAGGGTTGCATAGGTGGTTCTGCTCTGTTTGCCCATAACGATCTCAATATGTTGTGATTGTCTCAGTCTTCTAAAACCAGCAGCAGCAAACTGTGGCTCTCACACACAGAACTCAAGCATTTTCAAAGAACCAGCTAATTGGAAAATTGTAATAAAGTGAAAAGCATGTTGCATGGCTGCATATGAGCCAAAAAGATGCTAACATCTCCCTTGGTGCTTCTTGATAGGTTCTTTTTAAGCTATTACAGTCAGCGGTATAAACCAGTTCTGACTAATAGGCATTCTTCTAGGTATAAAAAGCGTGGCATTTTTCATTGCGGTGAAATCTGCATTTGTCTTTAGAAATGTGGCATATAATAAGAGTAAATTCAGTTCTCCAAGGAACAGTTCTCATAAAGAAAACAGTACCATTCACATACTAGAGGGAAGTGTCAGCAACTGTGGGGATCCCCAAAATTGGTAAATTACCCCCCAAAAATGGGGGGAAAGAGGAAAACTCCTTTATCTGGGCTTATTTATTTTATAATGCACAGATGAAGGAAAATGGAATTAATATACAATTGTGTCATAAACAACTTCACAATGACCAGCAACAATCCATAATGTTGTGGAAGATCTTCCTGAACTCATTTATCTGCTTTATCTATTTTGACTACTTCTGTTTCTCTTTAGTCAAAGGTCATAGCTAGCAAACATAAACCTTGCAAATCCTGTACATTGCAACATTTTGTTTCAGATCCCACTCTCATAGATTGCATCATTTCCAGAGAAGTTAGATTATATAATAAATTTGGAGAAAATAGATGAATTATTAACAAATAAAAAGGTAAAGGTAAAGTTTTCCCCTGCACATATGTGCTAGTCATTCCGACTCTAGGGGGCAGGCTCTAAATGCCGAAGGCACACAGAACGCTGTTACCTTTCCACCAAGGTGGTCTCTATTTTTCTACTTGCATTTTTACGTGCTTTTGGACTGCTAGGTTGGCAGAAGCTGGGACAAGTAATGGGAGCTCACTCAATTATGTGGTGCCAGGGATTTGAACCGCCAAATTGCCAACCTTTCTGATAGACAAGCTCAGCATCTTAGCCACTGAGCCACTGCATCCCTTTATTAATGAATAGCTTTCTCTAAATGTAGAAATATATTGATTATCTGGCTACTGGAAGACCATGAATTGGACAATTCTTCATAACACAGCACACATTATCTATGGGTTATCAGTCACATTCAAAGAATCAGCCATAGTCTGATGACTGCAAATGCTCGGAAGAAAACTTCAGTCCTGACCTAGAAGGCTTCATTGTGCTTTGCAACAATCAGACATTTGTGGCTATATGGTGTTTTTCTTTCTTGCTTTCTTAGAATAAAGCAACTTTCCTAATTGTATTGAGTCTGTGAAGTTTCTGCTAATAGCGAATTAAGCACTGCATTTCAATGGAGTGTCAAGTTCTTAACTACTTACTCTCTTGCATCTGAATCTCCCTTCGGCTTTGCCTGCAAAATATGTAGACTATGCTGGAAACGGGGGGGGGGGGCAACAAATTCTGCCTCCCCATTGATTCGGTGTTTGAACTATTAATTTCATTCCTGGGGCTGAGTGTCCTGCAAACACTGCTACTTAATGCCAAAGACAGTTGACTGGTCTGAAAAAAAAGTTTATTCTTAGAGAAAGGCACTGTCTTATCAGTGACTCTGAGCAACTTGCCATTAAAAGGAAAAGGAAAAACAATATGTCGGCACTGTGGAGAAAGGAAGTTCTGGCAATCAGAGGATAATCTGGCCTGAATTTTTTTTAAAAAATAGATCAAGTATATGATCAATTATGTATCTCAGCTTTTCAATAAATTGAGTCAGTTTATAGTTGTCATCATATCTATGAATTCCTAGGCCATTCCAAACCCTTCACTGAAAGTTGAAATTTCCCGGAAAGCAATCAAATCAAGTATCTGGCCCCTCTGGTCCATTGCGCGCGGGCGCGCGCGCGCACAAACACACACACAAACACACACACACACACCCTTGGAGAACAGCTCTATATCAGTGAAACCAAAAGTCCCTACTGCAACAGGCAGCTGGAGAGCTCATGACTTGGAGACAGCTCTAAATCGGCAGCTGCTGATCCAGATCTCCTACAAGCACGTTATCTTCTTTGGAGATCCCTTTTGCTTCTGCAACTGGTAAGCCAAGGCTTCCATGCGACTGATAGGCTGCCAAAATGGTAACCATCAGCCTAAGGCAAGGGTCCTCAAAATCTTTAAACAGGGGGCCGATTCATGGTCCCTCAGACTGTTGGGGGGGCGGACCTGGGGGCGTGGCTAGGTGGTCATGTGACTGGTGGGTGTGGCCAATTTAGCAGTCCATTTTATCTTTGTCCTTGCTGTACTTGCCCCTCCCCTACTCACCCACCAATCCTGGATCACATGGCTGGGAAAAACATCCTAAAAGGCTGTTTTTAAAGTGTTTTTAAAGACTTTTAAAGCACTACTTTGCAAGCTGGCAGCAGAGCTGCTTTTCAAGCCAGCAGCAGCCTCTCTCCTACTCACCCACCAGCCCTGGATCACATGGCTGCACTGGTGAGATCACCCCTCAGTCAGCTGGTCCTCCCCAGCACCCTTCGGCCTTACCTTCAGTAGCAGTGGTGTGATAATAAGTGCAGCTCAACTAACCAAAAGTGTAGCTGGAGTGAATGCTCACTGGAAGATAAGACCGATGGTGAGTGGCGGGGCAAGTGGCGGGTCTGAACCCTACCACTCTGTGGGCCAGATACTTTGCATTGGTGGGCCGTATCTGGCCCCAGGTGTAGTTTGAGGATCGGTGGCCTAAGGCCACCTATAATTCTGGCATCAGAGACTATCAAGCATTCCAAATAGACCCCAAATAGTTTCCAGGCCAGACTGCTATGTTTCTTCCCAACTAAGCAGGCTGTCTGAAAACCCTTGCAGTATTTCTCCACCACTCCACACATTGCATTCTAGTGGTGTTGCCACTTCTCAGCTGGGAACAGAGCAGCACTCAGTTCACTAACTGTGTCTGACAATGCTTTGGACCAACCAAATGGGGGCCAACCATGCTCTGCACCATGCTCTAACACATTTTGGCAGCCACCATACTTTTAATGCTTCACCCAAACACTCTACTCAATGCACCATGGTTTTTTAAAGGATTTCTAAAGTGCCTGAGAATGAAAGGGGGGAATGGAATCCTCATATAAAAATAAATTAAGCTTTAGAGATATTGGAAGATAAGAGTTCAGCAGAGCACTAAATAGCACAGGAAGATATGACTATTTTCCTCCCCAAAGACATTTTAATGTTACCATTAATTGAACAAACTATAGGATCTGAACATTTTTAAAACTTGCTATTTTTCTTAGAATGTTTTAACATTTTCCTCTTGTTTTCCAAGTTCAGAGATTTATCCTTTTAAAATATCTGGGCCAATCATCTTTATACAATTTATGGATTATCTCTGAGAGCAGTTTCCTCACCTTTATTCTCATCCTTTTCAAATGTAAGTGACCTTGAAGGCAGAATTTTGTTGAACTGTTTAATCAAGAGTTGGCAAGCATTATGAACAATATGGACCATGAATATATCCAATCTGTCCCATTAACATTTTTCTCACCTTGCTTTGCTGAGGAGCACTGGAGCTTGAAAACAATCCTGCATAAACTGCATAAACACTAGAAAGCCTTTACAGTATTATGCTGCATTGTGTACAGAGTACCATCATAAGAGTGAATTGTTTACTAAGAAGATGCAGGAAGGCTTCCTTTCCTTTCCCAATGGTGTGTGTGTGTTTGTGTGTGTGTTTGTGTGTGTGTAGGGTAGATTTTACTTTAATTTGTTGTGTTTGAATGCACACAAAACTATAATTGGAAGGGCCTCCCAATTGTTACAAGGTGATAGAATGTGCTCTAGCAAGGATAGGCAACAGCACCCCAAAGATGCTTTGGACTACAATTTTCATCAGCCCCAGCCAGCCTGGCCAATACAAATGGGAGAAAGATGGCCAAAGACTGTCTAGCTTTAGCATAACTTCTTGCTATAGTTCCCACCTACTATCTTCCTCCTTGATCCAGTTATGTGCAAATGCTGACTTATGAGATGGGAAGGATCATTACTTGGATAACTGGGATGGGGAGAGGAAACCCTTGAAGCTTTTTGAAAATGTTTGCTGATGTTGAAGCTGTGATATTCATGATCTATAGATAAAGAGATGCGCTTCAAGAGCAGCTGAATCATTTCATAAAAAATGCCATTGCCCAATATGCCTAGTGAGCAGGAACTAAAAGTGCAATTTCTGAATGATGCCGAAGGCATTTTTATGTATTTGGTGGGCCAATAATGGGAAGCATAAATGTAAGTGAGTTGCTTTTTCATTAAAGCAGCATCTCGTCTCTCAATATTTCAGTCTGAATGAACAGTTAGATTGTTGTCATTTTCAAATCTCATTAGGCTTCAGTGAGGAGCTCTTGTTTATCTTAATGACTGTCTTTTTGATAACATTTAGCTCAGAAAAAAACATCTTTGCAACTGTGTGCTAAGCCTTCCCTTCAAGATCTATTAATTGGAAAAATATACAGTATGTTGGATTAATTGTTGGACAGTTACTACGAGAAAGAATTGAGCTTTTATTTGTTAGACATCCTTGCCTAAAAGCCAAAGACATTCAAACATTCTCTATTGTTTAAATATAAAGCTTGTCATAACGAGTGTTGTCTTTTAAGCAGATTATTTATAACAGACCAGATGTTATTCAAATAACAAACATTAATTCTAGTATAGTAAAGCCAGATTAATCAAAATGGATTAATAGGAGTCTCTGTTTTCATTTTTCTCATACCCACAACAGAAATCAACTATGTGCACAAAGCCTTTGGTTAAGGTAACTCTAGGTACTAGAAAACAAACAATATGGACAGTTGTACCTACGTTCCCATAACATTGGAAACTTGGCAGATAGCTATGTGTTGCAAGCACATTAGAGAAAAGGCAGACATCCAAGTTCTGTATCATAAATCTCCATGGAATTTCCTATAAAATATGAAAGCCATTGAAGAAGAATGCGTGGAAGAACATTGAAAGCACATTATTGTGATGGAATTCTGGTGGGATGATTGGGTCAAAAGTAGAAAGGCTAAGCTGAGAAATTAGAAGAAAGAAACAAAAAAGAGACAAAGGAATGGGTGGGATCAAAGAAAGAGAGAGAATGAATAAGGGTGCTAAGGTAGCTGATGAATGAGAGAATACACTTCAAGATAATATGTTTGGCTCAGTGTTGAACTGTAGAGTCCTGGGTGTTCTCTGAGCATGGTTGTTGTCTTGCAGATGCATTAGAATAGAATAGAATAGAATAGAATAGAATAGAATTCTTTATTGACCAAGTGTGATTGGACACCCAAGGAATTTGTCTTTAGTGCATAAATTTTCAGGGTACATAAAAAGACAAGATACGTTCGTCAAGAATCATAAGATACAGCACTTAATGATAGTCATAGGGTACAAATAAGCAATGAGGAAACAATAAATATCAATATAAATCATAAGGATACAACTAGGTAATGCTGTGCACTGTGCACAGATGATGTTACCTAGTTGGGTTACAAAACATCTACAAACATATAAAGAAGAGCATACAGGACTCCACATAATACATTTCTTTTGCTTCTTGCACAGCAGTGTTCTATGGAGCAGAGTATAAACCATGCATTTTTGTATAAAGTTTACTTGATGCAATCAATATAGAAATATATGAGAACAGTAAAGCCAAACAGCAGAAAAAATGGTGGCAAACAGAACAGAACAACAGACTTATAATGGTCTTAACAGAAATTATAAAAGTAAAGGTTTTCCCTATCCAGTCATATCCAACTTTAAGGGCAGTGCTCATCTTCATTTCTTAGACGAGGGACCCAGCATTGTCCAAAGTCATTTCTGTAGTCATGTGGCCAGCATGTATATACACCAAGGTGCACAGAATGCTGTTACCTTCCCACTGAAGTGATACCTATTTATCTACTTACATTTGCATGCTTTGGAACTGTTAGGGAGAATAGGGGCTGGAAGAAGGATGGGAGCTCACCCCATCATATGGTGCTCAGGTCTCAAACCCAGGCTGCCAACTTTCCAAATGGCAAATTTAATGTCCTTAACCACTAAGCCATTTGTACAACAGAAATTATACTTGAAGGCAAAACATTGACACCACTGGTGGGTTCAGGATCCCGTTCCAACCGGTATGGTTGGAACAGGTCCAGCGTCACCCACATAGCCCCTGCGTGTGGTGTGAGGACCAAGCATGTGTCACGCGCATGTGTTGTACCTGCCAGCAATGCTTCCGCAAGCCTCCGCAATGCTCCAAATGCTCAGCGAAGCATTGCACAGGTGCTGTACGCACCATGCACGTGTGCAGAAGCACTGAAGGCTTTAAAGGATAAGTAAGGAGCTCGGGCAGGCGAGTGGACCCTCCGGAGCACCGGAATAGAACGGTACCCTGTGCTCTGGTCAGCCTCCGGTACACCTGTAGCGGGCCATGCTGCCTGCAACCCACCACTGATTGACACCTATTAAATTATCAGAAGCAATAATATACTATATAGATTGCTGAACTTAAAAGAAACAACTAAACAAAATCAGACTCTGTAACATTCAAGGAACTACTGAAGTTGAAGTGCATCTGAAAGAATATTCTCAGATATTAACTTTGTGTGAAAGTCATGATTTCACCACCAGTGTCCTAATATAAAATATCCAAATAAGTATAAATAAAGACAGCACCTGCTTACAATGTACATAAATGAAAGCACTTTATCCAGCAAATGGATAAAAAATTAATAAAATGAATGCAAGACAGAGAAAGTTGCAAATTTCTCATTCTTATATTTTACAAGATACCTGTTTGTCCTGAAAGCTTTACTCTGTGTGTGTGTATGTGTATGTGTGTGTGTGTGTGTTACCATTTGTATTTTATGTATCTTTGTATCTTATGTTACCTTTAAAGCAAACAACTCAAGCCTTTTCTTGAGTAGCTCCAATTGTTCCTTGTATACCAGTAAAAAGGTCATCAGAATAATTTAAAATATATTAGAGGAAAGAAGTCTAATTGCTATGGAGCTATTAAATGAGTAGAACCTTCTGAAAGCCACAGTCATTCTCATCCTTTTTTCTTTTAACCATTTAATACATGGCAATGCCTTACAGCCCAAACTGCAATCAAATAGCATGGAACCATTGCTGTCAGCTATAAAAGTTGTGAGGCACTACTAGATCATCTATCAACTTTGGTGGAAAAAAAGCAAAGATAAGAGGAACATTTGATTGTGATTCCTCTTCTCACAACCTATAATCCTGCCTGAACCTTTTTTTCCCATGTTGCATTGTTTAAGTAAGTTGATGTCGAATTCGTTTTCCACTGTGTCTGAACCTAACAATAATCTGGAAAGAGTGGAAGAAACAAAGTGCAATAACACCTTGGAGAGTTTTTGATGCTGAAGACATAAGTTGGAAATGGAAGCATAAGTTTAGAAAATAATTACTTGCATATACTGTATATTTGTGAATATGTGAACATAGAAGATGAGACCTGTCTTTATAAAACATCAGAAGAATGTTTTAGAAATGTGTCCATACTAAAATGTAACCATTGATGTAAGAATTATCAGACTTTTTAAAAATGAGAGATGAGTACTTATTCTATTTTTATTATAATATGAATTTATCCCATTCTCATGCCTCTTCAGGAAATGCATCCCTACACAAATCCTGGGCATTAAATCTTTATGTTTGCTGCTACTTATACAAGAAGAATATAAATAAAGAGGGTATAGCAAAGAAAGTTGGATTTTGTTTTTTAAAAAGGAAGTAAAGAATAAAGACCATGCAAAAGGCATGTAAACAAGATATTTCACCAGAAATAGGGACATTCAAGAATTGGGTGAAAAGTAATTCTAGACCAGTGTTCTAGACTAATCACTGTCTTTGAAAACTGACAACATCCTGACAGATGGAAGAGGTACAGAGGTGGACTGCTGGGAGTTCACAGGGGTTTGGGAGAACCTCTACCTAAGATTCTGTTCTCTGTGCAGAGAACCCTCAAATCCCACTCCTGGCTGGCCACGCCCACCCCACCCCTTCCCTCCTAGGAGTCCCCACGCGGCCCTTTCTGGAGGCAGGTAAGCACGCATAGAGGCTCGTGGAAAATGGGCCTATCTGAAGTTCAAGAAGGTCAAAAATAGGCCCATTTTCAGACTCCAGAGGGCCTCTGGAGTCTGAGGAGGCCATCTTCACCCTCCCAGAGGCTCGAGGAAAGCGTCTGGAGCTTGAGGAAGGCAAAAATGACCCCCACCAGGGTGCAGGCATCTGACTAGGGCACACCCACCATGGCCATGCCCACCCAGCAACCAGGCAGAGAACCCCTTGCTAAAAATTTTGAAACCCACTCCTGAAAGAGGAGATTTCCAAATGAACAAAAATCTGACTGCAAATGGGTATGATTTGGAATGTTATACAAAATCTCTTCAGTATTAAGCCAAAGTATTTTCTCAGGTAGATGGAATAAAGTCCATTTTGGCTCTGCTCATCTAAGAGTTTCTGACAAGACAGAATGTTGCTTGATCTATGAAGAAAGTGGTACTTACTTGACTTCCACCACAATTTGCCCTGGAAGCAGTTCTTCACAGCTGCTATAATAGATAAGATGAGAACAGGGCAACAACGATGATATAAAAAGAGAAAAGTTGAAGCTAACAGATTAACAGTGTTAATATGATATAAACAATATCATGGTTATTTTCATATAAGCAAAGTTGAGCCATGGAAGCATTTCTTCCATGACTATAATTATTATTTTTATTTAGTTGTAAATATGGATCTGAATATACAGATTGAATTTAAGATTATTAGCAGTACCAATTCTTTTCCCATAAGATTAGCCACAGAGGGGAAAATGACAGAATGATGTAGTATTAATATTTCTAAGCATATGACAATTCTCCATTAGATTTTATCTTCTGTAAAAACATGGAATAAAATGTTGGAAATATATTGAAAACTGACATGGCAGAAATAAACTTTCTTGTTATCCCCTCTCATATGACATGCTTCAACAGTATGTATTTTTATTAGGATCTACTTTATTTTTAATGATATTGAAGTCATAGATTTTCCAGAGTTAAAATGACCTTGAGGCATGTAGTATAAATCAAAGGCATATCACTCCATACCTGTCCATTCTTATAGTAGAAATAACAAAATACTAGGTAGCTGGGGAAAAAACCTAAAGCAAAGATATTCAAAAATATTAAGAAACCTGGATCGATGTTAATCTCAAAAAGAACATTTAGGAAAACATGCACGAACATTGATGACTTTTGTAAACAGTACTGGGCCTTATTGAGCAAATGAGTGGCTTGACAATGGATTTTAAACTATTTGCTATTGATTCCTAAGATTCATTCCCAATGATCCATATCCGCAATATAAAAGAAATATAGGAAAGCCTGAACACCAGAAAGGTTTTGCACTCAATTTTATACCTTAAATTGTGCTGTAGGAGAGTGAGTTTTAATAGTGTGTCACATGAATAATTATCAGTTAATTCCACAATGGAGAAGTAGCAAATGCAATCATTTGCCAATAAACACTTTCCTCATCACAAAAACTCACTGTTTTTCCAACAGTTGTAGGTTGATCCTTTTCATATAGCAGTTGTGTCAAATGATCCATATCTCCACGGTATGGCAATGAAACATGCAAGGAATCAAAAGCAGGTGCTTAGGTATTCTAATGATAAATAAGATTTTAAACAAGGCTTACTGAAAGCAAAGAATATAATCTCAGGTTTTCATTTTTACATAATCATATTCCAGGCATGCAGCTTGTGCAAACGTAGATATAATTATTCCTTATGCTTGGGGTTTTTTTAAATGCTTTTTCTTCCTGCCCCCATTTACTGAAGTTGTTTGTTTGCAATGAGTATCATGTGTACAAACATCATTTTGCAACATATAAAAGAAAACCCCCAGTCCATAATTAGATAAACATAGTGACTTCTAGCCTAACTTGTGGCAGAGCTTCCCTATCCAAATGCGAATACGTTTTCTAGGGGTAATTTCTTCATTGAACAATGCTCAACACTTTATGATTCAGAGGTGCAAGAAAAGCAATTCTTCCTTTCATTAACCAACATAGCTCAAGAACAAAAGTATAAACACAATGGGAAGGATTTAGTGGATCAAAATAATTTTCATTTAAGTTATTCAGAGGTTTGCTACTACATTTCACTGAAATACCTGGTTTGCAAATGCCAATTACTTTTATAGAATCACTTCCAGAACAGGGTTCAGCTTTCTAGAATATGGTAACAATCCGTCTGAAATTAAAGTTTATTGTTTGTGTATTTCTCTTGCAGGTTATGGTGGAATGTCTAACCTGCAAAACAGTTTAAAAAAAAGAATAGAACTATTATAGAGGAGGTGCTTGAGTCCAAGGGAAGAGAGACGTATGAAAGAAGCCCAGACTAACTTTAATTGAATTGCACTAGGTCAAAGTTGCTTTGATAGGCCTTCAAGAGTCTATTACATTAACTTACCAGCAATAACGATCTTTGCAGAAAACCTAGTAGTTCTTTTATCCTTACCAACCTCTCAGGGCTTGACACTCCAATACTTTGAGCTTTTCTCAAACATTTGCAGATATGAGAAGGTGTAGAAAAGAGAGGAGACAAGGCATCTAGCTTATCCACGAAGAAACAACCCACACATGAACAAAAGCATTGAACAAAAATAATTCAAAGAGGCTTTACCTTAATTGCAGACTTTAACTGAAATTGGGAATTTACCTGAATATTTTTCAAGGTTCTGTATTTACTTAAGATTAATATTCAAGGTATCCTCCTGAAATCTGTTTCATTTTTTGCTTCCTTGACTTTGCCAGCCTCATGGGACTTGCCAACAGAATATAAATAAAATCTTATCCCTTACCTATGAAAGCATGGTTTATATTAACCACAAGACACTGGCCCTTTTAAATATGCTCCTATTACTCTAGAAATGTATAAATACTCTTTGAAAAGATTCAGTTTTCAGTATTTCCCTAAATGATATCAGGGAGTGCAACTGAAGTAGAGGCCATTATAAGATTCGTCTACCATTATTCTTTTAAACCCCAGAATAATGACTATATATGTATACTTTGTTTTCTCTCTTTTTTAAAAAAAGAAGGAAGAAGATATATGTTAAAATTAAATATGTATATTGAAAATGAATTATAAATACCATCAATATAAAATGGAGCTCGCTCAGAAGGTGAAATACATCAAGTAAATGAGATAAAGAGTGTGAAGTAGAGGAGAGAGGTAAGGGAAGAAGAGAGAGATAGGATAGAAAGCAGGGGGAAGAGGAGGAGAGAAAGAAGGAGTGGAAAGAGGAGAGAGGAGAAGGAGAGAGGAAAGGTAAGTAGAGAAGGGTGACAGAAGGAAGAAAGGAAGTAGGAAGGTGAAGGAGAAAGGGAGAAGAAAGTGATGGATAAGGTACAAATATGGTATATGGAGAGCAGAGGAGCCAATAAGTGATTTTGGGAGTTGATGGCAAGATAAACTGGCAAGATGTAAATATTTAATAATACAATATGATGTTGGCTATATAATACTATACATGTGGTTGTATGTTATGAAAATGGAAAAATAGAAAACTTTATGGAAAAAATGATTCTTCTACCAAAGGTTTTATTAATTTGTATCTTTTTTGTTTTATAATTACATTAATGTAATTGTCTCTTAACAAGTGTTGGAAGATAAAAGCCCCTATAACCACCATCCCAGCTAGGTCATGCATCAACCAGAGGTGGATTGTTACCAGTTCGGCCCGGTTCAGCGGAATTCAGGCTTGGGTTGCAGAACTGGCAGCAATCCAGGCCTGCCACAGCCCCAAACCAGTTCCCTTACCACCACTGGGCCGCTGCCATTTTGGTTTTAGTGATTGCACATGCGCAGTTCACTGTAAATTGTTCTGCTTATGCCGACAGCAACCCATCACGGCATCAATCCCAATTATTTCTGACCCATTGGCAAATCTCAGATAAAGATGCAAACAAATAATTTAAACTCTTCCCATCCACATTTGATACTCAGGCTACAATTGATTAAATGCATCTCTCCAAGAAGTCAGCCAACACCAGCAATCATAAAACATAAAACACAATCCCATCAAGATAAGGGGATTATCACGGGACTGAATCACAGGACTGAATCCAGTGGTGGGATATGACTGGCACGCCCCGGTACAGGCATACCTCTGCCTGCTGGGACCACCAGGTACCGTTCCGGTATGGTGCTCCAGAGGGCTCACCCGCCCAGCCATCCTCCTTACCAGTATTTGAGCCAATCAGGACTTCCGCACACGTGCACGGAGCATATGGCGCCTGTGTGACGCTCCTCTGGAGCAGCTGGAGCATTGCAGAGCGTCGCAGGTGGTAAGTATGTATGTGCACACTGCGCGCGGGCTGCATGTGTGCATGTATGTAGTGGACGCCCGGCCTCATTGCACCGTACTGGTTGCCAGGTCCCTCAAAAATTTTATACCAAAGAAGAGATTTATACATCTAAGGTCTAAGGTCATACAACCCACATGACAAGGGATGGACTTTCCTCTCCCAGACTTCACATGTCCCCAGGGTAGGACCACCTCAATTACTCATATAAGGTACTGCACATTGTCAAATACTGCATGATCAAAGTCCTTTGTTTCTATAAGTACTATCACTCATAGCTTCCTAACCTCACACCCACCTTTGACAGCTGAATTATGTGCTTGATTATTTTTGCTACTGAAAAAAATTAACATATAGTTCAGTTAGATGTACTGTGCTCCTTTACCTGACTGCAGAACAGAGCAGAGCAGAACAGAGCACATTTTTTTTTCTTTTAACACAAATATTCCCAATCTCCTCATCTTAATCCAGAATAGCACTGTTTCAGATGTTTGAAACCTCCTGTGCTATGTCTTATGTCTTAGCACAGTGCAGAAATATTGACTGGCTCCCAATCTTAGTCAGAGCCCAGTTCTTATTACTAATAATATTAGCAATTATGTTTAGAAGCCTTGGTTAGAAGCCGACAACTATCTGTTTACCCTTTTTCATCTCTATCATTCTACTCTTCTGATCAGAACCTTCTTTTTGGCTCCAAGTTGTGGGGTCCCCAAGTGCCAGGAATCAGGACTTTCCTTCTTTTTTGACATTGTCAATTGCCTTTAAAATGGGGTGGGTTTGTTTGTTTGTTTGTTTGTTTGTTTGTTTGTTTATAGTGTCTTTAAGTCACTGTTGACTCCTGGTGATTATCTGGACCAGGCCCTGCAATATTCTTGGCAAGTGGTTTGCCATTGCCTTTTTCCTAGAGAATGATTGGCTTGGTGCCTAAAATGAGGCTAGAACTCACGGTCTGCCAGTTTCTAACTCAATACCTTTCTTCACCACATCACATTGGCTCTCCAAAAGGAAGATAAGGGATTTTAATTTGAATCATGTATTGTACAAGCTCTTGGCAGTTCCTAAACATTTTATTTTAAGAATAAAAATATATGTTTGGTCACATCCCAAGGGGTTTTTCTAAACAAGTTTGATTGTAGTATTTGTTTTTTCTTAGTTTTTAATACTTGTTTACTATTTTGGCTATTAAACTGTGAACTGTTTTTTGATAGAATGCTTTAAAGTGTCTTTCTGATGGTACTATGTGATCATCCTCATCCTCGTCATCTAATTAGCCCTATTGTGTTAACGAAAGTAGAATGACACCATGAGCTGATCAAAGTTAATTCTTTATTGCAGCATTCCTATTTACAAGAATCTCACCAGACTGACTGCATTCTCTTGGGAACCATCAGGCAATGGATTCTGGATGAGGTGAGATCTGTGCTGCTTTTTACTGTGAAAGAACTCTAAGCTCACCCCTCTGTTCATACTCCCCTCCACACACACACACACACACACACACACACACACACACACTCTCTCTCTAGCTGGAGATTCCACCACAATAATCAGCCAAAGTTTGGGCATCTGATCTGTAGTTAGCATAAAGAAAAAGGAATGTTTTACTGGCTGTTTGCAAAGGGCAAGTTCTTGTAGAGTCTTTCCATTTTTGCACAATTAATTCTGAACTGCCATTGCCTCATGTCCTCATCTATTTCTGCAATCAACCAAAATCATATAATACTTGTACAATGGGATCGGAACTGCTTGTCAACAGGCTTCTGGGTCTAGATCAAACCCTGACTTTAATCTAGAAATTCCTTACAGCTAATTCCTAGGTGCCTAGAAAGAACCATGGTGACACAGTGGTTAGAATTCAGAATTGCAGGCTAATTCTGCTGACTGCCAGCAGTTCAATTTTCACTGGTTCAAGGTTGAATCAGCTTTCTATGCTTCTGAGGTCAGTAGAATGAAGACAGATTGTTTGGGACAATATGGTGAGTCTATAAACCACTTAGGGAAGGCCGTAAAGCACTGTGAAGCAACATATGTCTAAATGCTATTGCTACCTGCAGAACTACATTACCTGCATAAAAATGTTCCATGAGATGCGTACTCCCCAGCACAATCAGACTCCAGTATCAAGAGGTGAAGGAGACAGGAGACCCAATCTATGTTTTGCCATTGTAACCCATATGCTATGAATATCCTCCTTCTTGAGACCAGATTAGCACTCTCTCTTGGATGTTTCAGAAGTTAGCAACATTGAAAATAATGCTGAAAGCATTTAAAGGTTAAGAAATAGTTGCCATTTGTACCATTGTTTTATAATAGTGTGGTCTGCAATATTGATTTTAAGGTTTTATGTTTTTGAAATGCTATTGACCAGGTCTTGGGAAGAAAGAATGGAGCAGTGAACTGTTAAGGGAGTAGAAAAGATTGCTGAGGAAGAGGAAAGTGTGAGAAAGAAACCCACACTTTGCGACCTCTCTCCGGCAGAAAAAGCGGAATGTATTGGTGGGGTGATACTGAATGTATATATGTAAAATGCATGCAGAATGATTTACGTTGTTTAAATCTTGTTAGAAGGGAAAGTTTGAAGAGATTATTTTAAAATAGAAGGTAAACTGATTCTTGTTGAAACTATTATTTGAATATGTGGAATGATCTATGCTATTTAATTTTTATTAGAAGGGAAAGCTTGGTGAAATTATTTTGAGCTAGATTTTAAACTAATGTTTGTATAAATTTGATAGTGGCAAATATTAGAGAAGCAAGGGATGAGGGTAAAATGCATGCGGAATGATTTACGTATATTGGTGGGGTGATACTGAATGTATATATGTAAAATGAATGCAGAATGATTTATGTTGTTTAAATTCTGTTAGAAGGGAAAGCTGGATGACATAATTTTAAAACGGAAGGTAAACTGATTCTTGTTGAAAGTATTATTTGAATATGTGGAATGATCTATGCTATTTAATTTTTATTAGAAGGGAAAGCTTGGTGAAATTATTTTGAGCTAAATTTTAAACTAATGTCTGCATAAATTTGATAGTGGTAAATATCAGAGAAGCAAGGGATGAGGGCAAAATGCATGTGGAATGATTTACGTTGTTTAAATCCTATTAGAAGGGAAAGCTGGTCGGGATCATTTCAAGATAGAATGCAAACTGATTTTTGTGTAAAGTAATACTTGATCCACGCTGCTTAAACTTTACTAAGAAGGGAAAGTTTGGTTAGATTATTTTGAATTATTGTTTGAAATTAAGGTTAAGAAAGGGAAAGTTTGATTATTCTTCTGTAAAGTAATATTTGAATATGTGGAATGATCCACGCTGCTTAAATTTTACTAGAAGGGATTATTTTTGAGTTAGATTGTATATTGATGTCTATACAAATTTGGATAAATGTTTATCTGAATACAAGGTTAAGGAAGAGGAATGGGAGAGTCTACAGGAGGTCGGGGTAAATAACAAAGAAGCAAGAGACGAGAATAAAATATAGATAGAATGACTTACACTATTTAAGCATATATAAAGATGGGGGGCTGAGCTTAACACAAAGAGTTTCTTTTTTTTTCTTTTTTCTTTTTTTTTTTCTTTTTTTTTCCTTTAATATATTGCTTTTATTTTTAATCCATATGAATATAAGATACTTTAGATAGAAGGCAGTGCCAGGTGTGGGCCCTGGGAAGTCGGGAGGATTAGGGATGGGGATTTATGGGGGGTGGGTGGGTGGGTGTTAACATAGTCTCAATAAGAACAAGAATGCACTTATATACGGTTGTTCTTTTTTTTTCTCTTTTCTTTCTTTAAATTTTTTTTCCCTTGGTTTATTTTACTTTTTATTAGATTATAATAAACAACACTTGAATAAAGGAATACACCAAGGAGGGAGGTAGAGGGAAAGAGGAGGGAGGAGTAAGGAAGGAGTAAGGGGAATGCAAGGAGGGCGTGTTGGGAGTAAGGGGAGAAGGAAGGTTTGAGGGGAAAGGGAAGTAGGAGGGGAGTGTTAGAGGGAGGAAAGGAAAGTTGGAGGGGGTAGATGGGGTGTATGGAGGATGGAAGTGTCAGGTGGGGTTGTGAATGATGAGTTGTGTTTTCTTTTTTATTTATTTTTTATTTTTTTTTTCTTATAGCAAATACCCTGTGTATAAGTGATTGTAAAATGGAATGTGAAAATGAATAAAATATATTAAAAAAAAAAAAAAAAAAGAAACTCACCAGACTGACTGCATTCTCTTGGGAACCATCAGGCAATGGATTCTGGATGAGGTGAGATCTGTGCTGCTTTTTACTGTGAAAGAACTCTAAGCTCACCCCTCTGTTCATACTCCCCTCCACACACACACACACACACACACACACACACACACACACACTCTAGCTGGAGATTCCACCACAATAATCAGCCAAAGTTTGGGCATCTGATCTGTAGTTAGCATAAAGAAAAAGGAATGTTTTACTGGCTGTTTGCAAAGGGCAAGTTCTTGTAGAGTCTTTTCATTTTTGCACAATTAATTCTGAACTGCCATTGCCTCATGTCCTCATCTATTTCTGCAATCAACCAAAATCATATAATACTTGTACAATGGGATCGGAACTGCTTGTCAACAGGCTTCTGGGTCTAGATCAAACCCTGACTTTAATCTAGAAATTCCTTACAGCTAATTCCTAGGTGCCTAGAAAGAACCATGGTGACACAGTGGTTAGAATTCAGAATTGCAGGCTAATTCTGCTGACTGCCAGCAGTTCAATTTTCACTGGTTCAAGGTTGAATCAGCTTTCTATGCTTCTGAGGTCAGTAGAATGAAGACAGATTGTTTGGGACAATATGGTGAGTCTATAAACCACTTAGGGAAGGCCGTAAAGCACTGTGAAGCAACATATGTCTAAATGCTATTGCTACCTGCAGAACTACATTACCTGCATAAAAATGTTCCATGAGATGCATACTCCCCAGCACAATCAGACTCCAGGATCAAGAGGTGAAGGAGACAGGAGACCCAATCTATGTTTTGCCATTGTAACCCATATGCTATGATTATCCTCCTTCTTGAGACCAGATTAGCACTCTCTCTTGGATGTTTCAGAAGTTAGCAACATTGAAAATAATGCTGAAAGCATTTAAAGGTTAAGAAATAGTTGCCATTTGTACCATTGTTTTATAATAGTGTGGTCTGCAATATTGATTTTAAGGTTTTATGTTTTTGAAATGCTATTGACCAGGTCTTGGGAAGAAAGAATGGAGCAGTGAACTGTTAAGGGAGTAGAAAAGATTGCTGAGGAAGAGGAAAGTGTGAGAAAGAAACCCAAAATAACCTTGTTTTGATTTTGCTTAAGATGGAACACTAAGAAATTTTGACAGGCTTTTGAGATTCCTTTACTGTATCATTCTATAATAATAATAATAATAATAATAATAATAATAATAATAATAACAACAACAACAACAACAACAACAACAACAACAGACTTTGCAAAGAAGCTGATGAAACTGTTGATCACATACTCAGCTGCTGTAAAAAAATCGTGCAGACTGATTATAAATTGTGGCACAATTCAGTAGCACAAATGATCCATTGGAATTTGTGCAAAAATTATAATATTAAAACAGCAACAAACTGGTGGGAACATCAGCCTGAAAAAGTCACCGAAAATCAGATGGTCAAGATCTTGTGGGATTTCCGTATACAAACCGACAAAATACTGGCGCATAATACACCAGACATCACACTGGTTGAGAAAAATAAGGTCACAATCATAGACATCGCAATACCAGGTGATAGCAGGGTCGCCGAGAAGGAACATGAAAAAATCACAAGATACCAGGACTTAAAAATCAAAATTCAACGACTATGGCACAAACCAGCAGTGGTAATTCCAGTGGTAATTGGCACACTGGGTGCTATTCCAAAAGCACTGGAATTACATTTAAAACAGTTAAAAATTGACAAAATCACCATCAGTCAAATGCAAAAAGCCACACTGCTTGGATCTGCACGCATATTACGAAAATACGTTATGACGTCCTAGGCCCCTGTGTGGGGCCCGACTAGTAACCAATGCCAAATCCGGCGAAACAACTGGCCGCTGTGATACAATTGTATAATAATAATAATAACAAACTTTCTGGACCCCCATCTGCTTCTGTTTCTTAACTTTGCCAAACCAAAAAGCAGTAACATGTTAACATGGAGGTAAATCACAGGGAATCTATAAAGAAAGTGTCAATAGGTAAGTTAAAATAAATTGCTAAGTTATCATATCAAGAGCTGAAAATCTCTGGATGATCACTAGCTGGCAGAAAGTAATTATTTTTATTTATTTTTGATCATTTAGCAATTCTACAGATTTTAGCAGCCCAAAATTGATAGCCCTAAACAAAGTGGATAATTTTCTAATTCAGTTGCAATACATCTGTAGCTGCAGTAAAGACACTCTTTCCATTTGAAACATTGCAGATTTAAAGAAATTGCAGAGAAGGTATTTTTGGGGTGGTAAAAACTCTTAGCTATCCTTTTTGTGTTCTTCTCTCACCTAGCAACTGCCTCGCTGTTTCGTAAACAATCACAAAGTGAAAAGTCATTGCAAAGCATAGTTTCTTTCTCATATATGTGATGTGGAAGAAAGGAGATTTTTCTATTTGCATGGTAGAAGGTAACTGTGTGTCTTGGGATAGTAAATGTGTGGTGGTGAGGGGGAGGGAGAAACCCTGCAGGTTAGCTTCAGAATGATTTACAGAGATTGGGGAGTTAGAAACAGTGCTGGCATAGAAGTGCCAGCAGGGAACCAGTTTCCTATTTCTACCAGTTAGCTGATTAGGCTAATCACTTGGCTAGTGAGAAACCCTCAGGGGTAGCATGTTGACAAGAACTCTCTACTTCTTCCCAGCATCCTGTCCAAACATCCTGGTCTCTCTCTATCAAGAAATCAGCAATTTGCAAACCTTTTCTGGGATTATGTGCATAAACAAGGCAGAAATAATGAGTTAGCTGAAACAGTCTATGTATATAAATGCAGGGAACATAGGGAAGCAGGTTTTCTAGCCACAGTCAGTAACCTATAGATACTTGACTGAGAAATATCCATCCATCCATCCATCTATCCATCCATCTTTCCATGCATCCAGATTTCTGCTTATGTGCAACAATTTATTTTGCTAACTTTGGTTCTGGTCTAGAAAAACAGATTAACAGAGTTGGAAGGGACCTTATAGGTCTTCTAATCCAACCTCCCCTCCCACTCAAGCAGGAGGTCCTACTCCATTTCTGACAAATGCCAGTCCAATCTCTTCTTGAAAGTCTCAAGTGAAGAAGCTCCTACAACTTCCGAGGGCAAGCTTTTCCATTGATTGATGTTCTCACTGTCAGAAAGTTCCTCCTTGTTCCTAGGTTGAATCTTTGGAAAATAGCTTGACCCCCTCCTCTCCATGGCAAGCCCTCAAATATTGCAACACTACTATCGTGTCTCCCCTGGTCCTTCTCTTCACAAAGTTTTTGCATCTTATCTCATCTGGCCCACAGATATATACTGCTCTCCTAGATGGCTGTCACTGGACCCAATCTCTGTTTTCTCCTCCCCAATCACAGAACTGGCCACTCAGAGCTCTGTGATGTCATAGGAGAGGGGTGGGACTGGCAGTTTAGAACTGTCATTTAACTGGAGAGAAGTTCCCACTTGTATAGAGATGCACTTTCCCCAATAAGTTCAGAGAAGTGACACTTTCAAAGTATGGGTTTCAAAGGAAAATGACATTAAGGTCTTGCCCTTGGTTAATGATCTGAGCAAAAAGCTGACAGTTTTGTATTTACAGGAGGGGAAAAAAGGTAATTCAGTGAGTGCCTGAGCTAGTTAAACTGTTTATGTGAAATTGCCTCCTCTCTACATCCTTAATAGACTTGATTTCACCAGAGGCTAGCATTTACAACTTAGCAGAGTTGGAAAGTGTTATTACCCAGTGTAAAAGTCTAAGTTCAAAAGATTCACCTAAATGGATCAATACACTTGAATTTTAGTAGATCAATGAGATTAGTTTCCTCACATTAAAACTAGTGCGAAATTGCCAAGCACAGCCAAGACTATGTTCCCTTTTTCTAAAACAATGCTGTTGCTTCAAAAAGCCAGAAAAAGCAGAATTATGGAAAACAAATCCAAGCTTTGGATTGGAACCCCCATCTCACCCTAGACAGATCCCATTGACCTGCTTTCCGACATGGAAAGGACAGCATGCAACACACTGGCTCATAAAACTGGATCCAAAAAGTGGATTTAACTGGCAAAGTTGATGTTTTATTTTTCGGAGTGTCAATCTGTATGGCCTTGGGGTTCTCTACAGCTGGTGTTGCTCTGAAAAAGCTTGATGAACCCTGAAGTGAGAAGCAGTGCTCCAATTGCTCCCACCCCCACCCAGAATATAATGGAATAAAGATTAAGTGACATCTCCTATCCAAACTGATCTTCAAGTTTTAAAATTAGAAAAATAAATTAGAGCTCCAGGTTGTTCATCCCTTTATTTATTTGTTCAATTTCTATAGCCGCCCACCTGAATCAACGACTCTGTTTGAGTCTATATGATCATCATATAACATAGTAGATTTCTAAATTATACTATATTATTGAAATTTCCTATCTATGACATATTAATATAGAATAACCGGATACATTCAGACTGAATTTATGACTGAAAAGGTTTGTATATATGATATACAGTGGTGGGTTGCCAATTTTTTTAATACCGGTTTGTGTACGCTTGTGTGTGCGCTCGTGCGCAATACTTCTGTGTATGCGCAGAAGCATCTGGGCGGGTGGGTGGCCTCCCGCTGCCACTACTACTGGTTTGCCCGATCTGGGCTGAACCAGGAACAACTCACCTCTGATACATACATGCCTACATACATACATACATACATAATACATACATACATACATACAGTACATACACACACACATACACATACACACGCACATACACACATACACACATACATATGTTTGTATATATAAGAGAGTATATGCAACAAAGACAAATTCCTTGTGTGTCCAATCACACTTGGAAAATAAAGAATTCTATTCTATTCTATTGTGGTTGTTGCTGGATCAGGAGTTTAGATCAGCGGTGTCAAACTCAAGGACTGTGGGCTGGATCCAGCCCGCAAGATGCTTGGATCTGGCCCCAAGAGCTGCCCTGAAAAAGCAAAGGACTGGCCCACAGAGCCTCTGCCTCTCAACATCACTCAGGTTGGGGGCACCTGTCCCGAGCTCTGTTTTTGGCTGCAAGGGCTTCCTGAGCTCTGTTTTTGCTGGCAGAACAGTGCAGGAGGCATCACAGCCAAAAACGGAGCCTGGGAGGGGTGCCCCCGACATGAATGACATTGAGCTGGCCACGCCCACCCCAGGCACACCCACCTGATGCCAAGGTCAAACACAACCCTGATGCGGCCCTCAATGAAATAGAGTTTGACACCCCTGGTTTAGATCATAACCCGAGAATTATTTTTATGGACTTAGTTTAAACAAGGCACTTATTTAAAGATGAAAAGTTAAAACTGGAACAAATACTTTGTTCTGCAGTGGAGAACTAAAATTTTCAAGGGTCCTTTTCCCAAACTATCCTTTTTGATGGACAGGGGCATGGCACTGCTGTTAGATTTTCTAAACTGATTTTATGCTGAATTGTTAATTACACCTGACCCCATGGTCTGAACGCAATTATATTCCATTGACTTTCTGTAACAAGAGCAACCTAAACAAGTGATGTTTCTGTAAGCATAGTGACATTTTCCAGCATCAAGGCTTTTTTTTTTCTAATCCTCCGTACTGCATGTCACTTTCTAGCAAACTCAACACAATTGTTTATCACCTGTGGTCAAGAAAAGAACGCGGAGTGCTGGGCATACAGAAGGACTTTCCTCTTCAGGTTTTTCTTGATCCAATCTTTTGCAATCCCATCCATCTTCTTAGTAATTGCTGTTGGTTCTCAATAGAGAATCTCTATTTTGCCTCAAGCTTCTTTATTTCCTTGATAATGAAATCTACTTTTCTTCGGTAGAATGCCAAGTTTAAACATCTGGGATTCCTAAGCAAGCCTCTATCCCTATATTTAATCAGTCATGACACTAACTATTAATGACCCCTAGTTACATCTCCCTTCTCTCTTTTTCTCTTCATTTCCTTATACTCCTATTCATGCAGGCAGTCCTCGACTTACAACAAAGCATTTAGTGACCGTTCAGAGTTACAACGACACTGACAATAGTGATTTATTTGATTTGATTTGATTTTGATTTTATTGTCATTTATAGGCCGCCCTTTTCCCTGAGGGGACTCAGGGCGGCTTACAATTCGTGGGGAAGGAGTGCAAGACAAAACATGAAATAATATGTGAATAAAATAAAACAATAAAACACAACATTCATTCAGCATTCGGGTGGGGCGGATGAAAATCTTATCCCCAGGCCTGACGGGATAGCCAGATCTTAAGGGCTGTGCGGAAGGTCTGGACGGTGGTGAGGGTATGAATCTCTACGGGGAGATCGTTCCAAAGGGTCGGAGCTGCTACTGAGAAGGCTCTCCTCCGCGTAGTTGCCAGTCGGCACTGACTGGCGGATGGAACTCGGAGGAGGCCCAATCTGTGCGATCTGATGGGTTGAAGGGAGGTAATCGGCAGAAGGCGGTTTATGATCATTTTTCACACTTATGACCATTGCAGCACCTTCATGGTCACATGATTTACATGTGGATGCTTGACAACTGACTCACATTTATGACAATTGCATAATTGGTCATGTGATTCCCCTTTTTCAAACTTGTGACAAGTAATGGGAAAACCAGATTAACAAATGTGGTAAGAAAAGCTGTAAAATGAAACAAAACTCACTTAACAAATTTCTCACTTACCAACATAAATTTTCGGCTCAATTGTGATCATAGGTCAAGGACTACCTGTAAGATTATTTCTTCCAGTGCTATTGCAGCACTGCCCTGATTGCTTTCCTCCCCGTCATGATTGTGCTATTGTTCCCATTACTGATGCTTATCCTATTTTCTGATAGAAGAGAGGTGATTTGGAGCCATTCAGTTGCAATGAATATGCTCAATGTATGCTCAAATATTCCACAGAAGCTTGGGGAAGAGGGGCAGTATCCTGAAATAGTAGTGAAAGACATGCTCCTTCAGGACTTTTCTTTAAAAAACAAACTCATACAGAAACCCAAGCAATTTTTCTTTGGAGTTCTTGGCACTCTCTGATTTTGTTGTTCGCTTACAGAAATTTCATTACCCAACTAGGTATCATGTTCAGTGCAAATGAGTGTAGGGTTTGCTACCTGCTAATATATTGTGGCTTACCCTGCCAGTTTTTTTTTTTTTTGGGGGGGGGGTTCTTCATAGTTGGTTGCTTGATTATAATATTACTTTTTGCCTGATTGTTTGCCTGTTATTGATTCCTGCTTATATGAGTGCTTATCTTTATGTTTCCTTCCTAGTATTTTTTCAAGTGATTTTTTATTAATCACACAATACAGATAGACTCAACCACAGTTTCAACTGGGATACTATTAGCATCTTAGTCCCAACTATATCCAAAATGCTAGGGAATGCCTGGAAGCTTAGCATTCAGGTAAATCAGCCATCAATAGATACATAGAAGTAAACCACATTTATATACCACTGAAAATAAAAATAAAATAAAAATGGGTTGCATATGCTAAACTGTCAGATATTAGGACTAGTTGGGTACAAGCTTCTATATAACATGCACAAAATTCTACACTTTGGTTAGCAAATGCAGACTATACCCATGACGGATAACCTATGGCACGCGTGCCATAGGTGGCACACAAAACCATATCTGAGGGCACGCAAACCTTTGCCCTAGGTCAGCTGCAGCGCCGGCCAGCTGATTTTTGGCCTTTGAAGCCTGGGGAGGGTGAAAAACATGCCTACTGGAAATTCTGAAACAGGCTGTTTCCGGCTTCTGGAGGCCCTCTGGAGGGCCGGGGGATGTCATTTTCACCCTCCCCAGGCTTCAGGAGGATGGGGGGGGGTGTACACAGATGCAGGGGGTGGGGCAGCAGGAGGGTCATGCATGCATGCACAGGGAACGGAGCATCAGGTGGGTTGTGCATGCATGTGCAGGGGGGCACATGGGGATTAAATTATGGGTGTGGGCACATGCCCTTTGGCACATATGTGCACACTATCAGCATCCAAGCCATTAAAGGTTAGACATCACTGGGCTATACAAAAAAATAAAAACCAAAAAATATATATTAGGTTGACTGAGACTGAAACACCTTAGACTGAATTGTTCCTTACTCTGAAAAGACAGTGTTGTAGGCATACTCACCTCCTTTACCTAATGTTATTGGGCCTCTTCTCTCTCTGGTGGCTCCCAATTCTTTCCTGCCTGCATTCACCATTCCCCAGAGATTGCAATTCATTGCTACCATTCCTGCAGTCCTTCCAAGCATTTCCAAGCACTCATTTCTTCATTACAGTTGGGTAATAAACATGGTGGAGACATCAGTTGGATCAGCAAGACCAGATCAGATTGCCATGAATTTGATCGAGCAGCAGTTATCATAGCACATTATTTGATGATAAATGAATATTAAAAAAAGAAGAAATGATGGAATGTGAAAAGATCTTCAGTTCTAAAATGGATGATCTTACTAAGGGAGATAATAATGCAATCAATGAGCTTCTGAGCATGCTGATTTTGATGGTATTTCACTACTACCATCAGAGGAGGAGGAGGAGGAGCAGGAGCAGGAGCAGGAGCAGGAGCAGGAGCAGGAGCAGGAGCAGGAAAATAGCAATAGTGGATACAGTGAATAAAATAAAGAAGAAACTATAAAGGATACATCACATCAAACTTCCAGTGATGAACTGGTTTCATCCTCTATAGATTAATACGCATTTAAAAGATGCATTGTCCTACATAAATTAGCACTATGTGAGTTTGGCATAGAATGAATTATTATTTTTTTGCATAGCTGCCTTATAGAAAACACAAACATATTGGCTTAGAAGCATAGCAAATGTTCTTCCTTTTGATTCTGGCTTAGCTTCAAGGCATCCATAAGGATTTCAGATATGTCTTCCATTGTTATTTTGCTTGAAATCTTTCAATGTTTCCCACCCTTCAAAATTTGTTCTTAGTTTATTTCTGGTCATATCTCATGAGACTAGGATTTTTTTCTTATTATATTTATGTATGTATTACATTATACCACTGTATTATACCACTGACTATCAAAGTCTCATGGAAGTTTACAATAAACAAAGTGATCAAAATTAAAACCAGCTATTTTAAAAGCAATGAACATGTTCATTGGGTTTACATCCTACTTTTGATCTCTTTAATTTTGACCTCTATAGCAGCAACCCTATGAGGTAGTCTGGATTGAAAAAGAGTGGTTATCCCAAAGTCAACTTTGGTTGAAGTAGACCTGAACCTCAGCTGTCCAAGTCCTAATCTGACATCTAAACTGCTTTACCATAGTTGTCTTTATAATCACACGTTCAATCATTCAATGTCTATTTTGGGAAATGCATTTTTACATGACTTCATACCTGCTATATGATCTTAGGAAAAGATACACCACCTTTAAAGACAACTCTCAAATGAGTATTCCCACATTAGATAAGCTACCTTTTAAACTGAATCCAAAACATTGCATAGCCCTATTATTTAGAACATTTTGAAAAGCCAATGAAGATATTGGGACTCCTCAACTCAATAAGGAGAGAATTCAAATATCCAAGAGCAACTTGCTCCAGATCACCGTGAGTCGAGGAGAACTTTCCCATTTTATCTTAGTTTAATCACATGGGGCTTTAAAACTAAAAACTAGCCTAGTTTGTATTTCATTCAAAAACTAATTGGTTAGCACTGCAGTGCTTTTATATCAGAGAAAATCTATCATTGAGAGTTGACAACAATCTGAAGGCACATAATCAATTAATCAATTTGGGTTCTTTTAGATTTTACTTGTCTGCTGAGTTCTGTCCTAGCTGAAGTTTTGAGGCAAGACACAAAGATCAGAATTAAAGAATATATATTTGAGAGTTATCTTACAGGTCATCTGGTCCATCCACCTGTTCAATGTAGGAAGCCACCCCTGACAGATGGCCATCTACCCCTGCTAAAAACTTGATAATGTCTAATGTATCCACATAATAATTTCTCCTGCAGTAAACAAAGCTATAAGCATGAGGTGAACTGATCAGTTATTCATACCACAGTTCTTTCTCCAGTTTGTGCCTTTCCTCAAGTCTTTGCTCTAGGATATCTTTAATAAGGGGATAAAAAGATTTCAAATCCTCAATAAAGATTTAAGACAGAGTAGCACAATCCATAAAAGTATGGGAAATACTAAAGCACTTTTCCAAGTCTGATAGAAAGGTCACACAGAGCTTATATAAAAAAAGACAATACTAGCATGAAGCAATTCTATTTCTAGATCCTCCAAGATTGGAATGAGACAACTCACCATTGCCAACTCACCAGAGGTGGGTTTAGGTGGGCGGTCCGGCAGGCACGGACCAGTGCCAGAAATCCAGTGTAAATTTGTGTACCGGGGCCTCTGGAGGCCCAGTACCAGAATAGTAGTACCTCCCTTGGCCACCCCCGCCCCCCCGCTCGTTCTCCCCACCCCACCCGGTCGCTGCTCTCTCACTCTCTCGAAGTTTTAGAAAAATTCTCATTGAAATAGAAAGTTTAAAAGAAGTTAGTTAATTTCCATTTATAAAGGTTATGTGGCGGCAGTGCACAAACTGCTGACCGACCCAGCGCCTGGCCAAAATGGGGTAGCAGGGATGTCCTGGAGCATCTCCCAGCTGAGAAGAGGTGCCAGGAGAAAGCAGGGCTGCCAAAAGTCCAACTGCAACCAGCAATGGCATGAAAGCAATAGCAATAGCAATAGCAGTAGACTTATATACCGCTTCATAGGGCTTTCAGCCCACTCTAAGCGGTTTACAGAGAGTCAGCATATTGCCCCCAACAATCTGGGTCCTCATTTCACCCACCTCGGAAGGATGGAAGGCTGAGTCAACCCTGAGCCAGTGAGATTTGAACCGCTGAACTGCTGATCTAGCAGTAGCCTGCAGTGCTGCATTTAACCACTGCGCCACCTCGGCAGAGCGGCCACCCAGCAGAACTGGGAGCATCCCCACTCCCCAAGTTGGTGGGCTGGCAGGGTGATTGTGCTGGCCTGGAGGTGGTGGGGAGGCAGGGGTCAAGGCTGCCCTGGGCACCTGCAATGGGCGGCAATTTGCCACCCATAGCTCTTTGAGGAAGAGGGCAGGGAAGCGAGCCCTGGGCATCATCTCTGCCTCCTTTCTTGAGAACTAGTTTTGGGGCAGCCAGCCTCTCCTGCCACTGTGCCCTTCGCTCGCCTTCCACCCAGAGGCTCTACTGGCAGGATGCCTCCCATTTTGCTTCCCATATGACTGGGTGCAGCAGGAACATATAGCGATGATGCATCCATGTCTACTATTACTATCACCACCAGCAGCAACAGTGGGGTAACAGCAGCAGTGGTGGCTGGTCTCTGCTTCAGTGGGCATGGTGGCTGTCTTCTCTCTGTACCTTGCAGCCTGGCTGGAAATAAGCGCTGCTGAAGTGGCACTTCGCTTGCTGCAACTCGGACACTGGGAAGGTGGGAGTAGCGCTGTCTGGGTTTGGGGAAAGCCTTGAAAGATGAAATGTGGAAAGCTAAGGCTCACAATGAAGAAAGGCTTGCAACAAAAGTAAAATATAACAAAAAAAGCTTCTTCTGGGGAAGAAGGCGGGGCTCAGCAGTGAGAAGATGGAGTTTCAGGCCATTCCTGAAATTCCCCTATTCCGGAAGAAATGGACGGGTTGTTTACGACCCTAGCTGTCCCGGAGAGACAGTGAAGGTTTGGGGAGATCCAGTGACCTCAGAGACGCTTGCAGGTCTCGGGGGGGGGGGGGGGGGCTCGGATTTCAACCACTTTTGCCATCCCTTTCTGGATTAGCTGGATGCTAACCGAAACTGCAGGCAGCCCCTAAGAATGGTAGAAATGTTTTCAACTGGTAAGCTGATTTTATTACTTAAAGAGAGATGGTCCGCATTAAAATTTAAGCTAATTGAAATCAAAGAACAGAAGAATCTAGCGGCGAATTGGTCTTTTTTTTTTAATGGATTTATGGCTGGTGGTTACCCTATTTCTTAAATGTTTTGAATGCTGATTACGTGGATAAAGGAAAGTTTACCCTACTTCAACATTCCCTTCAGGCTCTCATTAAGTGGGCTGTAAACCAATTTACTATAATTTGGCTTCTTATAACTTGACACTTTTACTGCTTGGCTGTGTTGGTCTAAGATCAGATAAGACTGCATAGCTCTCAGCGTGTCTTTACTTGCGAATATCTTTTGCGTCACATCATGACGTCTGTTCTTGCTTCAAGTGATTCATTTCAAAAGATTTTTTCCGCTTTTCAGAAGTTGTTTGATACGTATGAAAAATCTTCAGAAAAATCTGAAAAAAAAACTGGACTATCTATTGTTTTTAACATCAAAATATGAAAGAAAGAGTGAGAGCGTTGAATGTTTGAGAGCTCCTGAAACTCAAATGAAGAATGTCAGAAAGGAAGTCTCTCAACTTGCTGACACGTCAGGCGTCTGGTTTATTTCGGAGGCAGAAAGAGAAAAAGATACAACGTTTGAAAGAAGGGAAGCCATACAGAAAATTTATCTCAAAAGACAGATTGCAGGAGGAATGAGAAACATTAAAGAATCTATACTTTATGAAACATTATTTGCAGAATTTTCGACACCACCCTTGAAAATCAAAAACAAATTGAGTACGAGCCAAGGACAACGTTATTACATCAGAGGCACCCTAAGCAAAAAGGTGCAAAGATATTTCTCTTTGGACTTGCTTATAAAAATGTTTGGAGAACTTGTTTTAAGAATGGTAACAGGACCAAGGAAGTTTTGCTATTGGAGAGACATAGGCTGATAGATTGAAGAATACAATTGAAAATTAGCTAAATCTAATTACTGTTATTTGTAATAGATATAGCTGAATAATAATTGATATTGATAGTAATGTATATAATGTGGAGTTGATATGATAAATAATAATTGGATATGAGAAAGGAAGGTTGGAAATATTTTTGGATTATATATAAAGGTTATTAATCACAATAATTATCACCATTAAAAATAAAATAAAATATATACAGTTAAATGTTAATTAATATGGGGAAAATGTTATGATATATGATATAACTACATAAAGAAGGGAGAATGATAATAAATTATACTGCATGGAAGATGGACTTTTTGGTATTAAATACTATGGATGTTCAGCTAAAATAGGATATGAGGATTTGATGTTAATAGAGGATTTTACAAAGAAGTAAATGAAATGTCAGCAGGTGTTATGGATTAATTCTTTGGCATAGTTAAGGATGAAGGATGTTTAAATAACTGTAGTCAATTAAAAGTGGAGGTATAATGATGTTAATATAGTAAACATTTGAGTTAAGATATTTAAATTAATATGAATTAATGGAAGAGATGCACCAAAATATGTTGTAACCAGCTGATATACTTTATATATATATATATAATATATACCTGTGTTCTTTTTTCTTTTTTTTGTTTTTGTTTTTGTCTCTGTTTTTGTTTTTTGTTCGGTTTTTTCTTCCCTGCCTTGTCTTTTGTTCTTTTTGTCTTTTTGTCTTTTCTTTTTTTTACCTTCCCCCCCCCACTAATGTGGGCATGTATTGTTTGATTATTATTTTTATTAATATCTTCAAATAATAATTACAGTCAAATGAAAATGGATATATGATTATGGTGATGTGTATGAATATTTGAGTTAAAATGCTTGAGTTAACATGAGTTATGTTTGTAGACTGTGGAGGAGATGCACAAAAGTTTATTTGTGATTGACTGACACACTTTCTATAGCATGTAAAGAAAGATGTTGTACTTGTTTTAAATCAAAAATTAAAAAATCTTTTAAAAAAAAAAAAAAAAAAGCTTCTTCCAACATGTTAAAAACAAGAAAAAGGTTAAGGAACCAATTGGTCCACTGCTGGGAGAAAGCAGCAAGAAGTTGACAAGCAACAAGGAGAAAGCAGAACTATTTAACTCACTTTTTGCATTTGTCTTTACATAAAGGGAAAAAACAGTCCAACCTACGAAAAACAGCACCACAAAAATCAGATTAGGAACACATGTTGAAATAGGGAAGAAAATGGTAAGTGAGCACCTGTCTACCCTAGACAAGTTCAAATCACCAGGACCAGATGGATTACACCCCAGGGTTCTGAAAGAACTGGCAGACGAGATCTCAGAACCACTAAAGTATATCTTTCAGAGATCCTGGAATACCGGGGAACTACCAGAGGACTGGAAAAGAGATGATGTGGTTCCCATCTTCAAAAAATGGAGAAAAAAAACAGATCCAGGAAACTACAGACCTATCAGCCTGGCCTCAATACCAGGAAAGATTCTGGAAAAGATAATCAAGCAACGAATTAGCGAACATCTAGAAATAAACAAAGTAACAAAAGCCAACATGGGTCTGTCAAAAACAGATCATGCCAGACTAATCTTATTGCATTCTTTGATAATGCGACAAAATTAGTGGACCAGAGGAATTCCGTCGATATAGTTTACTTGGACTTCAGTAAGGCATTTGATAAGGTAGATCATAACCTACTACTAGATAAAGTAGAAGAATGTGGGATGAACAGCATCACCAGCAGATGGATTCATATCTGGCTGACCAACCGCACTCAACGTCAATGGAACTGCATCTGAATGGAGGAAAGTATGCAGTGGAGTACCCCAAGGCTCTGTTTTAGGCCCAGTATTCTTCAACATCTTCATCAATGATTTGGATGAGGGGATAAATGGGGAACTCATCAAATTTGCAAATGACACCAAGCTGGCAGGAGTAGCCAACACTCCAGAAGATAGACTTAAGATATAAAAGGATTTTGACAAACTTGAACATTGGGCACTATCTAATAAAATGAAATTCAATGGTGAAAAAAAATAAGGTTCTACATTTAGGCAAGAAAAACAAAATGTACAGGTACAGTAAAGGTGGTACCTTCTCAATAATAGTAACTGTGAGAGGGATCTTGGAATCCTAGTGGGCAACCATTTAAATAGGAGCCAGCAGTGTGCAACAGCTGCCAAAAAAGCCAACACAGTTCTAGGTTGCATAAACAGAGGGATGGAATCAAGATCACGTGAAGTGTTAATATCACTTTATAATGCCTTGGTAAGGCCACACTTGGAATACTGCATTCAGTTTTTGTCGCCACGAGGTAAAAAAGATGTGGAGACTCTAGAAAGAATGCAGAGAAGAGCAACAAAGATGATTAGGGGACTTGAGACTAAAACATATGAAAAATGGTTGCAGAAACTGGATATATCTAGTTTAATGAAAAGAAGGACTAAGGGAGACATGATAGCAGTGTTCCAATATCTCAGGGTTTGCCACAAAGAAGAGAGAGTCAAACTATTCTACAAAGCACCTGAGAGCAGAACAAAAGCAATGGGTGGAAACTAATCAAGGAGAGAAGCAACTTAGAACTGAGGACAAATTTCCTGATAGTTAGAACAATTAATCATTGGAACGGCTTGCCTCCAGAAGTTGTGAATGCCCCAACACTGGAAGCCTTTAAGAAGATGTTAGATAGCCATTTGTCTGAAATGGTATAGAGTTTCCTGCCTAGGCAGGGGGCTGGTCTAGAAGACCTCCAAGTCCCTTCAAACTCTGCTATTGTATTGTATTGTATTGTATTGTATTGTATTGTATTGTATTGTATTGTACTATTTATTCAACATTACTGTAATTCTTGTCTTGCGGCAAGTTGTCCCACAGTGAGTTGGCGGCAGCAAGTTGACTATGGTGAGTTGTAGTGCCCTCTATGTTCCCAATATACTCTATGTTCTCAATATAGCATCTGATGGAAATGAGATATCCTATATCCTTTGTTAACTTTTGGTTTTACATAGTGGATAAGGAAAAACAGGAAAAAAAACATTTCTGCAAAAAGGAAGTTCTCAAAGGTATACAACGGTAATCTATGATTACTTTTAGGGCAACCAGACCAGGAGTACAGAAATCCAGATGGGAGCAAAGAATTAACTGTAACTCTTTGCTGTTAAGTAGTGGTCATTTGGGTTATAGCAACCTAGAACTGGTTGCCATTGTTATCTGATTTGTGAAGTGTTTGTACACAAGACTGAACTTGAACTGTCAGAAGGAGATGCCTCTACAATGTCCCAGGTTTGCTCTCCATTTTAAAAGAATATGATGAATGATGAGCAATTAGTCTTTCTGAGACATTGAAGAGTCTAGGAGTTCAATAATTATACAGTATATCCCCAATAAAGATTTTATTTAGGAAAATTACATAACCACTGATGAGCTGACATCTGATATGCTGGAGTGCATTACAGTGCTTGGGCTTCTATGACATGGAGATATCCAGCCAATAACGATGATTTGTTCACAGTTACTCAGAAAAAGAGCAAAGCTTGAGGAAATGCCTATTTGAAAATGCTAGGGATTTGCTATTTTAAATATGTCGGCGGAATAATCTCTAAATTTCAAGTAACACAATTTAGACCAGACTACCAGAAGAAGAGTCCTCTGAGGTCACTAAAGCTTTGATTTTCCAGTTAGCTTATTTTATAGCTAGTGCTTTAGAAGACATCAAGCCCATAATGAGACAGATCAATCAGTTTGTTTTTATTAGTCTACAGTGTACAATGTAGCCGACAATGATATTCATTGAATCTGATTGTTTGGGAATTTGCATTATACACCGTGTTACTTTTAACCTTGAAACTTCAGCCTGAAAAGCTGCTGGTTTGAAATTTATAGTTGAATTATATATCTGTGTTAGAAATTGAAAATTTAAGTAGGGAGTTGCATTTTTGCCCTTGGGTGCAGTACAACTGCTGGGATTATTTTAAAGCATCTGACTGATGCCCATGAATATTTCTGAAATTTTCATGTTTTATTAAAAGACCTTGACATGTTACAACACCGGCTTAAATCAGGCATAAATGAACATATTGAGCCGTTCTATTGTAGCTGATGAACTGTGTGAATGTCTTTTTATTTATGAGTTATATTGTTTTTCCTGTGCTTCAAAGAATGGCAAGTTGTTCCCTAAGATCAGAGAGCCACAACTAATAACCTCTCCCTGATGTATATTCACTTTATTGTCCTCCATCTGTTTGCAAAGCAGATAAACAAAAATTTGCAATTTACTACACTAGTTAAAGATGGCAGATTTGGGGGACCTTCTGACCACTTTCCTTAGACAATGTCTTTAGTCTAATTTGGTCTGATTTGATTGTTTTCTTTTCTTTTTGTCTGGAAAGAAAACTTCTCTTTTGATTGTGGTACTGAAACTTTTTAAATTAGATTTTTGTTACTGCTGGTGGGGGCAATAGTGATGGAATTCTAGCTTGTATTTACTCCCCTTCTCCCAAAATGTCCTGAATAGACTATCTTTCCACAACATCCCTGATGATAGTGGAGAATAACAGCTCAACCTATTTAGCTGCAACCTAAATTTGTTTTATAAAATCCTTCTCTTCAATATCACTCTCTAGGTTTGCCATGACTATCTCCCCCAAAATCTAACTACCTCCAACTAGATTTCAAATTACATGTGATCTTTCTTTTCCATTCTAAATTTGTCTTTCATTTATTCCTTGTTTGCTCATTAAGGATACACAAAGACATTATAGAATTTGAAAAGATTGAGAAGACAAATATACTTAGTGAAAATGTTGAATAGGGAGAAGAAAGGGAGCAATTTATTTCTTTCAAGAGAGGAACACTGTATTTTCATTCTCTTGACTGATATAATACCCAACGTTTTAGGAGAAAAAAGTGATCATTCAATTCATCCCTCTGTTAATTCTTTCTGATATAATTGTAGCCTAATAATACACTCTGATCATATTCAGAATTATTCCTCTACTGATGAGTATTTCATAAATGAATTGAAACCCTTTCTCCATGGATATCCCACTGCTACCACATTTTCAGCTCTTTGCTTGTTATAACAACCTTGCTAGACTGATATTCAATTCTTGAATACACCTCATCTGTTTGGAATCCACACTATATATCAGACATTAATACAATTGAACGGGTCCAGAGGTATTTCACGAGAAGAGTACTCTATTCCTCTGCTCACAATAGAATTCCTTACACCACCAGGCTTGAAATTTTGGGTTTGGACAACCTGGAGCTATGCCGCCTGTGGTTTAACCTAAGCATAGTACACAAAATTATCAGCTACAATGTCCTACCTGTCAATGACTACTTCAGCTTCAACCTCAATAATATTTGGGCAAACAATAGATACAAACTCAAGGTAAACTGCTACAAACTTGATTGCTGAAAATACGACTTCAGCAACAGAGTGGTCAATGCCTGGAATGCTCTACCTGACTCTGTTGTTACATCCTCTAATCCCCAAAGCTTCAACCTTAAATTGTCTACCATGGACCTCACCCCATTCCTAAAAGATCTGTAAAGGAGGTGTGCATAAGTGCACCAGCATCCCTCCCATCCTTGTTCTACTGTCCCCATTTATTTAAATAAATAAACATAAAATAAACATTCAACATTTGTACTAATTTCCTTGTCCATGTCCATGTTTATACTTACACCTGTTATCTTGTACATGTTTAATAAACTAAATAAACAAATAAAAATAAATAAATAAATGTCAGGGGAATCACACAGAATGCTGGGAACTGATTTCTATATGTGTCCTATCCATTGTGCCACATCTGGTGAATCTCCTTTAGCATATGTACTCCACAATTAGTAGGACAGCCTATATCACAGCCAAGATAGCTGCATCTGTAGCTCTCTCTCCTTTGAGACGTCCACGAGCCAAAATCAGTTGGCAATGCCCAGAAGTAGCAAAGGGAGTAGCAGAAATGCATTCCAAATTGCACTGAAACCTTCCAGGCGCACACATTCATTGTGTGCAGCTTCTGTTTTGGCCAGTGTCATATGCTATAGTATAATAAACATGATAGGTAGTGAGGGATTGATTGGAAGATTATAGTGATGCCCGCTATTAGGTTGCCTTCCTTGCACAATCATGTCTAGCCAAGCGGTTTCCAACTGCCAGGGAGGAATAAAGCAGAATCCTAACCCTCTGTGGCAGTGTCTAGATGGCATTGCTTTTTAGCAGGCACAATAGAGAACTGTTTTTTAAAATTGTTGTGTCTGGTGCAACTCCCCTAGACAGGCATAGGCATATAGCATGGAAAATCTAAAACCTGCTGGAGTAGAGCTAAGAGCTGTTATCCAAGCTGTCGTATCTGTGTTACAGTGTGTAAAGATATTTCCAGACAAGAAAATTGCAGAAGGGTTTTGGCTAGTTAAAATGAAGCCTCTCTCTTTCCCAATGGCCAATCCCCAGATGCAGTTTCAGTCACAGATGGTACATTTTATAGCCTATTCACTCCCTCACCTTCATCCTGATGATTTCCTTATCTATACCTTTACAACTTTCTTGTGGCAAAGAACAACAATAAAATTAAACCCTTGTTTCTGTCATACCTTAAATATTCAATTCAAAGGATATAAAGTGCCATATTGTGATTGCACACCCTTTATTCTGCTCTATTCTCACATTGAGCTCTAGTAAATATATGCAGGGCTGAAGCCAAGATAGGATATATCAGGATTGCATAAATCTTGCAGTGTTTACAGATTGTTATTGCAAAGGATGCTTAACACAAATACATTTTTAAAATAGTTTCATTGATATCTATGGTTAAATTTCCACAAGTTTCAAATCTGATTCATTTCTTCCTTCATATTAAGGATGATTTAAGGAGATCAGATAAGCAGGCTTAATTTAGAGCTAAGCTTGAGCTCCTCTGATTGAAAAATAAAGGAATTCTCTAACACTTGCAGCTAGGCATACTGAAGTGCGAAAGCAATAACCCAGACTCCCATAGTTAAAACCAGCTGTTTCTGTCTCAGTTATCATTACTTTATATAAATTATTATAGCTTTCAAGTTGGTGTAAATATTTTCTAGTATCAATTCTAGTCCCCCCCTCCCCGTGCTTTGTTTTTTTTCTTCTTTTCTGGGTGCAAAGAGAAGGAGACAAAGCATTACGAAGCACATAAATAAAATGATTACTCAAATTTTAAAGGCAAGAAAACACTTAAGATTAAAAATATGTTAAAAAAAGACAATGAGAAAAATGTTTCATTTCATACTTCATTTAACATGCCTGTTGCACGTTAAGCTTTAACCAAGCTTTATTGAAAACACAGGAAGGAGTTAATATGAATTACCAGGTATCAAAGTTATTTTACTGTACCAGTCCTTCTACCTATTGCTAACTGTACTATTCAGTTATATATTAAGTTGGTATTTGATAATTCGCCATACATACAGGTGAAACTCGAAAAATTAGAATATCATGCAAAAGTTCATTTATTTCAGTAATGCAACTTAAAAGGTGAAACTAATATATGAGATAGACTCATTACATGCAAAGCAGGATAGTTCAAACCGTGATTTGTCATAATTGTGATGATTATGGCTTACAGCTCATGAAAACCCCAAATACATAATCTCAGAAAATTAGAATATTACATGCAATCAATAAAACAAGGATTGTACATAGAACAATATCAGACTGCTGAAAAGTATAAGCATGCATATGTACTCAGTACTTGGTTTGGGCTCCTTTTGCAGCAATTACTGCCTCAATCCAGTGTGGCATGGAAGCTATCAGCACTGCTGAGGTGTTATGGAAGACCAGGATGTGTCAATAGCGGCCTTCAGTTCTTCTGCATTGTTTGGTTTCATGTCTCTCATCTTTCTCTTGGCAATGCCCCATAGATTCCTCTATGGGATTCAGTCAGGCGACTTTGCTGGCCAATCAAGCACAGTAATCCCACAGTCATTGAGCCACGTTTTGGTGTTTTTGGCAGTGTGGTCAGGTACAAAGTCCTGTTGGAAAATGAAGTCAGCATCCCCATAAAGCTCATCTGCGGAAGGAAGCATGAAGTTCTCCAAAATCTCCTGGTAGACAGCTGCATTGACCCTGGACTTAATGAAGCATAGTGAACCAACACCAGCAGATGACATGGCTCCCTAAATCAACACACACTGTGGAAACTTCACACTGGACTTCAAACATCTTGCAGTGTGTGCCTCTCCATTCTTCCTCCATACTCTTGGTCCTTGGTTTCCAAATGAGATGCAAAAGTTGCTCTCATCAGAAAAGAGGACTTTGGACCACTGAGCAACAGACCAGGTCTGTTTTTCTTTAGCTCAGTTAAAACGCTTCTGACATTGTTTGTTGTTCAGGAACGGCTTGACAAGAGGAATACGACATTTGAAGCCCATGTCCAGGATCCGTCTGTGTGTTGTGGCTGTTGATGCACTGACTCCAGCCTCAGTCCACTCCTTGTGAAAGTCCCCAACACTTTTGAATGGCCTTTTCCTGACAATCCTCTCCAGGCTGCGATCATCCCTGCTGCTTGTGCACCTTTTTCTTCCACACTTTTCCCTTCCATATAACTTTTTATTAATGTGCTTTGATACAGCACTTTGGGAACATCCAACTTCTTTTTCAATTACCATTTGAGGCTTTCCCTCCTTATGGAGGGTGTCAATGATGGTTTTCTGCACAACTGTCAGGTCAGCAGTCTTTCCCATGATTGTGATTCCTACTGAACCAGACTGAGAGACCATTTAAAGGCTCAGGAACCATTTACAGGTGTTATGGCTTAATTAGCTGAATAGAGTGAGACACTTTGAGCCTAGAATATTGCACCTTTTCACAATATTCTAATTTTCTGAGATTGTGGATTTGGGGTTTTCATGAGCTGTAAGCCATAATCATCGCAATTATGACAAATCACAGCTTAACTATCTTGCTTTGCATTTAATGACTATATCTCATATATTAGTTTCACCTTTTAAGTTGCATTACTGAAATAAATGAACTTTTGCACGATATTCTAATTTTTTTAGTTTCACCTGTATATGTTCTGTATGTCAGATGAAAAATTTTGGAGACTCGGGACAGTAGTTATATTATAAGATATACAGTGGCACTTTGGTACTCAGCTGCTTTGAAACTCATCATATTTGGCACTCAATGCATTTTGACATGAATATTTTGTCCTGGTACTCATCATTTGTTTGGTACTCAACATACAAGCTAAAATGTATTAGTGTTAGCTACCTTGTGATTCACTACATTAATCCTTAAGGGAAATTTTTTTGGGTACACATCATTTTTAGTACTCATAACATCTTCAGGGACCAATTAACATTGAATACCAAGGTACCTCAGTATTATCATATATTATGATAATAATAATAGAAAATAGTTTATTATTAAGCTAAAAATTTGAGGAACTGCTAGATATAGAAACAATATCATGGAGGTCTTCCAATGTATTTCTCCATTGACTGAATTAAAGAATAACATTTTATAACTCCTTGTACCTGTTCCTTTTCATTTTTTGTAACTAGATTACTTCACTTGATATTGCTTTCCTGAATTTTGATCCAAAAGCATATGTTTTGGAACAATATTATGTCATTTTATGAACTATTATCCTTGCAATCAGGATTAATGTGAAACCAAACATTTTCTGTTTTGTCAAACATTCAGCGAATTCATTTCTGCAAGTGGGTTAATTATAGAAAAAAATATTTGAATGTCAAAATCACAGTGAACAGCTGTTCCAGGGACTTTAGGAGATTACTCTAGATGTAAACTTCTTGATATTTAAGCATCACTTAATTTATGACAGACACATACTAAACCTCAGATTACTGAGATTGACCACAAAATATGTCAGCACATAGGGAAAAGTTAGGAAGGAGTGGAGATTTACTAATTGAAATACAGATTGTGTTGTTTTGTTTCATATGTTTAAGGTGTGGATCAAATATTAACAAAAGTTGTGCAAACAACCCATTTCTAACCTTAAATACACTAGTATTTTGTTAAACTACATTGTTATGAAATGTGGACAAGCATGATTCCAGAAATAGTAATTAATGACAGAAAAATTCAATGTCTCATTTACCAATTATTGATTAATGTTTCCTGGTTTACTAGGGGGAAAATGAAGTATTTTTTAAGAATAAATTCTGATAGTCCTTTAAAGACAGGATAAACTCTGAAAGAAAAAACACCTACTCCATCTAAAGGATAGACCTCAATTATTAAAAGATATATTAACTGACAAAATATTGTAAAATAGAAGCGCTGATGAAAATTTTAAATCAAATATTTCCCCCAGATTTTATTTAATATGAAAATATCTTCCAAGGGAGTACTATCTGGCCCTACCTTTAACTTCTGTTTTCTGTTAAATAAACTTGTTTTAGAAAACTGAAAACATCAAGCTTCATATTATGAAGCACACCATAACACCACTTAACTGGATTTGTAATAAAAAGAATAGCAAAAAAAAAATAACCCTATCCCACAGAGCATAAAACAACTGACAATAGTTGTTGGACATATTATTTATAATTTAGTTATACCTCATTTCCATAGCAAATATGTTGCAAAGACTCATGACAACAATGTAAGTTGGCTTTTAAAATTTAATTAAAAGAAGCAGATCCATTGATCTTAGAAGAGAAACAAAGCAGAGTTTTTAATATAATGGGAAAGTCAATCCATTCTACCTACATTAGCCAATAACATTTACCGATATTGTAGCCTGCAAGCATGGGAATATATTACAATGCATGAGTATTATAGATGTTTTGCATAAAACAATACATGGCCAATCAACTGATAACTGGGCTTCATATCCCATACTCTGATTTTTTTTCCTTTCATTAAAGGTCTTACTGTGAATCTGACTTTTTTTCCTCCAGAATCTCTGATGCCATTTCTTATGAAAGATTTCTTTTTATAATTATTAAATCTTGCAGAGCTCCATATGTCCCATTAGCCTAACTGCAGACTTTTGAAAACACACACACACACACACACACACACAGAGAGACTTCCAAATTTACTCATTTTACTACAGATCCCTACTGTTTCTAGATTACATTAGTTGACCTCAAAAGCCTTTCCCCTGGTTTATGTACAGTGTTATAGCTACCATCATCAATCACCAAACGGCGTAAAAATCCAGCATTCACTGGAGAGGGAATACATGATTTCTTTAGCCCAGTAGGAACAAACTTTCAGATCGATTTCATGATAATTGAGTTTTAAAAGCACAATGTAATTTAATGGGATTTTTTAAAGCTGCCTTTACTGGAATTTCCTATTTGTTAGGTCTAAGGTTAGAGACTTGACTAATAGACATTGATGATGATAAATCAGCATAGCACAATTAATTTTCACAAAGTTGCTTTGGATTGAGCTTCTGAGCTCCCAGCCAATGAGATTGTAGGAACTAAATCCTTCAGCACGTCAGAAGATTTATACCAAAATAATTGAAAAGCTCTTGCTTCTGATTGTTGAAAGGTTGTCCAGAAAGGAAAACTCATTTTACTACAAGTTGTGGAGGCGCATGCAAGTATTTCATTCTTAATTTGGCAGGCTAGAAGGCAGCTGCAATACCAGCAGGAGCCTGCCCAGAATGTGGCTGCCACTGTCAGAAACATTCTAGGAAAAATTGTAGTGGCACGGCTGGTACAGAGGTTGCCTAGGCAACAGACAGGTAAATTCATTCTTGCCCTTTATCATGGATCATAACTGGACCCATCAAGAAGTATCTCCTTATGTATCAGGTGTCATGCCTCAAATAGAGATCAGTGGCAGCTAGTTTTTGATGGGGAACTAGAGGAATGTGGCACCCAATAAGGCTAATACATTTTATTTAGCCCAATTTATGCAGCTTGTACATAACTACCACATTTAGACCTCAAACCCCAACTCACCCACCCTCATTGTTTCTAGGAATACAACTAATTTTAACATTTGATTATTATTAAATCAAAGTGAAAAACTGTTGTTTTTGGAAAGTGACATCATAGCTATAAGAGCCGAGGTGGTGCAGTGGTTAAATGCAGCACTGCAGGCTACTTCAGCTGACTGCAGTTCTGCAGTTCAGCTGTTCAAATCTCACCGGTTCAGGGTTGACTCAGCCTTCCATCCTTCTGAGGTGGGTAAAATGAGTACCCAGATTGTTGTTGGGGGCAATATGCTGACTCTGTAAACCGCTTAGAGAGGGCTGAAAGCCCTATGAAGCGGTATATAAGTCTAACTGCTATTGCTATTGCTATAAATGGTGAAACAATAGAACAGGGGTGTCAAACTCATTAAAACATCTTGTCATCACGTGATGTATCACAACTTTTTTTCTCTTCGCTAAACTGGAGGTCGGTGTGGCCAGCATGTGACACATCCAGCCCGCAATCTGCTAGTTTGCCACCCCTGCAATTTAGCAACTTAACACCTTTCCTTACTTAAGAGTAGTTTTCTCTGAGACCATACTTTGATTCTCTCATCATCAAAGGAACTCATTTAGAGCAAGGGCATGAGTGAATGTAATGCTTAAATTATTTTTTTTAAAAAAAGAAAACACCAATGTGCAGGTTCCTTAGCCCTAATTATTAGACTATACAAGGCCAAGGTTATCCTTGTGCTCTTAAATAGAACTGAAGTTTGAAACTTAAAACATATCAGTATTAGAATAAATACAATCACAGCATTTAAGTATCTTGGGTATGGGTAAAAGGACTTCATTTACTGCCATCATACCTGAATTGGGAAGTTATACAATTTATTCTTTGTCTAAAATCAGCATATAATTATTGGTGAAAAATTAAAGCCCTGCAAACTGGCAAACTCTCAAAATTGTGTCTGTTAGAACAGACAAAATTTCAATTAAAAACCTCTTAGATTGTACAACTGACAGATTATATTAGAAGCTATGGTCTTCCTGTCTGTTGTACAATGGGAGAAAAAGCTAAAAGGATTGCTGCACAAAGATTTTGGATATAGAAGCTCAGAAAAAGATATAGCTATCATCATACTTTTGGCACATTGAAATGCATGAGCTACTCAAAATGTACCTTACAAATGTGCCAAGTATTTAAACACAAAAATGCCTGAACATCTTAGTTCAGTATTTACTAGAGCAGGATTTTTGCAGCTGGATACTATAGTTCAACATGGAAGATATACCCAAGTTCATTATAAGGAGCACACTTGCTTCAAAGATAGAAGACATAACACATATGTTATTTGAATGTCATTTGTATAAGAAAGAGAAAGATCAGTATTTTGGACTATTGGCATTCTTATATTAAGATAACATGTTCCATATAGGATCAGAATTCAAAAATTATAATATAGCCCTTTATTTGTACAAAACAGTTCAGTTGAGATCTGCATATTTGGATCTGATTGTGGTAAATGGTAGGGGCGATGCAGAAATATGACTTGTATTCTTTATTCATATACCTTTTACATGTAATTTTGTTTTACTCTATTTTTATATACAATCTTATTAATGTCTTAGTGTATATTTTGATATGGTCCAATGGCTAATGAACAAACTATTACCAGTGCTACAACTGATTTTAACAACAGCTGCAAAAGAAATAAAATTCCTATGATGTTGTTTAAATTAGTCATAGCCCTATCATAATGTTTACATACCGTAGATGTGTGGCAAGAATTAACTCTTTTCATCTGAGGCACCAAAGCAATGAAAAGTAATGTATTTTGTATTGTACCTATTACTTTTACTTAAATCCTTGACTTGAAATTGCATTTTAACAGATAGGTGGCAGAATTTTCTACATTTCCCCCCTAATTTTTACAGTGCCTCTAGTCATAATTTAATTACTTTTATTTTTTTCTCTCTCTCCCTCCCTTCCATCCTTCCTTCTTCCCTCTCTCTTTAGTTCCTAATCTAAAACAGCAGCTTTGGCAATCAGTAATCAGTGCATTAAAATAAGACATCATCTTCCATTAAGGGAAATTCTTACAAGTCCACCAGGGTTACCTTTCTATCCAGCACTAATTTGCGGGAGAAAAATCTCAACAGATACAAGAAATTAATATGCCTTTAGCATCCCATTAAGTAACATGAAGCTCCAAACATCATATTACGCCTAGCTGTCTCTGTTTAAATATATGAAAGTACTCAGTTGATATATAACTAGGATTTCACATCTGTGAACATCCAAAATGATTCTATTTACAGACAAATATGAATAATAAGCAGGCATCCTGTTAGAATTGTCATGTTATCTGTTTTAAAAATCCAACATCTTTGCCAGGTTAAATCTGTGCATCAGGAGAATTTAAATCCATGCACATTAGATCATGTAGTTTATAAATAACGGTTCTCCTAAAATATGTTATATATTTTTTTCAATTTTGAAAGGATATTTATCAGAAAGTGAGAAAAGAATTTTTAAAGAGCACTTTCGTGAATTATACCTTATTTTAAGATTAAAGTGTTCCAAATCCAGGCCTCACTACATGTGCAGGATGGAATCTGTCCTGTGGGGGAAAAACACATTATAGAACATACTGTTTTCTACTAGGTGGAACATTCAACCTGTAGTTGGCCATTCTGCTCATATTTGGTATAGATAGAAAGGGAACCAAAGCAAGCTGTGCCTAGAGCCGCAGGCAGCCTTATCACAGCTAGATACATTGAATGAGTACTATAGATGTCTTTCAATTTGCCAGTAATAAGCTTTGTGAACATGGGCTTATGTTGAAATTCTGAAATGCCTACAGGTTGTAACATATTCCAGATACTTTGTTTCTGGTGACAAACTTGTCAAAACAAACCCAGAAAGTATCCTTGGTTCTCCTCTCAAAATAATTACCACTGTGTGTTCACAGAGAACTTCTGTGTCATTCTAGAAGAAAATAAAGCCCATAATTTAGAAATGGCTGTCACCTAACCTTGTGCATTAAAGCTGTACCAAGCTTCAAACATTATTCATTAATGCTTTAGAACTCACTCAAGGACAGTACCTCTGTTACTAATTGAAGCAGACACAACTTTTTTCAAGCTTTTAAGGAAACCTGCTGCTTTAAGAAGCCTGAGTAGTCAAAACTACTCATAAAGTGTTATAATTCAGCTTCATACAGAAGCAGACAGAGCGTATTTATCTGAGGGACAAAATATTTCTTAAAAATAAACATATTGAAGCATGCAAAACACTAATGTATATAGCTTAGGGAAGACTGTCCTCAATGAAATCATGTACAATGCCTTTACATAGTCAGCCTACTTTCACAGAACTCGGGCCAGAAGAGAAGGATAAGACCACTTTGTAGCATTGGCCTAGTGATGTCCCAGGTTGGATGACTCCAGTTTATGACAGGGATATCAAAGTCACATCATCATGGCAGTGTCACATGATGTATTGGAACTTTTTTCCCCTTCACTAAACTGGGCATGGGCATAGCCAGCATGTGACACATCTGGCCCATGGGCCACGAGTTTGACAGCCCTGAATAATGAGAAATATTTAGTGAGTTTCTAGCCTAAATACTCTTAGTGTACAGCAAGGGAAATCCCAGGGTTAGCTTGGAGACTCTTCAGATGCATTTTGGCCAGTAGATATTGAGGAAGTTAAGGGTGGAAGAACCAGTGGCCTTGTCTGCTGCTAACATCCTTCCCATCCACATGTTGATAGTTATCCAGATTCAATGGATAACTCTTTTCATAAATTGTATTATCAATGTAATATCAATTCAAAGGTCAATAGCTAAGACATATAATATTGATATTAGAGTTTGGTCTAGTGGTTAAACCACCAGGAGACTGAGTTCTAGTCCTGCTTTAGGCATGAAAGCCAGTTGGATGACTTTGGGACTGTCATTCAATTTCAGCCCAATTCACCTAACAAGATACAGGAGAACATTTCTATCTCAGGGTTAACATGAAGGGTCCTTGGTGCTCTCTGAGCATGATTGTTTTATTGCAGACATTTCATTAACAAAACTAGCTTACATCATCAATGCTAGTAAGGAATTGGATTTGCTCTCAATTTATATTCTAGGGTTTTGTCCTGACAATCTTGGTGAGAATGGCTTTGGAAGTTCTTTGGTTGGACTGTTTACTATTAGTGGGCTTGGCACTTCCTTGATTGGTATATTGTTAATGTTAATCTATGATCCACAGAGTGTTGATTGCTGGTGGGGAGGTATTTGGGGCCTTTTTGCTCCCTTTTTGACTTGTTAATTATGTTTTTGCACAATAAGTAGATGCTGTTATGTGTCTAAATGTATCTTTGGTCTAAACAGCCCAACCAAACAACCTTCAAGACCACAGGGCAAGGCACTAGAATATAAACTGAGAGCAAACCCCTTTCATTACTAGCACTGATGGTGTCTGTGGAGATTCTCAGTCACTCAGATCATGGTTGTCCCAAAGGTGCTTTTTCAAAAGGCAACTAGACTTTGTTTTTCCTGGAACACTTTTTGCTTGGATGACTGAAAAACCTAAAGAAGCTGCTTGGATGAGAAATAAAAACATCTTCAAGGAAAAACAAAGACAGTTTAGTTGCCTTTTAAAAAAGCACCTTTGGGATAGCACTGATGGTGTTACCTAGTTTGGGTCTGCATTCTGCAAGAAAACAACCAAGCTCACAAAGCACCAATGGCCCCTTCATCTGACAAGAGTGTTGTTGGCAAAATGGGAGAAGGAAGTATTAGGTATGTTTGTCACCTTGAGTTGCTTATTAGAGTAATAAATAGGTTGAGTGAATGAACAAATGAATGAATGAATGATAGATATATCTTGGGAGCTGTGATATGTGAATTGCTGCCAATACCAACCTATACATGGTACATTTCTTACACATTTTATATGTGTGCAATTGTGTTCACTAAAGCATAAAATATATCCAAAGTGTAGAGAAGTAGGTTAAATTTTACATAATGAAAAAAAATGAGTAAACAATTCATACTGTTGAAGTAGTAGTAGGAGCCATTCACTCAAAACAGAGGGAGATTTTTAACAGGGAAGGTAAACCAGACACAAGAAATTAGGAATGGACCTAATTTCTCTCAGCCTTTTCCTCAAACATTGGCCAGAGTGCTTCCAGGCTGGTGGTTTGAGATTGCCTTTAGTGTTCATTCATTTTGCCCATTCTGAAAGATATCCAGTATGTAAGGAGGGCTTCAAGTTACGTAGCTTCAGTCCACACATACTCCATAGCATCATTGGACTACTCAGTCAAGACCACTCTTGATGTACACTGAAGTTTTTCAAGGCTATTTGTTTTCTTTGAGCTCTGTTTCACAGTATTCAGCAAAAGCAGACAAGAAGAAATTAATGTTCTCTACTGGCTGATTTTGTCTGTACTGTGGACATAGCATACTCATAGCAGTTTCTCAAGCCATTGAGTCTGGATAACCATCAACGTGAATGAAAAGGATGTTAGCAGTACACAAGGCCCCTGGCTGCTTCCCCCCTTAATGTCCTCAATATCTTACTGGCCAAAATGCACCTGAAGCTAATCCCCTGGGACTTCCCTTGCTGCATTCTGAGAGTCTAGAAACTCACTGAATATTCCTCATAAACTGGGCAGGAATTATCCAGACTGGGAGATCACTTGGCCAATGCTACAAAATGATCCCATCCTTCTCCTTGTGCCCAGGTTCTGTGAAAGAAGGCTAAGTGGGCCTGTCAGGCAGCATGATTGCCTCATTTGGCCTCAGAAGCGAGAAGAACACAATTTGCAAAGCAGCTTCTAGGTGGAGTTTTCTTCAACACTTTGTCAAAGTTAAATACTTCTTTGAAGCCATACACAAGTACAGGTCTACATTTAGAATTCTCAAAACTTGAAATATCACCACCTTTATAGTTCAGTTTTGTGTATTCAGGCCTTGAAGCTATTTTACTTGTTCTCTTTAGAAAGGAGACTAGTAGGTATATATAGGCCTTGAGCAGACTACATCGGTTGGTCTTCCTAAGATGGGGCAGCTGTCTGTGCTTGCCATCTCCTGATCCCAGACTTCAATCCTGACTAATAGTTTTGCCTTTGGTGGCATCATTTTGCTCCATTTCTTCATTAAAGTTTTACCAGTCTCACTGGGGTCATTTCTTGTTGTCTTCCCAAGGGCAGAGAGAACTCTCTTATTATTCATTGCAAACAAAAGGCATGGAATGCAATGGGTAATCTTTATATAACATAGCATTATTGAGTAACTGGCAGCTCAAACTATAAATCTGCTTTGGGGCATTTAGTTCTTACGATCAGCCTATCATTTATGTATTTGGTTTCTAAAGTCAGCAAAGGTTGTCTTCCTGGACTGTAGTCATTTTTTTCTCTGTTTTGAGAAGATTATTGAATCTAAACTGTTAAAAATTGACATACTTGCCTATGAAAGATGAATGTGGTTACCTCAGCATTTACTATGGCAATACTTTTTTTTCTCCTTCTACAGTTTTGAAGAAATGTGATAAATATTAATCTGTCCTAGTTACACTATCACAAAGGTAGTGCACTTTACATTTCTGAAGATTCTAATAAAATCTTAGAATAAAAGAATCCAGGTTCTATCAGGATGATTCACATAACTTGACTAATCATGGGTGCATTTTTAGTATGTATTAACTTACATTATCTATACTCCTATCTAGGATATTATAGCATATTTATTTAAAAGAGATTGAAAGATTAATTAAAAGACTGGCAATAAAAAATAATATATTAATTTGTTACTTGAGAGCTGAAATCACTGTAAAAATAAGTACATTCTTTATAACAGTTTACTATTATCCCAGGAAATGTTTTATTGTAAGTTCTCAACATGCCATAAGTGGGCATTATAAAATCTGTTTATACAAATACATACTAAAGAAAATGAATTCTGCAAGGTTATATCTATATGGGGACTTGATCACCATTAACTGTTGAAATTCAAAAAGATGTCATCCGAAGAGTTCAAATTTTAAAAATTTCTGAAATAAATTAGTTAGGCTTGTCAAATTAAACTAACAACCATGATTTTTATATAATCTTTGCATTGTTTTTTCAAACATAAAGTCCACATGGGTAGGATACACAGCTCAGTGGAACATCGATTTTGGATGTTAAAAATTAAGGATTGATCATTTTTTTCCCATTAGAGGTGATGATGGGTTGCCTTTTCTTGGGTTGGATTAAATACTGTTGATGGCTTTTAATTTAGGAGATACATATCTATTGTCCTCAACTTAGGACCACAATCAAGCCCAAAATTTATGTTACTAAGTGAGAAATTTATTGTGAGTTTTATCCCATTTTATGACTTTTCTTGCCATCATTTGTTCAATGAACCACTACAGTTATTAAGTGAGTAACACGGTTGTTAAGTGAATCTGATTTCCCGTTGACTTTGCTTATCAGACGGTTGCAAAAGGGGATCACATTACTACAGAACACTGTGATTGTTATAAATATGAGTCAGTTGCCAAGCATTTGAATTTTGATTAAGTGACCATGGGGATGCTGCAACAGCCCTAAGTGTGAAAAACAGTCTTAAGTCACTTTAGTGTTGCTATAACTTTGAATGGTCACTAAACAAACTGTTGTAAGTTGAGGACTACCTGTATTTTATTGTAAAATACCAAGAGGCTTGTGATTTGGCATTATTTAATTCTATAGTAATAAGCAAATATTGCATAATTGCTCTCACGGTAATTACAGGCCAATTGCTTTATATATATAGAAACATTTCCCTTCCTCCTAGCCTTTGGCACTTTCATTTTACCTATAGGATTCCTTAGGTGTAATGCATCAAAGGTAAATATAAAGAAGCTTCTTCTATTCCCTAGAACAGGGGTGTCAAACTTGTGGCCCGTGGGCCAGATGCGTTATGTGCTGGCTCTGCCCCCACCTGGTTTAGCGAAGGGGGGAAAAGTTCTGATACATCACATGACACAGCTGTGACAATGCAAGTTTGACAGCCCTGCCCTAGAATGTAATTAATCTGCTCTGGAGATTTTAAAAATACAAAGGAAATATAGTGTTCCCTAATAATGCTCCTCTTACTTCAAGGTTCAAATCTGTCCTTTCATCTGGCTCTTCACAATTTAACTACATCACAATCCTAATTTTTTATCACTGCTCCTGTATATACATACTAAATAAATTATGTTCCAACAACCCATCCATTATAATGAACTATCATAAGTCAGGTAGAAAGCTCTTGCCTTATAGCAGAGCTATAATGTGACTGTAACAAAGCAAAGAAATAGAACTATTTGCTGACAGTCAGTGATCAAGTGGATAGTTGCATTCCAAATCTGGTAGTCTGATCTTATCTAGGATCCAGAAAATTAATCTATCTGGCCCACTCTTATTGATAGCTACTGTTTAGGCTTCCAGGTTTCTGTTTTTCCTATCATTTCCTACATGCACTAGACAAAACACTGGCTAAGCCACAAATTGAACCAAGGATGCAGAATTATTTGCTACTGAATGAGGGTTCTTCCAAAAATTGGTAAGGCTAGTTTTCTGAATGTTTGAAAAATCACTTAAAATAGTGCTATGAAATAGAGAATAGAACACTGAAGAAATATATCTATTAATATTTTTATATTTTGGTTGGAAAACTGGATTAAACTAATCAGCTCCAAATATATTGAAAATCTGTTTTCTGAAAAATTGGCAATGCTGGGGAAACAAACTGGATTTGCCCCATCAAAAGAGTATCCTTCATATTTCAGCTATAATTTTCATACCTATCAAAGGGGGTATTTCTTTCAAAATATTTTCTTTCCAGCACCTATTTGGGTTTCCTAGGATCAACTGTCTCTGCATATTGTATAGCTTCAATTCACACAATGAAATTTTTATTTCAGTCATAATTTTTCTAGATGTCACCTTTACACAAACATTAAAACTACAATTGTTTTTCTCTTATGGTGGATATAAATACAGAGGAGAGGAGAGAAAATTCGTTGGTCAAATTTCCTGACATTTTACCCTTCAAAACAAAACAAAACCTTTCTAAGGCATATTTTACTTAAAAGCTTAAAAGCTGAACATCAGGCAAGTCCATTTTATTCCTTACTCCCTGAGCCAGTTGGAAACAATACACAATCTATGCTTTGTGCCATAAATTGGCATGCCTTCTGATTCCAAATGAGTGTGAATATGCCATTCAGTTTTTAAATTAAACTGGTCTTGCAGCCCTGCCATTTTGCTGATATTTCCATTTCTTTCCTTTCAGAAGAGAGAGTTCCAGCCAAATCATCCATCTGGCCAAATCTCTCATCCTTATTTCAAAGAATGGTATAAATAAAAGTGTATCTCATTTTCCCAGTTTACGACTTAGACTTTTGATGTATGAATTAGGCATCCGTGTCCTTTTCTTCCCTTCTCTTCATTTTTTTTTTTTTTTTTTTTTTTTTGGTAAATGGCATTCATCATGAAAAGCCCTCTGATTTTGAAAGGTGCCTTGCAAATTTAAAAACAAAATAAATTCACTTTATCTGATAACTGTCTGTGTATATTCAGCTGATCCATCTGACAACTTCTTATGTTAATAGTGAGGGAGGCGTGTTCCACTAGATTGGGATAAAATGGACACTTTAAAAAATCCTAACCAGAAGTTTTCAAAGCTGCACAGGAGATTTCACCACATGTCTTCCATTAAAATGAATGGCCCTATTGTGAGGGAGAGACAAAAAGAGATATAGAGACAGACAAAATGTTCCCTTCCTCTTTTTCTTCTTCTTTTGCACTCTACCTTCTATGAAATATAATGACTGTGGAATATGTTCAACAGAATGGTGAATATCTCTATGAGTGCAGCCAAATCTGGCTGAATCAGACTTGTTTTACCTCATGTCTAGAAAATCCTTTTCCATTGTATGATATGAAATTACTGAGCAGCTGTTGGGGGAGGGTAGAATTAAATGAGCACCATCTACTTCAAAGGGATTTTCTGGAGATAAATCACGGGAAAAATGAGATAAACAAAACATTTATCTAAGGGGAAGACCATTACAGTAATTGTAAGTAAAATGATTTTTTAAAAATGCCTTGACCTTCCCTTTAACATGTCTACAGTTGCACCAAAATATATTTTAAATCAGGGGTGTCAAACTCAAGGGCCACGGGTCAGGTAAGTGGTCTGAAAATAGCAAAGGACCAGCCTGCAGTGCGTCTGGCAGCCAAAATGGCGCCACATGTGGCCCCCTAAGACCCATTTTCAGTCTGGACAGCCTCTTGTGGCACTCTGCCAGCCAAAACAGACTCTGCATTGCTGCTTCATACCCTGTTTTGGCTGGCAAAGTGCTGCAGAAGGCGTCTGTTCCATCTCCCTTCGGCCACTATGTGAAATTGGCCATAACTCTATTATGCAACTGTAAAATTGCTCATGTCCTCCGCATTGTCAAGATTTTAAATTATGCTAAATAAAAGATTGTGGCTTCTAGTCGGCCTACAGAGAGAACTACAATGCTGATCGGACCCTCAAAGAAATCCAGTTTGACACTCCTGCTTTAAAGATGAAAAATATATATTGGGCATGGAACCAAATAACTCATATGGATTTTCAGTAGTGTGTTCTTGCATCAAATGAGTTAAATATTGGCTTGGGCATCTTCCTACTAGAAGCAAGAATATTTTATTTAGCATAATTTAAAATCTTGACAATGCAAAGGACATGAGCAATTTTACAGTTGCATAATAGAGTTATGGCCAATTTCACATAGTGGCAGCCTTAGCACTCCACGTGTCTTCTACAGCTTTCTGGTTTGCAAAAAGAATGTGAACTCATAAGAAAAATCCTGCAGGATCCAACAAAGATCCAATTTGTCCAGCACAATGCTTAACTACTCAGAATTGCAGAAGATGTTTACATATTTGCATTTCTTTAGGGGAAAAGTGCTTAACTTAAAGGTAAAACACATATTTCACATGCAAAATGTCTTATGTACAAGCCACAACGTTCTTCTGTAAAGATTACCAATGGTTTATATTTGAATCTTTAGAGAATGTGGGTGTTATTCACTAGTGTCAAAGTAGGTTAATACTGCTTTATTATGCCTTGGTAATGTTTAGTCCTCGCGGCTATGACTGACAGCCAGCAACAGCCAGGCCGTGCCTGATTGGCTAAGGCGCAGCATGGCTGAGTGCGGGCTGTCAGACACACGCCTATTGGCCTCCCTGCTTGACAGCTCCGTATAAATAGTTGTCAAGCAGGGCGGAGTCCCGATCTACCGCTAGCCTGTCTACTGTTCAGATCTGTTAAATAAAGAGCTGTTAACTTACCTCAGGAGCCTCCTGCCTCGTTCTTCCTCGGTCCACTTCAGGTAAGACCACACTGGAATACTGCATCTAGTTTTGATCGGCATGGTGTAAAAAAGATGTTGAGACTCTAGAATGAGTGCAGAGAAGAGCAATAAAGATTATTAGGGGACTGGAGGCTAAAACATACATAGAGGTAACTTCCAGTCAGCCCAGTAGCTCCATTTTTTGCCCTTCCCAGGCTCCAGGGCTTTATAGGAGCCTGGGAAGGGTGAGAATGGCTCCCCTGAGACCCTCTGGAGGCCAGAAATGGCCCGATTTTTTACTTCTGGGTTTCCCTTTGGCCCGTAATTCACCCTCAGGAGGCTTCAGGAGGCTTCCCTGAATCCTCTAGAGAGCAAAAACAGCCCAACGAGCAAACCATAAGTCTGTTCCTGAAAACAGCCAAAAATCAAGGCTGAATATCAGCTGGCCAGCATGTACATGTGTGCTGGAGCTGACAGGAGAATGCCTCTCATGCCCTTGGAAATGGCTCTGCATACCACCATCATGGATATAGGGTATCCTGCTTAAGCAGGACTAGAAGATCTCCAATTATTATTCTATGTTCCTTAAGACATACAATTTATGTGTAATCATACACAAGAGAAATCTATGTCAATCAATGGTTGCATTCTAGCAATGGAATTTCGTATTTTATTACAACTGCATAGAGTCAGAATGCTCTTTATCTACATCAAAGTAAGCTTAACATAATGAGAGACCTTTAATATATTCAGCAGTGCTCCCCCCTTCCTTTATCAGTAACTCTTACACCTTGTATTTGATTTGGAATATTTCCAGTCTAGATTAAATGTGAATTGCAACAATTCTTTATTGTATCCGACCATACCAATCATTTATGTCATAGATAAGAGGCATTTTTACACTGTGCATAGTCATAACAGTCCTTGGGGAAATATGCAATATAAAATCACTATAACTTTAAAATTTTATAAAGCAAAGACAACAAAAGACAAGTTGCCACATTTCTATTCTGCCATAGTGCATAGGAAAGAACATGCATTTAGTCTGGTTCAGGAGGAGTATACTATGATAGTTTGGAATATACATTTTCTCTCTAGATCTGAAAAAGCCACCCTTTTTCACTAATAGTGAAACTGCCATGGTGAGGAAGAGAGTAAGGTGTTGGAAGAAATATCCATCTGGTTCAGTTCCAAGCTGGGAGAAAGGCACTGGAGACAAAATGGAGGCTGACTTAAAAGAGGTCCATTTATTGATGAAGCATGTTTGAGAGAGGGTAGTATTTATACCTTCTCTACAGGTTTGCACTTGAACTTCCTGTTACTATGCAAGAACATGTATTCTATTGGCTTTTGTAAGGGGTCACAGGTAACTTTCCAGGTTTTATTGAAGTTTGCTGGGTGATGCAATGTCCCCAGGTGATTGTACCATGTGGTGAGCTCTTCTGCTAGATGGGTTAATCCTATTATGTCCTGGAGGGTCATGTCTTAATCCCATCACCCTGTAGCTGGAGGTCTTTTGTCTTGTATACAGGCTGGTCCAGTCTTTCTTAAAGGTAAGGTAAAGATTCCTTTCACACGTATGTGCTAGTCATTCCTGACTCTAGAAGGCAGTGCTCATCTCCATTTCAAAGCTGAAGAGCCAGCGCTGTACAAAGAAGTCTCCGTGGTCATGTAGCTGGCATGACTAAACACCAAAGGCGCACAGAATGCTGTTACCTTCCTACCAAAGTGGTTCCTATTTTTTCTACTTGCATTTTTACATGCTTTCAAACTGCTAGGTTGGCAGAAACTGGGACAGTTAATGGGAGCTCACTCTGTTACGCGGTGCTAGAGATTTGAACTGCCAAACTGCTGACCTTTCTGATCGACAAGCTCAGCGTTTTAGCCACTGAGCCACTCTGTCCTTTAGTCTTTCTTAATGGGCGCCAAATATCTGCTGGGGGTAAGGCTGAGTTTCTGTCGACTTTAAGATTTCTATTTCTCTTTTAGGGGAAATATAATAGTCTGCCTTTTTAATATTTCCCAAAATATTTCAATCTTCTAGGAGAAGGATGGGCGCTAACTTTGTACAAAAGAAAGTAACTAGATTCAAAGACTGGTTGGTTTTCTTTCTAATCTGATCAATTCCAGCTGATATGATTAATTATCCAAATCACAGAATCATGAAGACATGAGAAGTGAAATATTCAAGAGTAAAAGAATTGTTCCATAATTTTGTCACCCAATCGATCTGCTCGAGTGATGTGTCAGTTTTTGCAACTTGATTAACTTCTGACTTTTACCGCTATCGATCGCTGTTCCCAAAACAGAAAAACTGGTCCAAAGTGTGCCTTGCTTGATAAATGGGGGCAGATATTAACATAGTCTGGCCCAGAGGTGGGTTCCTGCCAGTTCTAACCTCTTCTATAGAAGAGGTTCCACAAATCTACAGTGCCATTTAGAACCGGTTCCAGCTCCTCCCCCCACCTGTCCGCATATCATTAAAATGAAGAGTGAGAGGAGGAATTCTGGGAGTTGAAGTCCACAAGTCTTACAGCTGTCAAGTTTGAACATCCCTGGGTTTTTTTTCCTAAAGGTTTAGGAGTGCAAGGGTCTTGTAACTTGACAGCTTTAAGACTTTCATGCTTCAATGCCAAAGTTCCTGAGCCAACATGACTAGAGGAGGAATTCTGGGAGTTGAAGTCCACAAGTCTTAAAGCTGTCAAGTTTAAACACCCCTGGGTTTTTTTTCTAAAGGGTTAGGTATGCAAGGGTCTTGTAACTTGACAGCTTTAAGACTTGCGTACTTCAAATGCCAGAGTTTCTGAGTCAACATTTTGGTTGCTAAGCAAGAGCGTTCTTAAGTGAGTTTCACCACATTTTACAAGTTGGCCATGCCCATCCAGTCACATGACTGCCAAACGGCTCCCACTTGGTCACATGGCTGGCAAGCCACTCCTACCCAGTCACATGGCTGGCAAGCCACTCCCACCCAGTCACATGGTTGGCAAGCCATTTCCACAAAGCAGGCCACACCTAAAGAAAAGGTTCTAAAAAAATTGAAATCCGCCACTGGTCCAGCCCATGGAAGTCATGGCAGTCAGAAACTTCTGAGTTGTTTCTAAAAGCTATGAGTGTTGAATATTGAAGTATCTTCAATCTTGAAGCTTAAGAGTCCTCACCAAGAGATGCTATTGGCCCCTAGCAGTGATGTTTTTGAGAAGTGTTGGAAGGAGGATAGTGAGAAAATTAGAGGAGGAGGAGGAGGGGGAGGGGGAGGAGGAGGAGGAGGAAACAACTGATTAAAAATTGATAACAAATAATATGATATAAAACTTTTCTTAACTTTTTAGAAAAAACATAATGATGATGACAATGATAAAGGAGCCAATATACTTTTCTAGCCAGTAGGGATTAAGCAAATCAATCTAAGTCCCTTCTGTACTAGTGTTGTCTGTCATCACTTACTAGTCTGTTCCATCCGATTTTCTGCACATTATCATTTCAAAACAGAAATAAAATTACATATTTTTCATATTCAATATACAGTACCTGTCTTGGTTTGATTCTAAAACTAACTTCCATCATAAATATAATTTTATCTAAAACGTGCTCTAACAAATACTGGCTTAAAAGCAACGATCTCCAATATCCATGTTCATATGCAACATATTTATTCATTTTTTATTTATTTGTAAAATGTATTAGCCACCTATCTGACAATTTTTCAACTTTGAACTGAGAATGCTGGAATGGAGATTGCAATGTGGGTCACACTATTTTTTCCTTAAAAATTGAACGTAGCAGAATTATAGTATCAGTTTGTTTATTTAATCTCATTTTAAGAATACATGTTCAGGTGATTTGTGACCACTGCAAGATGGACCTAATATGATATTAATAAAAACAAAACTGCAAACTATCAACCAAACAACAATGTTTCTGGGCCTGTGTTAAGAACAAATCATGCAATATCAGTTGTATAAAGTATGTGTCCTCATTTTAATACTATATGGCTATACGTGGCTTAAGAATACCATCAGCAGAACAGTGCGGAAGGAAGCAATGGATGTCTACAACTGAAATTAAATACTCATTACAATGGGAAGGAGAGTAGATAAAATACCTCCTTCTTAAATACAATATCAAATGAATATGCATCAATGCTGTCTTTGATATAGAAGGGGTTAATGGGGAAATATTAAAGCATCCACTTTATATTATTAAAGAACAATTATCCAGATCCATGTAGCCTGAAGAAATTGCCAAGAAGGGGAAATGAGAGGGGAGGTCTCATACAACAGATTCATTCTAGCATATACTGTATTTGGATGTTTGACTGAGATATGTTATCATGAATAGCAAAAGCAATAGCACTTAGACTTATATACCACTTCACAGTCCTTTACAGCCCTCTATAAGCAATTTACAGAGTCAGCATATTGCCCCCAACAATCTGGGTCCTCATTTTACTGACCTCATTTTACTGACCTCGGAAGGATGGAAGGCTGAGTTAACCTTGAGTCAGTAAGAATCGAACTGCCAAATTTCAGGCAGCCGGAAGCCAGCAAATATAGCCTGCAGTACTGCATTCTAACCAGTGTGACACTATAGCTCATGCTTTATGAGAACTCTATACAAAATTAGGGCCCTTAATTAATAAACAGCCCACCATATTTGAAAGGGAAAGTATGCAGTAAAAAAGAGGAATGAAGAACCTGTGTACAATAATGTACAATAGAATATAATATATAAAATTTGCTGCAATAATTTGTTCATCCATCAGTTTTTCATCACTAATCTTGTTATCACTCTGTTCAACATTTTTTATTCCCTTTGTTATCTCACCACTGCCACCGCCCCTGCTTTTAACCAACTTCAGTATTCTCAATTTCTTCAGACTCAGGTGACTAATTCTTGGGTCCATTATTTCATTGGAAATACAGTATTTTTTAAAATCCTTTCACTATAACTCCTGGATTTATCAGATCCCATGCTATCTTAATCCAGTGACAAAACAAAATTACATATTTTTTTCAGTAAGGTTAGAGAAAAATCTCTGCCAAGATCCATTCTGAGTACTGAAACTTCAAAAAGTTTTTTAAAAATCATTTATTATATATTGTATCTTGCAGCCTATATTTGTATCTTATGATGTTATCTGATATGACAAGATCAGTATGAATGCCTCTGATAGTTTTCTTCACTTCTGATATTAAATTACCTTTGGCTACATTCTCTTTTTTTCTTAACAATATAATTTGTTCATTATTCCGGGTGATATCCAGCCAACTTTTCATTAAATCTCCAGGTATACCCAAAAGTACTTTTTCCAAAAGGCAACAGGACTTTCTTGGTTTCTTGTCTTTGAAAATGTTTCGCTTCTAACCAATGAAGCTTCTTCAGTTCTAATGTTTCCATAAACATTTCTCTAGGGTTTCATTATTTGGTTTGACACTGAACAATTCATTGTGGTGAGGGAAGGACACTAGGTAGTAGGCATTATTTTAAGTTTCAAAATCATACAGATGACAATTTTGCATTATTTGTCAACACCACCGACATTTATTTAATGAAGTTTTTCATTCCCTATACTTCTTAAAATGATGGATTTTTTGCCATCCTATTCAATAGTACCGTATAAACGGATGGCATGTCAAATGAAATTGGTATCTTATCTGCCTTATATAATTGGATCAGAAGATAATTTTTATGATGTGCTTTATGTCTTGCATCTCCTGGCCAGTCCTATTCTGACTCAACATAAATTCATGTGAAGTCAAAATGCTTTTGTTTGTTCTTCTGCTTTCGTTTAGTGCTATGTTGTTTTCTTCTTATATTGTATCCCTTCTTTCTTTACTGTTGCTTAATCTGATTGTTGGTAAAATGAACAATATTGTTATCACATCTGCTATGTGCAAAAACACCACAAAACAAATTATGTTTAGAGGCCTGCCACATAGCCCCCTTTATTTTATCCCACTGTCTTTTTTCTCTACATAAAGAGAGACAGACACACACAAAGAGAGAGACAGATATAAATATATAGAAGAGGTAGCACTGAGCAGGTTCGTAGCACTAAAATAATTTGGGGGCATGTTAATATAAGCAAACCCTCTATAAGCACACACACACACACACACACACACACACACACACACACCATAAATCTTATTTGAAAATAAGAGTCACATGAAGCAATTTAGATAATATGCATCTGCAACATTTAGAAATGCTTATGAAATCTTGTTGAACAATATTGTTGAGCAACTTGGCTTTCAGCAAAAGCAGTGTTCACTTTGACAGGAATACAAGGTGGCCAAATAAACATTTTATCATTTGATATTTCTGCCATATGGCAAGGTCCTGACAACTTGTGAATAGGCAAGGTGCCATTCCAACAGATGGAGATGCCAAATATGTTTTGTCAAGCCAAATATATTTTGTCTACATGGGCAACAGATGTGTGTATTTATTGACAGTGTCATTCCCAACCTGTGAAAGCTGAAACAGCTGTACATCTTGACTCTATTCTTGGGTTGAAAGAATACTGTGCAACCAGCAATATACCTGTAAAATAGATTTTCTTTCTTTAAAAATGTGATATTTCTCCAATTCGTCTGTAATCCTATGATACACAATGAACTGATGTGTCAAGCTCAGAAATAATTTTGACCTGATGTAAAATGAGTGTCTAAGCTTTACACAATTGTATTTTAAAAATAGAAAATATTGAGATTAGAAAAACAAATACCCAAGAGAAAATGAAGTATAACTATCATAAAATACTTTCCTGCATTATGGTCAAAGGTTCAGCATTGGGTCACACTGGTACTAATGGTTTAATAATGAAATGTTTTGCATGTATGTATTGCATTAGAGTGTTCAAAATACTTTGGAAAAAAGTCTCTCTAATCCTCTGAACAGCAATGAAAATAAATAATTACTATTGTGCCCTTAAGGCAGATGGAGGTTGAACTGAGAGATAATGGCTTAGCTAGCACCATCCAACAAAATTTCTTGATCTGCAACACTAGCATTACAGCAACCGAAGCATTGGGAAAGTTTCAATGCTCTAGTTTATGACTTTAATTATTATGCCTCAAACCCTATCAAGCCAATGGCCTGAAAACAATAGTCTGCATGAAAAGTTTTTTGATGATGCTTTTAAGGTTTCTTTGCTCATCAGAATTATTTCTCTGTTGTGAAAGGGTTTTTTTGCCCAGCTCTTAATAATCACACTTATGATGGCTTATAGGATTAATATATTTTTTATTTTGAACTTACAGCAGAAGTATGTAAAACCAGCATCGGCTCCTGTTAAGCAACAATGTGGGCTTGTTTTTCATATACTACCACATTTATAAAATTCGGATAATGATGTATGAGACTTCTAGTATTATTGAGTAGTCTCCAAGCCCAGTACATATAGGCATAAGACAATGGTATTGCCTTGGTTACAGTTGCCATGGTAAAGCAGCTTCAATCCATCTCTTTAAAAAGAG